>NC_059137.1:63745412-64099114 GCF_020740605.2 Lemur catta
ACAATGACCACAAACTTTGACATACAGGATTATGGGTGTCCTATTAGCCTCAGCATCATTGCTACATCTCAGTTTTGATTTTAAGACATTCAGAAACTACTGGTTTGTTAATACGAGTAGCTGCAAGGGGTAATTTTCAAACTTTTTTACTGAGGAAAAATATATAAACAGTGATATTAAGTATACAGTAATTTTTGATGGATACATATGCCCCCATAACCAACATCCCAGTCAAGACATAGAGCATTGATTTCTGTTTGGCTGACTGTGGGATGAAGGATGAATACTTTTTGCAGCGTGCAGGTAAGCCAGTTCTCATTTGGACAGAAAGTCTTCCTGAGAGGTTCACAAGAGCTGAAATCCCAATGGTAACAGTAGCCCAGGGTGTTAGATGCTTCCGACCCCCACCCAGGCAGGACCAGGGAGCTTCGCTTTCGGGCTGCCCCACCTGCTGCTCTGTGAACTCAGGCCCCCTCCCACAGCAGAAACAACAAGTGGACAGTGGGCACCCACGTTATAATGATGCACCGAAGCATTACTTTTTTTCTTTATTTGATGGGGCAGATCGAGCCAGGGAGAAGGGGCTGGAGCTCCCGTTCCCAACGTGTGTTCTCGCTGGGGCAATAGCGAGATTGTTATGAGAGCGAAACCCAAGCTGGGTAATGTGTGTAGGATCTGTGGCTTTATTGTGTCCCTGCTATGTTAATTAGTATTAGGAGCATGATGGATTGGCAACACGTGTGCGCTCTGAGTCTTAAACCAGCCCTGAGAGTTTAGCACTCCATTAGTTACACATCACAGAAACCCAGGGGATGTTTACTCAAAAAGCGGATCACTTACAGGAGGGAAACATGCTAATTCATTCCTGATACCGTCTGGGGAGAGGGACACCCCATCCACCAGTGCGCGGTGTAACCCGTCATCCAAGACAGAGGTGGAATTAGAGGCTGGCGGGAAACTACAGAAAACCCCGGCCCCCAGCCTGGGAACCCTGAAATCCCAAATCCTCAGTTGTTCCTACGCGAATCCCTGTGAGACAGAAGTTCAGAGAAGGCTCTGTGTTGACATTTCAATTCATTCCCTGTTCCAGAAGCAAGGGAGCCTCGACCCCACCTCTCCCAGCCCCTGGCCAGGCCACAGGGAAGGGAACCCGTACTCTGCCATCCTTCTCACCACATTTCCCAGCAGCTGCTGCCACTCAGGCCCGGCCCAGCTGCATCCACCGCCATCTCAGCACAGGGGCTCCAAGAGGGCCTACGAGGGGGTCTCTGAAATCCTGGGACTCCTCAGAGGCAGGCAATTATTAATGACCTTATTTTTTATTAAAAATTAAAAATTATTAAAATTATTTTATTTCGTATTAACTCAGAGGGCTTTTGGAGAAGATACGCTCCGAGCTCCCTTCTGACTCTAAGGTTCTGGAGTCTGAATGTTGTCAAAGCAATTTTGTAGACATGAGCGAATATAGGTGCGGCTAAAATGTTAATGAATCCATGAATGGTGCTTGCTTTCAATAAGCTGGCATGACTGGTATGTAATATCTACTAGGAATATATAACATATACAGCTATATACGGCACATACATTTAGGCAGTGTCGTATTGGCTGAGGGGTTGGAGGGAGGGGAGGGAAGTCCTGATTTGCACTATTTGCCAGTTTCCGTGGTATAAATACTCCCCATGGCCAACTGCACGTTTCCAAGCTGTCATTACTGAACACAGAGTTGGGACGAGAAGATACTGGCAAGTGGCCCAACGCAAGCTGGTAGGAGCAGGTTCCGCACACCATTACGAGTTAGATAAACAGATTAGAATAAAGATTGTCCCTGTTCCTCATTATCTGTAAAGTTTGTCTTCCTCCTCCCCTCTGATCTGTGTTCAAATCCCAGCTTTGCTGGTGTGGAATCTTGAGCGTATTCCCTTGATTCCCCGCCTACCAAATTGAGGCTTTTAAAAATAGGTTCTACTCACAGAGTAGAAAAGTGGTCACCAGGAGGCACCGGGCAGGGGGCAGGGGACAGGTGACAGGGGAGAATGGGGAGATGTTGGTCAAAGGGTACAAACTTTCAATTATAAGATGAATAAGTTCTGGGGATCTAACGTACAGCATGGTGACTATAGTTAAGAGTACTGTATTGTATATTGGAAATTCTCTGGGAGAGTAGATCTTAAGCATTCGCACACACACCAAAAAAGGTAGCCATGTGAGGTGATAGATGTATTCATTAACTTGATTGTGCTTATCATTTCGTAATGTATAAATATATCAAATCATCACATTGTACACTTTAAACATATATAATTGTATTTGTCAGTTATACCTAAATAAAGCTGAAAAAATTTAAATAGGTTCTACTCTATATGGATGTTGTAATGATTTGACACTTCCTTAGCATGCCATGAAACAGTGACACACTTGTGGGTGCGTCAGGAGCACTAAACCACTTGCTAAAACACAGCTTGCTGGCCCTCCCACCCCCAGAGATTCTGATTCAGGAAGTCGGGGGTTGGGGCCTGAGAGATTAGATTTCTAACACGTTTCCAGGTGAGTCCTGAGTTTGCATTTCTAACAAATTCCAGGTGATGATGATATGGCTGGTCCAGAGCCCACACTTGGAGAACCACTATCCTGAAGATTTCAGGATGGTGCTTAGAATCCATTAAATATTGGCTATATTATTATAAATGCTAAGAAGTCAGAGCCATCGCCTCTAAATGAAGACCATACCACCAAGACCCCAGGCCCTGCCTAAATGATGGTCCAATCCTAGACGGACCTCTCTGGACCTGTGAAAACCTCTGCTGCCCTCGAACAAGGAATTGTAGAGAGAGCTGTCACTCTTCTGTTGCTGTTCCCTCCATCAGTCAGTCAGCAAATCAGTCCCAACTGAGTGTCCATCGTGTGTGCCAGTTCTAAGAGAGGTGAAGATCACGTAAGGTTAAAAGGCACATACATCAAAGAGGCAGGGATCAAAAAGGGATTCATTCCTGAGGACCCCAGCCCAAAGGAGAAATTCCCAAAGGGCAGCTGTCCTTACATCAGGCATTCAAGTTTGCTTGGCTGTTTATTTTCAGTAGTTGATCATATTTATGCCTGGACAGCATGAATATTCATTCATGACAGTAGGGGTTGATAGGGTCTGCTCTTAGCATCAGATATGACTCTTTCTTGAGAGAAGCACATGGACTTAATTCATATTCCGTGTCACTAATCCTTCCTAAATACCCCATTTTGTATTTTGCAATACATTTAAACAGCTCCAAAGTATGTAACTTCATATATTTACTTATTACAATTACAAATTTCCCCAAACCCACTGCATTTGCTGCATAACCAAGAGGGGAGCTAGGAATGGTTAAATATTAACGGTGTTTTAGGTCAATTATGTCGCGATTATCGAGTAATTATCTTTCACTAAAATACATCACACAAGCCACATCCTGGGGTCAGGCCATAGGTAGTGGTAGCTTAATGCTTAAAATAACACAAGGGAAAGTAGGGCTCACCAACTGAGGAAAGACTTTTCATGCCCCCCTCATTCCCACGTGAACGGCCTGGGTAGTAGTTCCCGGCAGTTGGGGAGCTGGATGCTCTGTTGGATTATGAAACAACTAGCACCATCCCTGCTGGTGCACAGTGACCACAGGAAACACCACAGAGTATTGAAAACCCAGATGGGAAACCCCGGGGAAGCAGGCCCTTCAGATCTTCCACGGACCTTAGCCTTTTAAAGGCTCAATATTCTGATTTTCAGATATACCCAGAAAAGGACTGGCCTAACATTTCCATCTTACTTTAACGGCTTTCTTCCCTTTCGTGTAATACAGTCGCACCCTGGTGCCAGCACAAACATTCCCCCTATATACAGACCCTCTAACTTCACCCTCTTAGGCCAGCTATACCAGAGCCAAGAAACACTGACTCCATCCTTCCTCTCTCCATAGTTTTCATTTAGAAGGTGGCTGGTTCCTCCAAACACATTTCATTATAATAATCCTCTTCCTTCCTGCAACACTCAAGCCAGCTGCCTTTCTCCTCTCCTGCCATCTTCGGGGTCTCCACAAGGAGAGTATGGGGGGAGGAAGAAGAAAAGTGAGCCTTCTGCCTGTGTGTTCATCAATCCCATAGAACAAAGGCACGATGCCAAAATGTTGGAACTATATCATACCCTTCACACGATGAACTCATCATACTCCCAGAAAATTCCTAAAGTAAATATGGAGTGAGGTGGAAACTAGCCAGCAATTGAAAACTGGAGAAATTTTTCCACCTTGTGTTCTAAGGGCCCATCTTTCCCTTCTGTTACTGGTATTCACATTCTTGTGGTTTATAAACAAAAGTCAGAGGAAAAGATCAACAGAGTTGACTATATGAACATTTAGACAACAGAAGGAAAAAAGAAGGAAGGAAAGAAAGGAGGAAAGAAGCAAGAGAGAGAGGGAGGGAGGGAAAAGATAAGAAAAAAAGGGGAAAATAACAGACGAGATAAAACATTTGTAGCAAACAGGATAAATGTTTACTATCCTAATTACGTAGGTGTTATTCAGTTGATAATAGAAAACAAAAATGAATAGAATTTGCAAAATAATAAATATAGCTAGTAATCAAATACAGAAAGATAGTCGCACAGGGAATCAAAGAAATGCAGAATTAAAATATTGAGATACCAGTATTGACCTAATAAAGTAGCAAAAAACAATTTTATGTTAACACCCAAACCCAGTAAGAGTAGTGTAAAACTGGCACTCAGATACTGCTGTGAACAACAGAAATTGGTACAATCTGTGGGCAAAGCAGTTTAGAAATATATATCAAATGCCACAAATTGTTCATACTCTGACCCAGAAATCATACTTCTAAAAGAGGAAATAACCCAAAAGAAAGAAGCTACACATGTAAGTTTATTGAAAGTAACAATATTTGTAATTTTTTAAAAACTGAAGCAACCTAAATGCCCAACAATAGAGAACAGCTAAGAAAACTGTGGTACATTCATCCATTCATATACTCAGCAAACATTTAATATTCACCCTCCATGTGCTAGTCATTCCTTCTAAGGGTAATCCATAGCAGGTAAGTGAGATAGACTATACATTTACATTTTTTCCCTTCAAATCAAGACGTGCCAGCCTGCAGTGGGACATCGGCATGTGTATCACTCCCAAATCATCAGAGAATAAAATGCCCAGTGTAAATATCAAGGAAATTGAAGGTAATTGGCCTTGAAGCCTACTCAACTATTTAAGGCATCTGGAAAATCATGGCAGACAGCTAAGGAAAGGACTCGCTGTAGCCCAGAATTCACAGTCCACTGCTTTAAGGGACTTGAACTCAAGTGTACTGGAGCCCCTGAGCCTGAGCAATCAGTTTGCCTTCAAAGAGCCCTGTAAATGTTTACAGGACGCCTGGGCTCTGGGGCAGTGGAGGTGATGGGCAGAAGCAGGTGATAAATCAAAGCCTCGCTCCCCAGTGGGGCTCCTTTCCTCCAAACACATTTCCTGAGTCCTTACTCTGTGCTCAACACTGTACCTCCAGTGCTCTGGAGGCCCCTGACCGTCCAGGAAGAGAGGCAGGCAGAACTGAGCGTGGTGGGAGGCGCAGCACGCACGCAGTCACGAAGCTGGCCTGCCTTGGGACCAGCGGCTGCTTGGGGTCACCTGCCAGAGAGACCCCTGGGGCTGCACCACTCTCCACTCACCTCCGAGAGCAGCACCCACCTCCCAGGAAGAGCAGGCTGCCCCTGACAGATGGGGGCACCTGCCTCCAGGCTACGAACCAAATCAGGCTATCAGCTAAGATGCCTCCCTCTAAAGAAGCCTCTTATCCCCTTTTCCCTAAAACCTAAGTTTTTTTTTTTTTTTCAGTAGGGGATAGCCCTTCATTTCACAATCAGAAATAAGGCTTAAAATCGATTCCCCCTGGCAGAGATAAGAATAATAATAATAACAATTAAATAGCAAGTATAATACTTGCTATGTGCCAGATATTATTCTAAGTGCATTATATATAGCAATTCATTTAATTCTTACAACAAATCTGGAAGGAAAATACTATTATTATCAATCCCATTTTACACAGGAGAAACTGATATCCAGTAACTTACCAAGGTCACATACTGGCAGGGAACATTTTGACCCAGTAATCCCACTTCTGAGAATAAACTAACCTAAAAGAGTAAAAATCTCTAGATACAAATATATTTGTGGAGGCATTATTTAACATAGGAAAAAGTTGGAAGCAACCTAAAAAGAATAAGTAGAGAACAGCTAAGTAAATGCATTCATTTATTTACAGGATTTGTACTCAGGCAGGCTGGCTCTAGTACCCTAAACCACTCTACCTCTTTAGAAAGAGGAAAACTTTACCAAAATTTACACTATGGGTAAATGGCTGATATACAGAGTGCTTTCTGTGGGCAGTTTTGGGATGGGGGTGAAATTAACACCCGAAAGTTCGGGGACGTGGAGGTGCTGATTAGGATCAGGGCTCAGGCAACAAATTTTGCTAAGCTCATGGTTTTGCCTATACTGGATACCCCATTCCTTCCCAGAATCAAACTCCTTACATTTCCCTCCTCCTCTTCTTCAAAATCAGAAACAAGGTACTAATCTAGGTACTGACCTGATATAAAAAAAAAGGAAATAATTATGCTTTTATTCTCCCCAAAAACCCTAGAACCACTAGCTAATCTAAACCAAACCAAAACCTCCATCCTCTGTTTAGTTACAGTAAAGGAACATGTTAGCAGCTTCTGCTATGGGCTTTGATCAAAAGCCTCAAGCAAGGCTACCCAGGAGCCGAGCAGACTCCCTTGCTTCCGGGCTCCCAAGCAGTGCCCTGCAGTGGGTTTGCTCGAGTTTAACCTTGTCAGTCATTCCAGGGGCCAGGCCAGGAAAGACACACTTGTGTGTGAACCTGCCTGCACATGCACGTACTCTCTCTCTCCCTCTCTCTCTCTCCCTCTCCAGTTTATTTCCCTCCTGCCTTCTCCACAATTCTCAGTGCTAAAAAGCACTCCCTTCTCAGAGGTGCTGCCGGGAGATGTCCAGGGACACAGGTAAAGCCTTCCTGAGCCTCTGTTCCCGTATGGACATGGGAATTTCCCCCTCTTACTTTTGAAAAGACCTTTCCTAATTCCTTCTTTGATTTAATATCCCAGGATGTTAAAAAGTTATTTGGCACAGAAATCAAGAACTATCGTGGATTAAATTGTGTGGATTCTTGGTGTTCCCAGTCTCAACATTCATGGTTCCCACTTTCCAAGAGTGATCTTGAAGATCCAGGACATGTGGACATTGGTGACTTTACTGGCGTACAAACTTGAATCAGACTCACTGCATGGCTGGTATGGAAGTGGGTCTCCCATTACAGTGAGTAAGCCTAGAGGCTCACCCAGCGTGTGCATCTAGGCCCAGCATTGTGGCTCTCTTCTCAAAATCTAGGATGCATTTAGTAGAAGAAGGAAGGATATCATGTGTACGGGGCTCTCATAAAGGTCTTGGAATGTATCTCCAGAATACTGTGAGTCAGCCTTTTCTCTCTTTCACCGTCATAAAGAAACCAGGAAATAGATCCTTAGTGCGGGTGGAGATAAGGAACTTGGGTCTGTGAGCCGTGTTCACAGTACGGCCTGCAAGTTTCAGTCAGTCAATCAGCACATAGATGAGGTAGGGTCCCAAAACCAGGATTTCTCAATACAGAAATTCTGTCCTACGCAAAGGAGTTAGAAAAGCAATGGGCCTCATCCCTTCCTCTGGGAACTTGTGGGATCAGCAAAGAAAAAAGGCAGTCAGAAAAACAAAAGGAAGTGTAAGATAACAATGATTTACTCCTTGATTCGAGGAGAGATATGGGGCCACGCTTGTCTGTAGGGAAAAGGTTTATGTATTAATAGTATCTCAAAGCACAGCTTTGATGATAGACATGGGTTAATGCCCCAGGCCTGCCATTATTAGTTACAGTATCTCTCTAGGCCTTATCTGAAAATGAGGACTAATAAAAGCACCTTCCTCACTGAGTCATTATGAGGTCTCAATGAAAAGATGTGTGTAAACTGTTTAGCACAGTACATGGCAACTAGTAAGTGCTCAATTAACATTAAATAGCGATTTTACGATTTAGTGCCTGTTAGAGAATGACGGGAATTAGAAATTTCGTGGCTGCCTAAAGCACCACTTTCTCCTTCAGTCCTTTTGGTTTAGACGTTTATTTTCCCTGTCTGATAATGCCTCTGGGGTTCTACTCCCCTGAAGCCACAGGGACCTTCTTCATTCATTCCCTCCTTTAAGCCTATAACAATAGACAAGACCTACCTTGTGGGTATTGGATAACTTTACTCTTTGCTGGGAGGGAACTGAAAGGCCAGGGAGGGCCCATCTAGACAGACAGCATGTTAATGAAAGCCAGGACACTGCAAAAAAAAAGAAACAACGTTTCAGAAATGAGAAATGTAATGGACCCCCTCTTGCAATGGATAAGACATCTGTTTGTTCCATCTTACAGATTTGGGAATGCTAGGCCTGGGAGCTGTTTGTTCTGACAGCATCAGATGGAACGCTGTGTCTATGCTCACACAGGGTGTCTTTTCAACTCCAAATGTAAACATTTATCTCCAAGAACAGAAGAAATACTAGATTGCAGGAGCAAGCAATTACATGGTGTTTCTTTAAAGCATCCCCCAGTTTGGAACCATTTGATGATAAGTTAACTCTTGATCAACATCCCATATAGTCTAAAAGGAGCCAGGGCTCTAAAAACCAGACCAGTCTTCCTGGAAGAAAATAATCAAAACACATATATTTGGCAAAGGACTTGTAACCAGAATATATAAAGAATTTTTGCAACTCAATAATAAAGATGCAAGCAATCTCATTTTTAATGGGTAAAAGATTTTAATAGATGCTTCATCAAATAAGAGATACAAATTGATAATAGGTCCATAAAAGGGGGAGCTTAACTTGACTAATTGTCTGTGAAATGCAAATTAAAACTATAGTGAGGTGGTAGTACTATTAGAATGACTAAGATTTTTTTTAAAATACTGACAATATCAACTGTTGGTGATGATGTGGAGCAACTGGAACTCTTTATTCACTGTTGGTGAGGATGAAAAATGGCACAACTACTTTAGAAAACATTTTGGAAGTTGCCTGTAAAGTAAAACATACACTGACCATATGACCCAGCAATCCCACTTGCAGGTATTCACACAAAAGAAATAAAGCCATATGTCTACATAAGGACTTCTTCATGAATGCTCATAGCAAATTTATTCATAATAGCCTGAAACTGGAAATAAAACAAATACCTCTCGATAGGTGAATGGATAAACAAATTGTGATATGGATATGCCCTTGCTATGGAATACTATTCAGCAAAAAAAAAAAAGAATGATCTAATAATATATACGGCAACATAGTAGAATCTTAAAAACATTATGCTGAGCAAAATAAGCCAGATACAAAAGACTAGAGATTGTATACTTCTATTTATACAACACCCTAGAAAGACTAATCTAATGTACAGTGACATTGGTTGCATGGGGGGGGGGCAGATTGGGAAGGAGCATAAGAAATTTAGTGATTGTCAATACATGTATTTCTTTAGCTTAGAATATATGTATAGATTTCCTTATCAAAACACTTCTGACCAAGTTATAAATAGAAAAAAAGTTATAATGAAAATTTAGTCTAAGAAGAGACTTTTCCTATTATCCAAGATGAAATAAAAATAGAGAAAACTTACATGATACTTATTCTGTGCCAGGACCCTTTCTAGACACTTCAGGCATTTAATCCCCACTATGAGCTACACACTGTTAATGTCCACAGAGTTGACGAAACGAAGTACAGAGAGGCTGCCTCAGGTAGTACGTGCCTCAGCTAATAAGTTGCAGAATTAGGATTTGGACCAGGCAGTGCAGCTCTAGGAATCTGCTTCCTTAACCACTTTGCTGTGCTTCCTCTCTCTCCCAGAGTGGATAATATTTTGGTCTCAGAGACTTTAAATTTCCAAAATTAAAGTGGTCTCCTAGGAACAAAAGCAACGCTAAGAATAGCTCTCAATGGCAGAACGGGGCACTTCCCAGGGAGGATAAGTAAACCTTTCTGCGGAGACGATTTTGAAAGGGAATGGGCAACTCCTTGCATAGGCCATTTTTTTCTGGAGGCTGGAGAATGGATTGAAATAACATCTGAAAGGTCCTACCCACCCCTTGCCTCTGCTGGCATTTGTAAGACGGTTTATTTGTGTGCTGAGTAAAGGAAACATACTCCTCAGCCAATGTATTGAGTCCCAACCTTGTTAACCCAAGAAGAGCTAGAAAATAAACTTGAGAAAAAACACTGAGAAAGGAAGAGTCCACCAAATCCCCCAGGATGAAGAAAAGAACCCATAAAAGAGAGGTGGCATCTGGGGACTCTTCCGTGTGCAGTCAGGAATTAAGTGGGAAGATGAGAAAATAAAATCTCAAAACCCACTTTTGCAAAAGCATACAAAGCTTCTCTTTGGCTAATTCCTCAGGGCAGGGATCAAGGGAGGTGAACCTCAGTGCCAGGCATCATTAATGATATCCAGTAAAATCACCTGACCGTGGAAATCTTCCTAAATAGGCCATGCATGAAGACGAATCAGTTCCTTCCCAAAGCAAACAAATAAGCAGGAGGATCTCCTGGGACCCCTATTTCCCAAAAGTCACAACTTATAGCAGTGCCCTCTGCTCTGAAATACATTTTTACAACCTTGGGATGCTTTTCAGATTCTGTCTTGCACATTTTATGTTTTTTTTTTCCACTAGAATGAAAACCCCATGAAGGCAGAGCCTCTGCTTAAACATCTGTGTACCCACCTCAGCATCTACTACACATTAGCTAATGGAACATATTTGACAAGAGGGAAGGAGGAGGGAAGGAAGGAAGGAAGGCAGGAAGGAAGGCAGGCAGGCAGGAAGGAAGGAAGGAAGGAAGGAAGGAAGGAAGGAAGGAAGGAAGGAAGGAAATAGATGGATGCATCCGTATTTTCTTAAAACTCTAATGATAGTACCCAGTAATATTCAGAAGCAAATTTCCCCAGCCTACCAAGGCCTCAGGCTTCATGATGTTAAAACATCCCTGATGGCTTTATGCCTTCTAGAGGCCTCGTTGCTTCAGAACCAAATGACGACTTGTGTTCCTGGGCTGTTAGTCTGCCATCCCAACCCTGGCTAATGGACGACTCCTTGAATTGTCATCAGTGAGTAATATTTTCCAGGTGCTCAATGTTGGATAAATACATTTGTCTTACTAGAAAGCTCAGGAGTTTGTTGAAAATGGGAAACCATAAAACTCCAAATGGATTTGCTTCCACTGGGTGCATCCTCCTTGACCATCCTTATCCCAGTTTGAGTAACAAGATCCAGATGAACTGTAACGTTAGTTAATTTCTCTCTGGACCCCGATTTCCTATGAGAAAGGAAGGTGAATGACATTTCAAAAGAGCTTTCCGTGATTTATGTTTTTGTATCCATGGAGGTCTTTCAAGAGCCCGGTATTTTCTCATAACCTGTGGAAGCTTCTTTTGTCTGCCCTTCGACCTATTTATTAGCCCAACAATTTTCTTAGGTGAATTGAAAAAAGAAATAGTCTTCAAGCAGAAATACAGAGAGGTCAGGAAAAAGAATAAATTATTTATGCATTTCCAATGGTAGGAAATGGTCTCACTTAAAAAATTTATCTATATATATATCTCCACACACCACATATATATGTGTGTGCATATATATATTTATGTATGTGCGTGTTTGTGTGTATGAAGAGAATGCCATTTATCCATTTGGTACACTAAAATAACCCTATTTTCCCCATATTATGTTTCAGGGAACACCAATATGCTATTTTTATCTGGTGCAATCAAACAAACCTTTGAACCAAAAACGAATTCCTATGAATACCTGAATCGCCATCAGAACACACCCTGCCAGGCCCCTATGATACACACAGCACACTGCTGGCTCTGTGAGGCTTATAAAGAAACATAAGGCCCTGGCCCTGCTTTAAAGAGTTTATTGTCTTCATGGAGACACTCAAGATATGCATATAAAATCTGATCATATCATTCCCCCACTGAAAACCGTAGAATGGTTTCCCACTGCACTTAGGATAGAAAGCCAAAACACTTAGCTCAGCCTTGCTAAGTCTTTTATTCTCAACTCATGGCTCTCTGTATGTTCACCCAGGCACAGTGGCTTCTTCAATTCCTCAAATGCACCAAGCTCTTTCTGACCCCAGGACCTTAGCACCTACTGCTTGCTCTCTCTTCCTCCCACTCTTCCCCCTTCCAGTCTACACTTAAATGTTGCATACTCAGAAAAGCCTCCCCCAGTGAAACAGGGCCTTTGCTAACATTATCTTATCACACCCCTTTAATTATTTTTCCTTCAGAGTAGTTACCCATTTGTAGTTTATCTCTATTTATATTTACTTCCAGGTTTCCCCACTGAACTATAAGCTCATGACTCCTGAACTCTTTGGATCTTTGCTATCTCAGGTTCCTAGCACCATGCCTGGCCCATGGTAGGTGCATAATAAATATCTGCTGATTAAATTAATAACTCAATGAATATAGAGGTTCACTGGCCATTCAAGACAAATTCCCTGAAAGGTACAGTTCAGTCACATTTTCTCAACTTGTTGCACATGTTCTATCTAAATTTCTTCTTATTTTTCCTTTTGTGTTCTTCAGCAACACAACAACATGGGACATAGGCCCGCACCCACCCCCCCCACCCCACCCCCACCTCCCCCCCCCCCCCCCCCCCCCCCCCCCCCCCCGGCTTGGGTCACATGCCTGATGCAGGTCTGGGGCTTCAGATTAGTGAAGACTTTTGCCCAGAAAGTCTTCCCTCTGGTGGCTAAACACTCCCTCCTAGTGCCTGCTCTGCTTTCTGCTTTTTTAACACAGGGAGAGTGTAATAGGAGAGTAGATGAGGGAGGACCTTCCTAATCAGCGAGAGTTTTTATGAATCTTCTAGAGGAAAAGCTATTACAGTTATAAATGGTTGCTGAAACATGAGCCCAGGAAAGACACTTGTCGGCACATTGTTCTTCATATTCATCAGGGCAGCAGTATTTCTGTCTTAGTGCTTAAAGATAGAGACTACTTTACAGAAAGAGAAATAGAAATGACATGCTCAGAGTTACGCGAAATGTTCTAAGGAGCATTAAAAAGCAGTCTGCTGGGAGATGGGCGTTGGACACCCAGGAAATCTTCAGGTACGTGGTTGCATTCATGACATCTCCTTTTGGAAAAGAAAATGTCATTTTCCTTTAATGATCATAGTGACAAGAGCCAGGACCCCATCATAACCCATAACGGGGGAACAGGCTCAGAAGCCAGGGCTTTGGTGGAAGGAGCAGTTATTGGAGCAGAGCAGCCTGCTGACCACCAGACCATGTGTTTTCTTCTGCCACAGAAAATTGAGGGCCTTCAGGATCTTTTGCATGACCACTTCCCACCCCTAGTTTTCCACAAAATCCCATATATTCCATATCAAACTCTTACACTCCTTACTTTGTAGTAAGTCATGAAGAAAGCAATACATACCATGACCAAAATCCTTGAGTGAAGTATATTCCTAATCTACTCCAAGTCCTGCAGAAGAATGGGTAAGAACCACTTGCACCACAAGGGAAATCTCCCAGAGGGCAGCATTCCATGGCCAAGCTTGAGGTCACGTAGGATTAAGGGTCCTGGAGTCATTGAGGAGAGTGTGATGAGAGGACTGTCTAAAAGATGTGGGACAGATAGTGCTGAGAAAACTGGATGTTTGTACATGAATGAATGAAATGGGACACTTCTCTTATACCATACACAAAAATTAACTTCAAGGGATCAGAGACCTAAGTGTAAGAGCTAAAATTATAAAATTCTTGGAAGAAAACACAGGTGTAAACCTTTGTGATCTTGGGTTAGGCAAAGCCTTCCTAGGTAGAATACCAAAAGCACAAGCAATAAAAGGAAAAATAAATATATTGGACTTCATTAAAATCAAAAACTTTCATGCTGCAAACAAAGCCATTAAGGAAGTGGAAAAATAACCCACAGAAGGGAAGAAAGTATTCACAAATTGTATATCTGATAAGGGATTGGCATCCAGAATATATAAAGAACTCTTACAACACAATAATAAAAAAAAAAATAACACAATTTTAAAATAGACAAATAAATAAATAAAATAGACAAAGGATCTGAATAGACATTTCTCCAAAGAACATATACAAATGTCTAATCAGCACATGAAAAGATGCTCAATAGCATCAGCCACAAATAAATGAAAATCAAAGTTACAATGAGATACCACTTCATCCTAAGATAGCTATAAAAAATAAAAATAAATTTTAAAAAATAAAAGGAAGCAAAGATTTCTAGAGTTGAGATTCAAGAAAGAGGACAGAGACAGAGAGGTGATCCTGACATCCCCTCCTTTTCCCCTCAAGCACTTTCTATTACATGATTGGCGACTGAGAGGCTGAAAAACAAAACAGAGTTTTTGGAGCTGGGGTGACAAAATTGGGATTTTGAAGTAGAAACCCTATGAAACACCCCAGGTTTTCTGTCAGGACCCCTGAAAGCCTCTATTCTAGGATTAAGGACAAGGAACAGCACTCGCAAGGGCAGAAATCCTGCTCCTAACTAGCTCAATCCCAGACTGGATAAAGTAACCCGCGCCCAGCCCACCTGCCTGCCAGAATCAGACAACACATTGTGGAAATAAGAAAACCAGAAAAATCAACAGATAAACTATCACAATTAATAAGTGAATTTAGCAAGATCACTAGATAAAAGGGCAAGGTAAAAAAATCAACTGTGTTTCTATACATCATTAAAAAAAATTTTAATGAAAATTTTAAAACTGTACCATTTACAATAGCATCAAAAAATCAAGTATCTAGGAATTATATCCAACAAAAGATATGCAACCCTTCTCTATATCTCTACATGAAAGTACAAATATTAATGAACATAATTAAAGAGGACTTAAATAAATGAACAGACAGACACACCCTGAGTTGGAAGACTCAATACTATAAAGATTTAAGTTTCCCCAAAATTGATCTATAGATTCAATTTAGCCCCAACTGAAACCCCAGTAGGCTTTTTTCCTGCTCTGTTGAAATGGATAATCTAAATCTAAAATTTATATGAAAAAGCAAATGACCAAAAAGTCAAAATCTTAAGTAACAAAACTTAAGGACTTATATGGCAAGACATCAAGACTGATTACAAAGCTACAGGGAGTAAGACAACGTGACATTGGCAGAGGGATACATGTATCAGCCAATGGCAATAGTCCAGAAGCAAACCTCCATACAGCCACTTGATTTATGATGGAAATGAAGGAGGAAAGATGGTCTTTTCAATAAGTCGTGCTGAGTCCATTGGAAATCTATATAGAGAAAAAATGAATCTTCACCCCTACCTCACCCCACACACAAAAATCAATTCCAGATGGATTGCAAATCTAAATATGAAATGTAAAACAATAATGCTTCTAGAGGAGAACATAGGAGAATACCTTCATAACCTTGGATTTCATTAAAATTAAGAACTTCTGTTATTTATACAGCCAACAATAGACTTGAATTCACAATACATAAAAACTTCTACAAATCAATAAAAGATAAGCCAACTTTAATGGGGAAAATGTGAATATACACTACATAAAAGAGAATATCCAAATGGTTAATAAACATTTGAAACAGTGCTCAACATCATTAGCCTTCAGGGAAATGCACATAAAATTACACTGAGATAATCACTGAACACCCACCATAATGGCTAAAATTAAAAAGACTGACAGTACCAACTGTTGGCAAGGATATGGAACATCTGCAACTTTCATGCACTGCTGGTGAAAGTATAAATTGCTACAAACTTTCGGATAACTGTTTGGCACCATCTATTTAAACTGAACATATGTATACTCTGCCTGAGAAATTTTACTTCTACAAATATACATAACAGATATATGTACATATGTTCACCAAAAGACATGTGTAAGAATGTTCACAGAAGCACCATTTGTAGTAGCCAACTCTTTTCTATATGTACGTTATACTCAAAATCTATTTTTAAATTGTTATTAATCCAAATTTTATTGGTTTTGTTTGTATTTACTTTGTATAAGAACTATAATGATATGAATATTTAGTTGTTAGTACATATTTAAATTATGTTATAATTAAAATAATTTAAGAATTTGAAGAGGGAAAATATTAGGATATTAGAGTCATTTTGTAACTCCTTAGTTGAATTTTAGATTTTGCAGAGTGATACCAGATGTAAAAATCAGAAAATTAAACTTCTCAAACTTCTTCTCACCTCCCTCTCCCAAACTTGTTTTCATTGTTGTTGTTAGTTTTGTTATTATCTTACTTTGCTGTCTTA
Organism: Lemur catta; assembly: GCF_020740605.2. Taxonomy (NCBI): domain Eukaryota; kingdom Metazoa; phylum Chordata; class Mammalia; order Primates; family Lemuridae; genus Lemur; species Lemur catta. Next base: position 63,761,835 of record NC_059137.1, read on the forward strand.
TAACATTAACGTCCTATTCAGTGATCATAAATTTCATGGTTGTTTTTTTCTTACTTCTGATTTACACTATTCATTTCTCACCACCCATCTTTTTATTTTAATTCAACTTTGTCATTCCTGAATTTGTCAGATGAGATCCTGTTTAATATCTGAAATAAAAAAAACAAAAACTAGAGTTCATGCTTTATAAGGGAGAACTGCGCTAGTCGGCAGAGCAGACTGTGGATCTCACCTAGGGTTTGGGGAAGGTGGGGATTAGAGACAGGAGGATTTTCAGGTGCCTACCTGGGCTGATGTCCTCAATGAGACTGTTGTTGATTGGTTGGCACACAGAGGCATGTCTAATTGGTTGGCTTCTAAAAGCTTGTTCACTCAGTCGCTACTCTGTTGGGGGGGGGACCTCCGGCCTTCTTATTTCGAGATTGTTCTTTTTTAAGCACCAAAGGAGGCAAGAAAAGCTTCATCTTTCTCTGCTGCACCCCTTTTAATAAAAGGATTTGTTCTGTAATATTTGGATTCAGCCAAAAGGCCACACTCAAGGATCCAGAAGGCTACATGTGGCCCCACCCGTTAATTTTTGTTGTTTGTTTTTGAGACAGGATCTAATTCTGTTGCCTGGACTACAGTGCAGTGGCAACATCACAGCTCACTGCAACCTCAAATTCCTGGGCTCAAGAGGTCCTCCTTCAGCCTCCCGAGTAGCTGGGACTACAGGCGTGTGCCATCACATCCAGCTAATTTTTCTATTTTTTGTAGAGAGGGGGCCTCGCTCTTGCTCAGGCTGGTCTTCTCATTTTTGAGCTCTCTTTTCCTTTGAGTGTATTTTCCTCCTGCACTGGATTGCTCATCTATCTTTGCATGCTCTGTGCCTCTCCTTTCTTTTCCAGAGTATTTTATACGTTTGCCCTGTCCTTCATCCTTTTCTTGCTTAATATGGGCAATGCCATCCAGAGGATCTACATCAAAGGTCACAAAATTGGCCCCCTGTGAAACAAACATTTATTTTGTTTGATCTATACGTTTTGTTTGTTGTTTTTACAAAATGCAAATTTGTTGCCAACATTTAAAACTTGGGAGTTTCCCCATAAAACTCCAGAATTACAGCTTCTCTTGAAAAAAATCAGAAGGTGTAACAGTACTCACCTGACATTCCCAAATAGCAACAATCACCTGGAAACTTTTTAACACTGACAGTTTTCAGATTTTAGGGAGCATCAGGATCTTGTTAAAACACAATTTTTCCTAGGTTCCACCCCCAGAATTTCGTTGAGAAATTTGCATTGCTAACAAATTCCCAGGTGATGCTAATGTAGCTGATCTACATCAGCCCGTGGACCCCATCACTCCCTATTATCTCATCTGTCAGCTTATGTACAGCACCTGCCTGGCCTCAGCAGGTAATTGTACTGATATCACCTGTGATCTGTTAATAGTTGATCTGAACTTCCCTTGACCAGAGACCCGATCATCTACAGTCCATACTGCTGTTTGAAGGCTCTGTAGAGTGTATTGCCCACTTTTCTTGGGTGAAAGGCACAGAGAGCTCTGCTGGGGCTGCGCATGTCTTTGTTGAAGGTCTTGGGCTCCCCTGTCAACACCAAATTTTATACATAGCCCATATGGGGAAATGAATCTCATTCCCATGGGAAAATATCTTCAGGGACATTCAACCAGTTCTGATGGATCCCAGGGAAAACAGCCAGATCTGTTGGTTTTCTTGCTTCTGCTGAGATCTCAAGAATTCACAATACCCTAACCTTTCCTAGAGGCTGCCTATTTACTCTCTAGGTTTTCTTTTCTTTACATGAGTGGATATTAGCAGGCATTCTCAGAATTTTGTACCAATCTTCTTTCTTTAAAACACCTTCAGGTGAGCAGGGTGAGGAAGGTAGCTACCTCTCTGGGTCCACACCTGAATCTGTTTATTTTCTTGGCCACCAGGTTTTAAAGTTTCTAGCAAGAATTTGTACCTCTTTGTTAGCTTGTTTATTACTAAAGAATTATTGCTGGGTTTTGGCACTTTTTGTTGCTTTTGTGAGAACTTCAGGAGGAATCTATGGTCCAACTTCCCTGCACCATCATTATGGTAAAGTCCAGCTCTGAGTAATTAGCCTGAGTCTGAATGGTTACCCCAGAGATTCCAGTGAAATCACCTAGGGTGAGGCCTGGGTATCAAGATCTTTAGAAGTTCTCTGGATTATTCTAATACACCACCAAAGCTGAGAATCACTGTTATAGCTCGGTGCTTTTCACATTGTAATGTACACGCCAACCACGGGGGTCTAAAGTTCCGTGTCTGAGTCAGCAGGTCTAGGGTGTGTCTCCAGAGTCTGCATTTCCAACCAGCTCCCAGGCACGGAGCAGCTGCGGGTCCTCGGACCACGCTTGGTAGCACGGTTCTGGAGTTAACTTGGCTAATAACCTCGCCCTGGTATTCTTGCTTTCTCGTGTCCTCAGACTCAGTGTGGCAGGCGCCCTGCCTAACGCATATGCGGTCGTGTCTATAGACTGCACTTTCTGAAAATCGCTCAGGAGTTACGTGGCGTGAAACCGGGTCATCTCAGAGTAAGATAAAATGGCACATTGGCTCCTGAGGTTAGCCAGTTCTAATCACAGAGGCTGGACATTCACACGTTCTTAGGGTTCCAGGAAAAGAGAGACATCCCTCAAATCCTACCTCAGAACAGACTTAGATTATTTTTACCCAAGCACCTGGCGTTTGTCATCGCTTCTCCCAAGCATAAACAGGGCCACACAAAGAGAATGGCATCGGCAGCGTGGCACCAGCGTGCCACAGTGAGAGGCACAGGAGTGAGACAGAGCCAGAAAGAACGGAACAGTGAGCAACGTTCCCATCGTGTGAGCAGCAAGGCAGGAAGACGTCGCTGAAACGGGTTCTCGGGAACACGGGGGTAAGTAACAGAGAGCGGCCACAAAACCGGGGACCGGCGCCAAACTGTGTTAGCGAAGTCGCACCACGAGATGGCGCCATTGGCTCGAGAACAGAGCGTCAGCAAGGCGGCTGGCGTGAATTTTCATTCGGGAACAATCCTTAGACCGGTGGGATGAAAATGACAGGAGTGAAAATCAGGGTTACTAGAAGCTGCTTTACATCGGGCCAGGAACATATGACATTCGGCACAGCCTCCCAATGCCTAAAGGCCATGCCCCTGCTGGGGGCTGAGCGTTCGCACCGCAGAGAATCCCTGCAGGAGTTGTGTGCTCACTGGATGAGTGAAGATAGAATCTTTTTCTACAAACACGAATAAAATCCTTTGGCAAAGTGAAAACACGCTTCCATTCTTTGTTTCTACTCTTTCAAAGGCATTATATATTGAGGGCTGTGTGAATGGAAATGTGTTAACTGCTTTAAATCCATGATTTCACTTAGTCTTCACAACAGCCCTGTGGCTTATTACCCATTTTACAGGTGAAGAAACTGAGGGATGAAGGGATTAAAGCAGGTTACCCAAATGATGAAGGCGAGACGTGAACCCAGTTTAATCTGTCTCCAAAGACTGTGAACGTAACCACTGCCCTATATTACCTCTCAATCAATATTTATTCATAAATGTACCTGCCCATACAGTGACCTTTTTTAGTCTGGTATTGTATGATTTGCAGCAAAAACACCTTACATGATACAGTGGGGTAAAGGAAGAATGGGTACTTCAGGTGCCCACAACAGGGTGCCTAACACATTCTTGAGCAGTAAAAATTTTCCAGAACATCTTTCTCTCTCTCCCTCCTCCTCCTTAGTACCTCTTTATAGCATGAAATGCTGTCAGATGCCTCTACTAACCCAAAAATCAGCCTTCTCACAACCACCTAGGCAGTACTCTGCACAGGGTGATTAAATTCCCTCTGTTCACTGCTTCCTTCCCATGCCTTTCTCCCACCAACTCCCAAACAAATTTATTTTTCCTCAGTAAACTAATCAGTGATATGAAAAGCAAATTGGTTACATTAATTCTCACTAAAGTGTGCATGACTGTCACTGCAATGTTTTCCAAATATCCAAATATGAGGTGTTTGGCTTTAGATCTAAAGGAATCTGCAGTGATAATATTTCTAGCTACATGCTTGCTTATAGCTTGATACTTTGCTTATTCAAAGAGTCAGACCCTGGGGATAAAGACAAAAGATAGGGAAAAAGGATAAGACCTGCTGTTAAAAAAATTTAATTAGTATTATGAAACTACATACACCTGGTGCTGAACAGTCAATGATAATGAGTAAAGCTAAGAAGAAAGCTATTTCTTTCCTAGGCTAATTCCATAATATGGTCCTCTTGTAAAAAAAAAAAATTTTCTTATTTGGAAAAGGACAAGCTAGTTAAGAAACAAAGAAACCTAAGGAAACCCAGGGTGACCAAGTAACCCTAGTTTTCTTTATATGAAGAAAAAATTCAGCTAATAAATGTAGACTGAATTATAGAACTAGAAATTTTCCATTTTTCAACCCCTAATGCAATAACTGATTCAGGCAACACAGTCAGTAGATGAAACTGTTGTGTGAAAGGTTGAAGAGGAAAGATTGAAGGGGGAATTTGCAATGGAGGGGTCTTGTTGACATTTCTGACCCTCACTGATCTTGCCTCCTGGGACAAAAGACCCACTGGGGCCCTTCTGAAGTGATGAGTAGGCAGTGGCCAGCATCTCCTATGAAGAACTCTCCCTTAAACAATTGAACCCACATCAAATAAGCTTCTAGATCTACCTTCAACCCTGCAGGAAACATAGGGGATACAGGAACAAATTAAGTGGCTCCAAGAGGAAGCAAACATACAAATTCAGAATGGCTAGCATGCTACACAGCTCAGCTTCCTCACAAAGACGGAGAGACTCTGCTCTGAAATCAGAGACTTACGAAACATAGCAACAAACACGTGTGGACCCTAAACCAAACAAACCAGTGGTAAAGGTAGAGAGAGACAGAGAGACTCAAGATAATTAGGGAATTTATGAGGACTAGGTATTTGATGGTACCAAGGAATTACTTTCAATTTTGTCAGATGTGATAATGGTATTGTAGTCATGTATGAATATGTCTGGTTTTTAGAGATGTTTACTGAAATACTTAAGAGTGAAATGACATTATTTGCCCTAATGGCATTAATTGCCTCAACCAAAGGGAAGAAAGAGGAAATGGGATAGGTGGATCAAGTGTGGCATAGTCACAATTGCTTAATGTTGGTGAGGTGTATACTGGGTTCATTTTATTATTTTATGTGTGTTTTTAATTTTTTAATAATATAAATGTTAATAATCTAAAAGAAGGCATGCTTCTTTCAGTCATATTAAGTAGGCCAATAGGTCGATGAGACTATTTTCAGCTTTGATGAAACACATCCACAGCCCTTACATAGTAGAGCCTCATCAGTGTTAGGTCCCAATGTCCCCCTTATTAAACTGCACTGCATTCCATTTATCCATCTCAGGAAGATAGATGGCGCCATCAGCCTGGTTAGGATTGGATTCAGTGACTAAGTTTTTTAAAATGGGAATGCACTACAGAAAACAGCTTCCTTGCTTAAGACACTCAGCGGCAAACCCTGGTGGTTAGCTGCAATGGGCTCTGCCAACTTTGAGTTTAGGTCAGGGACCTGTTCAAAGCCCAAGTGTTCTTCCAGAACCCCAGGAAAGAAATGCTTGCTGATGCAGATGGCCCTAAAGCATATGAAAAGATGCTCACCCTCATTCATAATAAGAGAATGAAAATTAAAACATACTGAGATTTTTCAGGCTGTGAGAAATCAGAACAATTGAAAACACACACACTGGAGATATGGCGAAGGGACATTCTCATACTTTGTTGGTGGGAGTACAAACTGGAACAATATCTATAAGAAGACCATTTGGCAGCATCTAGGAAAATTGTTAATACCAATGCATATGCCCTTTGAGCAGAAATTCCTTTTGCAAATTTATGCAACTTATTCTTGTTCCCACCTCAAATCATATTTGTCCAAGGTTATTCATTATCATATTGTTTATAATAGTAGATGGCTTGAAAACATACTTATCAGAAGGAGACTGCTAAATAAAATATGGAACAGCCAAACACAATGGAATATCATGTAACTTTTTAAAAATGAACAATATCTTTACAATTATATCAAAGTATTTCCAAGACATAGTAAGTTGAGGGAGGGAAAAAGGCAAGATAGTATAATATCTTTTATATTATAGTATATAATTATAGTACATATACTTATATATAGTAAGTAGTATGTAATTATAGTATAATATACAAAAATTTGTGAAACAAAGGAGAAAGAATACTTACACTTGCATACGCATAAAATATTTCTGGAAGGATCCCCAACATACTAATAACATTGGTTGCCTTCAGGTAGCTGGGAGGAAGGAGAAACCCCTTTCATGTCTTTTGACTTTGGAACAGTATAAACACATGACCTGTCCAAAAAATAAAAATAATTGCTTAACAACAAAAAACAAAAAGGAGTCAGTTAACTTTCACACTGAGCTTGAAGGGAAATGTCGTATTTGAATTAGGGGCTGGGCTGGGAGAGGGTGCTGGAAACTGTGGGCTAGAATGGAGGCCACTAGCCACAAAAAGAGCAAGCCACAGTTAAAGCTCCCTGTAGGGGAAAATAGAATCCCTTTTACATTCAGTTGAAACCAAGTTACTGTAGCTGGTCAAATTAATGCTACTAATAGTTTCATCTTCGACTCTTAACTCTCCTGATGGAACGGTCTCTGAGATCCTGAAAGCCAGGCACATCACAGGCCCTGAGCCTAGTGACTCAGTGTCAGCAATGGCAAAGCCATCAAGAGCCCAGCTCTTGTACCCAATTCTCGAGGGGAGTCTGGGAGTCCAGATGTCCCCCAACCACCTGCATGACCCTGAAGAAGTGACTCAGTGACTTCTGCTGGGGAAATGCACATATAAAGAATGAATCACTGAAACAGTGTGAAGTGATAATCAAGTTCATTTTTCAAATGTCAGTTCAAATGAAGACAGAGCCTGTTCCTTAAATCTATGAAACAGTTCCTGTTTAAAAAAATAAATAGTATGGGGGGGGGTAAAAGTACCTACCTTGCAGGACTGTTGCGAAGATAAAGGAGTCAATACATGCACACAGTAAGAGTTAAAATAAAGGTAAGCTGTCATTATCAGGAAGAAAAGGATGGACTTGGAAACCCTTAAAGGTCAGTATGTCTGCAGCACCTGTTCTGCTTGATGGCTGTCAGTCAACATAACGGGTGAGCCAGGGTATCTACAGACCACATCAGACGACCACTCTGAAGAATGACAGAATGCAGGATTTTGGAACTGCAAGGGGTCCCATCGGTCATCTCATGTCCCTGTGGTGGCACTTCTTAGTGTTCACTATACCCTTTTATCCACTCCTTCCAAGGCAGGCAGAAACTCTGCTTCCCAGCCCCTTGCCCTTAAGTGAAGCCGAATGACTGGACCCCGCCAGTGAAACGTGAGCAGAGGTGAGGCCCTGAAAAAGCCTCCAGCAACCTAACACGTGCCAGGAAAGCCACATTTTGAGAAGGTCAAGTCACAGTAGAGAAGGAAACCGAATGCTTGTGTCGCTACCTAGAGAGCGGCCAAACCTGTGGCAGATTTTGCATGGGCTGAAAATAAACTTCTGTTTGTTAAACCACTGAAATTTTGGAGTTTGTTACTGCAGCATAGTCTAGACCCAGGTGGGGAAGCTTTTCATGTTGGAAGGCCACATTAACTTAGCTGTAATCAAATAAGGCCATATTCAAGAAACTTCAATTAGATATGCTTAAAATGTACATTATTTAGTAAAAATATAACTACTATGTACCTAATGATTTCAAAACATGACAATGATTTGTTAATTTTAAAGTTAGCTAACCTTTTAATGACTTTGTTGTGTCTGCTTTTTGTTGGAAAGCATTTGAATGTTTGGTTGCAGCATGGAGGTCCACACTTGCAGTTGGTCCTCTAGATGGCATCAGTCATTTGTGACCTTAAGTGTATCTTGATTTGAGTTAGGTAGGAGAATGTAAATTAGCAGCAATAATTGAAAAGCAAGAAAGCATTTTTCGGGCATGTTGCCAAAGGTGTGGGTATTCTACTGCATTTTTCCATATTTCAATTGGATCTTTCTTAATATAAAAAAATTACTTTAAAGTGTTATCTACTGAGAACTCAATAAATTCCCTCTGTAGTTCTTTAGGTGCCTTGGTGATATCAACTAGGTGAGGCTGAAATGCTAATTTGAGTGTGATGTCATGATTCTCGAAGTTAGTGAACCTTTCGTTGTATTCTCCAATTAATAGGTCTATAACAGCTGCATATTGTACAAATGATTTGCATATATCATCCTGCTCATCAATGAGCTTTGCTAACTGGGGAAAATGTTAATCTGAAATTTGCTTTTGCAGAAGAAGTGTTTTGAAAATAGATAGTTTTTTTTCAAAATGCTTGGATTTTTTTGTCACATATCATATATAAACTTAGCTTTATCTTGCAAAGAAATATTCAAGTTGTTTTGATTTGATGTGATATCACACAGAAATGCTGCATTCCTATAGAAATCTTCTTTAAATAATTCACAGTGTTGATTTGTTCTTCATAAAATTTAACTATCTGTTCTCACAGAGATAAAAGTTTGGCTAAAACCTGTCCCTGAGATAGCCAATGTACTTCACAATGATACTGCAAACCCACACCTCATCCTTCAACTTTAGCATGTCACAAAACTGACAATGTCTTGTTGCATTTGCACAAATATAGTTAACAATACTTATAACTTGTTGCAAAGTGTCACTTAAAATAGTAGCTTTAGCACAGAGATTTTGCTGATGCAAGATACAATGAAAAGAAATGAAAGCATCTGGATCTGTTAATACTTTTTCTGTGCAACAAACTCTTCATGTTTTCCTGTCATGGAAGGTACACCATCTGCACATCCACTCACCAAATTTACCAAATTCAGTCCAACTTCATGACATTTATCTTGAAAGTTGTTGAAGAAATCTATTCCTCCTGTTCTGTTCACAAACGAGTGCCTGGAGAGTAACTCTTTGTAGCAAAGAAAATCTTCTGTTATGACCCAAATAAAGTATAAAACCTATGCCAAGTCAGTAGTATCAGTTGATTTATCCAAAGCAATTGAATAATATATATTTTCCGTTTGAAGTATGGCATGAAGTTGTTCGGTTAAGTTTAAGGCTAATTCCTGTTGCCAATCAGTTATGGTTCTCCTTGAAAGAGGCAGTTGTTTGTACTTTGAAATGTTGCTGGAGTCTAAGCATTCTACAACTTCAACAATGCACTCTTTCACAATTTCTACATCACTGAATGGCTTCCCTTTTTTCTTGAATATATAAGCTACTTTATAAGTTGCTTCAGTGGCATTATTTCCAGATCTTATTACTCCTTGAAAGAATTGTCTTTGCTTTTGTTTTTCATCTTTTAATTTCTACAATACAACCTTTAGTGCCTCTCCAATTTAAAATATTTGTGGTCCTTATGAGTATTAGAATGCTGATAAGCATTGAATGTCTTTAATGTTGATATTGCAGTGTCACAAAGCAAGCAAATTACCTTATCTTTAGCAGAAACAAGATAATATTGCAATTCCCAATTCTCATTAAAAAATCTGTTTTCTTCCTTCAGTGTTCTCTTGGTCTTCTTTGACATGATGGGCTGTTAAGCAGACAGAATTAAAAAATACTGTCAACTGTGCAACTATTCACAAATTCCACTTCAAACAGAAACAGTGCACTGATGTCAAAAGCTGATAACAGACTGATGTACTCAACCCCCACAAACTCTCATCAGCCAGCCTGTGTGGTAACATTGCCAGTCAGGTGGGGGAAGTTAGAACTAAATCATGAGCATAGCAGCTGTCAATTTAGCCCTTATGGCTTAACTAATGTTCTAATTCTGCCAGTCAATCTGGGGGGATTATTTTGTTGAAACTCATTTTATTCTTTGGTATTTTAAATACATTCCTTTTAAAAATAAAATTAAAAATGTAAAAGACAGACAAATATATATTAATAAAAATAAAAGGATTTGTTTTGTAAAATCTGTATTCAGTCAAAAGGCCAAACTTAAGAACATGGAAGACTAGCCTGACTGATATGGCCCCCAGCCCTTAGTGGCTCTAAAGATCGCAGTGGGGGACCTGAAAGTATTTTCAGTAAGGTTGCATGAACTCAAAAATGTTTTTGCTTTTAGAGGGAATTTTACACACGTTTTATACACGTGACACCAGTTAGCTTTCAGGCTGGTCAGAATTCACAAGCTGTAGTATATGTCATTTGCTTGGGTAGACAGACCTTTCAAAACATTGGATCCACAGTGGCATGAGGTTGATAAAACAGGACTTGTGGTACAAAAAAAAGTTGGGAAACATAGACAGTTGCCCCATCATTTTAGGGATGAAAATAGAGACCATGAGGGAGAAGATAGGGACTCATCCCAGGTCACATCTAACCCTGATGAAGACAGAGCAAGTTACCAGGTCAGAAGTCAAGGGTGAGGGGTAAAATGCCCTCACACCTTAGATCACCCTGATCAGTGTCAAGAGTCATTCAGGGATTTCAGCTCCAATAAAAGTTACTCCCTGTTCTAGGGCAAATTTTAGGAAACCAATTGCTCCACATGGGTCTGTCCCAAATTCAGCTGCAATAACCAGGCACAAATGAGACCAAGGCAAGCACTAGCGAGTGTGTTTCCATGTGATATTGCCAGATCGTCCACTTTTTCCAGAAAAGCCTAAAAACTTGGTGTATATATGAAATCTCCGTATTTTTAAATGTTGGCAATCATTTGAAAAGGAAAACAAAAATCCTAAACTGGCCAAACAAAATTCATCTGAGGGCTGGATTAGACCTTCAGCCCATCTAGCTACCACCTGGCTCTTTGGTTTACTTGAACTGCAAGGATATGACCATGTCCACAGCCAGTCAGGCCACAGAAATGTTACCACTACCCCCGGTAGAGTTACCAGATTTAGCAAATAAAAACACTGGATGCCCAGTGAAACTGAATTTCAGATAAGGAATGAATAAGTTTTTTAGTATAAATATGAACAGGCAATACTGTATAAATATTATATATGTTGGTATTATATATATTATGTGTTATATATTATACTTATATAATATCCCTGGTCATACTTATACTCTACAAATACTTATAGATACATATATATGTACTTATACAAATATTGCCTGGGAAATGCTTGTACTAAAAAAAAAATTATTCATTGTTTCTCTGAAATTCAAGTTTAACTGTTATCTTGTATCTGTCTTCTTTCTTTGGCCTCTAATAACCAGGAAATCTGGAAAACAAAGGTTTTGGGGGCCACCTCAGAGCAAGTCCCCAAAGGTCTGCAGCGTGGATGACCGTCTGGGACGGTGTAGGGAGCACTAATCTCGCCTCCAGAGCAGCTTCTCCCCCGGACCCGGACCCGCAGCCACCGGCACCTGCTGATGGGTCAGGCTTCCCTGGTCGCCTCCAGGTGGCAGCCCTTTAAGGCCGCACAGGCACGCATTTCACCCTCCCCGTCCCTCCGCTCCACCCACCGAGGGAGCGACCCTCGGCAGGCCCGCCGGCTTCTGTGGGGCCCTTTACCGCCTCCGCCGGGAGGGCCGCCGCGGATGCCCGGGGTCCCAGCGCGCAGGCGCGCTCGTCTCCTCCGCGGGTCCTAGTGGGGAACAAAGATGGGGCGCTAAGCTGAGGTGGCTCCAGGGGTCCCCCCAGCCTCCGGGAGAGGGAAGCCAGCTCAGAAGCCACAGTTCTCCCTCCTTCCCGTAGACTTAACTACCTCACCTTGTCTGCCCTGCTCCCAGGCGGAGCCGCGGAAGCGAGTCCTGCTGGCCGGGCCGGGCAGCCAGGCAGAAATCCCAGATGCTGCCACCCGCCCCCCACACACACACCCTTATGGTGGCACAGGTCATTCCCACGGTGGGACAGGGTCAGAACTGCACAACTGAACGTGCTAGAAGCCCCGCTCTGCCCCAGAGACTCTTGTCTTCACTGCCTCCTTCCGTCCCCTCTTCCTCCTCCTGCCTCAAAGGAGGCCCCTGTGAGGTAACCGGGTCCTCTACCTGTATTGCAAAATGCTTACTGACTCGGTCTCACTCTACTTTTTTGTTTGTTTGTTTGTTTGTTTTGTTCTTTTTGAGACAGAGTCTCACTCTGTTGCCCGGGCTAGAGTTGAGTGCGGTGGCGTCAGCCTAGCTCACAGCAACCTCAAACTCCTGGGCTCAAGCAATCCTCCTGCCTCACCCTCCCGAGTAGCTGGGACTACAGGCATGCACCACCATGCCCGGCTAATTTTTTGTATATATTTTTAGTTGTCCAGCTAATTGCTTTCTATTTTTAGTAGAGATGGGAGTCTTGCTCTTGCTCAGGCTGGTCTCGAACTCCTGACCTTGAGTGATCCTCCTCCCTCAGCCTCCCGAGTAGCTGGGACTACAGGCATGTGCCACCATGCCAGGCTAATTTTTTCTGTATACTTTTAATTGTCCAGCTAATATCTTTCCATTTTTTTTAGTAGAGACGAGGTCTCACTCTTGCTTAGGCTGATCTCGAACTCCTGAGCTCAAATGATCCTCTCGCCTCTGCCTCCCAGAGTGCTAGGATTACAGGCGTGAGCCACTGCGCCCAGCCTCACTCTACGTTTTATTTAAAAATTCTCTTTGGGTAATTTTTCTTTTAATTGATCAAACCAGTCTCTAACTGTGAAGAAAAAATAATTGTCCTCGCACCCCAACCCCTGTGGGAATGATTTAATTAACATTATTAGTTGCCTCTGAACACTGCTATTAACCCCCCAGGAGCCTTTTAAAAGGTTTTGGACAGATTCAAATGTGCTTTTACCCTGAGAGAGTATATTTTATTCATCTGGGTGGGTAATTTAAAGATGAGCAATATGCTTCAAATATTATGACTAGTGGGTTTGTCTTTTTCTCCCCTCACTGGAGATCTGGATTGGACTTCCTAAGGCTGCTCCTTGGACAAGAGTGGACTTCAGCACTTCTCATTGTGATTGTGGATTCCTGGGAGGGAGAGGGATAGCCAACACCCCCCTCCCCACCAGAGGTTCTGATTGAGGTTTACGGGCAGATCTGGAATCTAGATTGTTAAAAGACACCTTGGGGGATTCCAAATCCAGTGAGTCATAGACTACTCTTTGAGAACTTTGGATGAAATGGTCTTTCTGGCTTTCCACTATTTGTCTAGCAGTTTTAATAAAGTGGTGACTTAAAATTACATTTCTTCCCTAGCGGCAATAGAGAGCATACATTTGAGTTTAATCCAGGAGCCATTTTACTGTAGCTTACTTGGGAATCTCTGTGATCGACACGTAGATACATCAGTGAGACAGAAACTCACTAGGTGGGTGTGTTCACTGCCGATGGCCTGGGGCTTCTCAGGAATACCCTCCGAGTCCTGTGCTGTGGGGCTGGGGTGTGTGAATGCCGTCTGTAGTCACACCAGTCCTGGGGGAGAGATCTTTGGATTTGAGTGAAATAGAATACAGCAAAGATGTCTATGGTTATACCACCCTGAACGTGCCCGATCTCATCTGATCTCGGAAGCTAAGCAGGGTCAGGCCTGGTTAGTACTTGGATGGGAGAATACAGCAAAGATGCCTTTGAAATAGCCTCACCCTTTCTATTTGGTCAAGGGATTAGCTATTAGCAGAGGGAAAATGCTGATTTCACCCATCTACGTCCACTGACCTCCAGGGGGCAGCAGAGCCAGGGAGAACATTAATTTAGGCGGCCTGGCGGGGTCCTGCCAGTGGTTCTTGACTGGCTGATGGACAGGGAGGGTTCTGGTTGCCCCTATGTCCAGGATTCTACAGTCACATCCTCTCAGGCCCCCACGGGCTGCCCTCAACAGCCACGGCTGCAATTCCCACCTGTGATGGAGGAGTCTCCAGGCCTAGGAGAAAGCCAGGTGACTGGGCAAAAGCCTGGAGCTCCAAAAAGCCTGGTGAACTCCAAGCCCATAAGCTGGATCCAGACTGCTGAAACTGAAGCCCACCTCCACCACTTCCAGGTAGTTGACCTTGGGCAAGTTACTTCTTTGTTTCCTCATCTATCAAATGGGAATAGCAATCTACCGACCTCATGTGGTTGTTGAGAGGATTAAATGAGTGAAGAGATATTGAGTCACTTAGACCACTGGCACAGAATTAGTGATTGAGAAGTACCTGTCCCTGCGTCACACATAACTCCAAACCATTTTTGGAAAATGAGGGAATGTTCATAGAATTGGTTTTTAATAAATTAATTGCATTTGGATTGGATTTAGATTATTAGAGGTTTTAAAATAATACCTAACAGGTGCTTTGAATTGCTAAATTGAATAAATCTGTGTTGAATTAATATGATTTTCTCTGGGGGTATAAACAGTGGTATACAGAGCATGATTCCAATTTTCAAAACTCTAGATATATCTTTAATACTAAGCTGCATGAGATAATATTTCTTGAAGATTCAGGGTCTACACTGAATCTCCGATATTACTGTATTAAAGATATGCGGACAGGCTGGTTCACAGCACTCTCTTGAAGATAGGAAACTGCATAAGTCAGTGTTTGCTGCGGGCATTTTCATTCATTCACCTGCTTTGTTTCCCATACGCTGTTGTCTACTCAGGCAGCCCCAAATGATATCTGCCGTCCTGGTTGCTGGTGGCCTGAGCTGGTTTAAGACAAGCCTTAGAGACAAACAGATCAGACTGGTGGGCTGACCTAACAGATGCCAATAGTAGGTGCTCAGTAAAGGCTGGTTCTCCTACCTCCCTCAAATCCAGAGAGTGAGATTTTTTGAAACTCTAAGTGAACTAAAATAACTTTCTATTTTCCCAAAGGGGACAGGCCAAAGGCGATGGGGTGACAAAGATTTATTTATCAATGGCTTCCATAGCTATTTATTTCAATACTCAAGCTGTTCTTTTGCAACTCATTCGTTCTTTTTCTTTCTCCTTATCTTTCCTTAAGGTGTACCTTAAAGGAAAGGGTACTAGACTTTAGTGTACCTTTGTGCAAAGTGGAAAAAGGCTTCTCCCAAAACAGTACCTTTTCTGGTCTGAAAACTTTGTCAAGGGCACCCGCTCTGGATCTGAGCCCCCACTTGCTCCCTTGGCTGGACCCCTTGGTGCAACACACAAAATGCACAACCACCACAGTGGCCTGTGTCACCCGGTGCTCCCTGCAGGCAGAAGCGATGAGGAAGGCCAGGCACTGTGTGGGAGCCAGCAGTCTGCTGGCGAAGACAGCACCTACTCATAGCCACAGCAGCCCCTGGGGCCGAGAAAGGTCCCCTGCCAAACTCACCTGCCCTCCCTCCACAGAAGCCATCACATATCTGGTTCTGCCATATTTAGCTAGGAGACAGAAATTCCTTCTTTTTCTCCAAAGAACTTTCCACAGACCTTCGGAGTCTTTCATTTAAACTGCAATGTAAGTGTGAGGTTGTGGACTAAAACCACCAAGCAGTGACTCAAGTCCACTGGAGGGATAATTTTTCTCAATAACTGCTGAGTTTACTTTTGGTTAGTTAAGTCCAGTGGCTTTGCTCATGGGATAAATGAAATTCTTGACCCAGCCTAACAACCCCAGAAAACTCTCAGAATCCAATTAGTAAATAAACTCCATTGTAATTTAAGGAACAACCACTACCCTTGCTATTTACCCTTCACACTGAAATAGTAAATGATACTGTGGGAACACTGAAGAATATCTCCTGACTAGAGCATGAGCACGAGGTAAGATTGCCTCTTCTGAGAGTCCTCTGCCCTCTAAGATTGGAATTTGGGGAGGATGCATTCGTAAACAATTTTTCGCCAGTAATGACAACGTTCAGTACCACATAAGAAATGAAATTGAAGCATTGATCTTATTCTTCAAATATAGGATAGCTTCAATATTAAAATTAACATATAAATTTAGCATCCATCTTATTTTCGACTCACTTCTGCTGAGTAAATGCACATATAAAGAATGAATCACTGAAACAGTATGCAGAGAAATAAAGTTCATTTTTCAAATATGTCAGTTCAAATGCAGTCAGAGCCTGTTTTCTGGGCACCCAACAAATGTTCCCAAGATGCTCCCTCTCCCACCACCTCCCACCTGATCTATCCTTAGGGCAAGCAGGGGACCTTGGGAGTTGAGTCCCTAAAGAGCAAATCTGGTCATCTACGTGCCTGATACACCTCTCACCCCCTTCTCTAGTCCTATTTCTTTTTAGAAATTTTAAATGTTCTTACAAGCCTGTTGATTTAACTTAGCCTGGAGCAGTGGTTTAGAATCACTGCTTTTCCCTGGTTTCTGTTGCCTCTCCAGATTGTTCTGCTATTAATGCAATCACAGCCATATACCTAACAAATACCTGGCTCCTCAATTCATCCCTAAAACTACTCCCCCCACCCCCACCATCAAGAGTGTTGAGATGTCTTGAAATTCAAAGCTCCAGGACAAAACCTGTTCCCAGATGTAAACTGGGAATCATGCAACAGGAAAGGAAGGGTCAGCAGCACCAAAAAGCTTGGCCCTCCCCTTGGGGAAAGGGTAGCACATTGATGCTGTTATTGGGTCTTCACCAACCTGACATTTCCAGAAACAGGCATTTTAAATCCAAAATGTGTACTCAAACTAGTAATTGACGTTAATGCCAAAATTATTTGAACTAGATCTAGCGTATGTACTACGACTGCTTACATGTTAAAGGTTACCCTTGCCATGGCAAAGTAGCTGGGAGTGCAGGGGATTTAGAAATCTCAGCACAAAGCCTTTATGTCCTTCAGCCCTTTTACTTGGCACAGATCTAAGAAGAAAATTCACGGATGTGATGAAGGGAGGTCATTCCCAAATCTTAGTGGGTTTACGAATTACCTGGAGAGGATGATTTAAAATATACTGCTTAGGCCACCAGGGATTCTTACTCAACAAATCGGGCCCAGGAATCTACACTAGAGACAAGCATCTGGGTGCAGGGACCACTCTGAGAGAGAGTGCTCTAGAACAGCATGATTAACCCACTCACACTCACAAGCATCTCAGATGAACAAAGCATTTACACAAAGACTAGGAGTTGGCAGATCCTCACCAGAAAGGGAAGAGAAGCACTGCAGTTTAATGTGAATTAACTTTCTCTAAGACTGGATTGACTAACAGGTCAAACATCAGCTGATAAAAGCTGAAAGTGTTCAGCCAAGCACCCAGATGTGCTGCCTGTGTGACAGATGGAATTCAAGCAGAAGTTGGTTGACTGCTTTTCTCTTTTCCTCAGGGTGTTTGGTTCATGTGAAAGAGGAACCAAGCGCCCACAGGCAAATGAGCGTTCATTTCCCCTGAATTCTACATGCTGCGGCTGGATGGTCTTTGAGAGCTGAGTTAGAATCTAAGAGGTTTTGCCACTTTAACCAGACAGGGCACAGCCATCGGGACTGCAGAGGGAACAAATGCTGGAAGGATGTCAGATCTCAACAACCAATTTCTCATTTCTGACCCCTGACCACACTTACCCCACTGAAGCATACATTTCTTTCTTCAGAAGATTATATTGAGGATCAAACATGCCTGCACTAGCCCACAAATAAACTGCCTTACAGGTAATTCTGTTTTGCTGGCTGCTGTAAAATGAGGTCAATGATATTGACGATTTGTAAGCAAAATCAAGCTATAAGGATACCCTATCAGTGAAGTTTTGTTCAATTTGGGTGGCTCAACCTGAAGTAGTAACATCTGGGGACAGACTTTGTAGCATCTTGGCTTATGTGGCACATTATCATTGTTGCTTATTAAATAAATGTGGGTAAACTTTTGTAAGGAAGATACCTTTTATAGTACATTTGTCCTAGGTAGGTCCAGACATTAGCATACCTCTGTCACATAAAATGTCCTAGACATGTGTTTTTAGAATCAGGGCAAATTATTCTCCTTTCCACTCCCTCACTTTCTTATCTTAACATAAATGTTTAAATATAACTCTAATAAATATATATATATACATATATATAACCCTAATAAATCGTATTTAAACACTCTGGTATGTAACTGTCAACTAAATACATATTAGTCCAGCCAATATAAGGAATTTTCCCCCTCAAGATTTCTCATTTCAAAAGTGCCCAATGGAATAAAATAAAAATGAGAAGATTCTTTTGTTTTCAACACCCCCTTTCCCTGGGAACACTTCCAAGGATGGGGAGTATCTCGAGCTGAGAGGACTTGTCTTTTTCCCTCCCAGGACTAAAGAGCCCTTCAAAACTTGTTCCTGCATTTGGGAACTCTCCCTGCATCCTTGTCATGTAGAGACTTTTATTTATTTGCTTACTTACTTTCTCTTCCACATTCAGAAGTTCATTCATTACTTGACCTGAGCAGTCATCTTACCTTTCAAGCACTTTGAAGAATGGAAACAGAAAAGAGGGTGGTGTGGGCATTGCTGAATATTAGTTTTGAAAATTCTCTCTTAAAAAATATCTGAGCAAGAAGTTTGCCGTGTATAGGACCCCCAAGAATGCTTTTCAAATGAAGGAACAAAGCCTTTATTTCCAATGTTTTGCCTCAAAGCAGAATGGCATCTTCTCCAAGTGAGAATGAGGGAATGCATGTCTATATTCTGAATGCAAAGCTGCTGAACTAACTTAGTAGGAGCAATAGTTCTCATTTATGTCAAGTACTGTGTTAAGCACTGTCCTTGCTTCCCACGTTCAAATGAACATTGTTGGTGGTTTTTTATTTTTCCTGGTTTTCTCCATTATAATCCTTGCTTATCTTAGACTCATGGATAGGTAACTTGGACAATAACACAGAAAGCACATTATCTTACACACAGTAGCACTCAATAAGTATCTGCTGAAGAACTGAATGGATGGAGGGAATGAATTAACTCTATTCTTAAACAAATTCTGTCTTTCTGAACGCAGCCCTAAACTTTGCCACTCCTATTTCTCAAGGAATGTCTCATTTAAGTGATACCTTGATTCCTGACCCACGTAGCAGGAAGTAGCTTTTACATCAAGTTTCTATTTTTAGAGGTCCTCTTTCCACAGGTAGTAATGACATAAACCAAGATCATCTCCTTAGTTTATTTTTTCTAGAGTTCTTAGCATGCTACATTAACCTGACAAAGCTTAATCTTGTGTTCATTTCACAATACATTTCATGCAGTTCACAGCTGTGATTGGTTTTACATTGACATTACACATGTTTCGATTCAGCCATGTGAAAAGAATATAATTCTTAATGGGTTTTGTCTCTGAAAACTGTCCAAGCTTAAATAAGCATATGAGCAGTTTATTCTTAAGTGCATCTCTCTTTAAAATGCAAGAAGGATTTTTAGCATAAGAATATAATGTCCCTGTTTATAGTCCATTTGCAACTGAACCACTTCCTTTAGGTTTCACATATCCTGAGGAATCCTCTTTTACAAAACTGCATTCAAGTATACTATTTTATTTCACATTCCAGATTGAGTTTAGGTGCAAGGCTGACCTTCAGCTTTACATCCCCAAATAAATCTTCCATGGGTCTAGCCTTCCCAAGACTATTCTTAGCATTAGACTTTCTTTTACAATAAACATTCAGCACTAAAGCCACAGAGCAGAGCTATTTGGCATTTTCCAGTGAAGTGCAAGAAGTTAAATAAGTTATGTTTTTATTGCTAATGTATAGAATCAAGCACAGTCACTTTGTCAAACAGAAGGAAAGGGTATACACAAGTGGTGGCCTCTCCTCGGGTGCCCCAGGGTCCAAATGCACAGAAATTGTCACTTGGCCACCACCCATCTGGTATCACTTTAAGATGATGTGTTGAGTATTCTAGAGTCTGAAGAGTCAGACCTCTCGTCAAAGTCGTCCTCGGTGTAAATGGGCTGCTTTGACACAATTGGACACCCATCATCCGAGAGGGAGATCCGAGGGTCTTCCGTGGCACGGGCGGGGAGGACAGGCGAGCTCCGGAAGACGCTGGTAGAGTTACTGGGGAAAGGACTGACATACTGGGACCTCAGCTGATACTGCTGCTGCAGCGTCATGGTGTTCCACAGGGTGACATCATTGGGCAAAAAGGGGCTCGACTGGTTTCTCGCCAAAGTATTCCTCAGCATCAGCGGGTACCGGGGTGGCTGCGGGAAAGGGTGCTGCAGAGGCACGGCCAGGGGATTGGGGACCACATTGCTAGAGTCAGCAGAAAACCTCAACGTGTCTGGGACCCGAAAGGCCGACCCCACAGACCATTTGGAAGAGGAGATGGGGTAGGAGCTCAGGGTGTGTTCAAAGATGTGCCCGTTGGAGGGCAACACAAGACTCTCGGGTTCTGCAGCAGTTCGCTCTGCTCCCGGGCCTGAAGACCGGCTGGACAGAAGGACCTCCACGGCACTCACCAGGTCCCCGCCGCAGCCCTTGAGGATGAGCTCCAGCACTGTCGGCTTCTGGTTGGGGAATATTTTTTTTAACACTTCCAGCGGTGGCCTGTTGGCTTTCAAGCTGAAGGGCAGAGAAACAGTCCCCGACGGGCCCTCAATCAGGAGGTGGTTCTGCTCTGCGTGGTACTTGGGGCTGTCGGGATGGCTCTCGGGGTTGCCTCCGTTTTTCTGGACAGCATAGCCCCCTTCATCCACGGACACTATCTCGGGGCTCTCAGGGGTGAAGCAGCTCTTACTCTTAACTACATCTGGGGAGCTCCTCTGGTCAGTGTCTTTGTCGCTGAACGCCTCTGTATTGTCTCCTGAGCTGCTGTCCCCAAGTCGTTCTTCAGTCAAATCTGAAAAACAGAACAGCTGGGTTAATCCTTTCCTGGTGTGCATAAAGAGGAACAGATGTGCTCCAAACAGAGCTGTACACAGGCTTCTTGGAAGAGAAAATACATCCCAGTGGGTTATAATATACTGCATGCCTTAAAAAAAAAAAACAAAAAAAAACTATGTTATTGGCAAGTGGCAATAAAAACACAAAACCTATAAATAAAGATCTAGAAATCAGAGTGATTTCCGAGAATGTTGTGTGGTACAAGGAAGCTTGCCTTAAACACAGAACGGCTACGTGAACCTATAAGCATGGAAGACGTGGCTTTCATAGAAGTAACATCTAAATAGGGAGCCTCTGTGGGGCTGGAGGAGACACGTGGAAAAGCCCAGGAAAAAGCCATAAATGAGCTCAGACTTGTCTTCTAGCTCATCTTCTGCAGATGAGGTACCCAACTGTAATCTAGGGATGTCACCAGCTGGTGCACCAGATACATATAGGGAATTTAAATATTTTAAATCCATTTTCCCATAAGCTGATTTTGTATTAAATGTCTTGTGAACCCAGTCAGTATTGTCATCAGATTACCATGTACAATAACTAGCTGATACAATTGCCGATATGAAAGAAAGACACCTCTGTACATTGAAATATTTCATAAAAAGCCACTCAAGGGATTTCCAAACTTGGTTGCCTGTAACTTGCACTAGAGGGCAAACAAAACCAGCTGCGAATTCTGGATGGTGGGACAGGTTGCTAGAGAGGAACAAGAACATGGCTGAAAAAGGTTTGTGAAACTGCATGGGAACATGATCCATCAGTGTAAAAATGCACCCACAACTACAGGACCAGGGTGGCAAGAGGTACATGACTGTTTTGTTAGTAAAGGACTTTTTGAATTATATTAAAAGAAGAAGAAGGGGGAGAAAATGCTTCCCAAATAAAACAGAGACTTGCTATGAAGTAAACTAGTTGCAAATTTGACATTTTGACCTAAGAATATTTTGACCTCAGATATTACCCTCAAAAGGGCTGGTAGTATTGCAGTGCTATGCAGGCAGAAAGGAGTAGGTCAGAGTGGTTTGTTTTACAGTTGTACACTCTAAAAGACCTTTACAACAAGGGAACACAGTTTTTATTAGCAAACTATATGAAAATGCATTTTTATCCTTTTTAAAAACACATACTCGCTGTGGCTACTCAAAGCCAGGGTAACTGATGTAAAGATAAAAATTCTTAACAACTCAGTTGTTGGGTTGTAAACAATTGGGTTGCCTGTGTTTTCTACCACCCTGCCTGAATAGCCTCATTGTCACCCTCTCTGTGGGTACACCTGATAATGTGCAGATAGCCAGCCGGTGAAATTTCATCAAAGCAGCTTCCAGAAACCGTCTCCTCCTACTTGTTGTTGTTTATTTTAGAAGCCTTAAACAAAGGCCCATTTATGAACATTCTTCTAGCACGGGATGTATCGCAAGTACAATTGGCAAACAAAACTTTGGTTCTTCACAAAGCACTAAATATGTGCCAAGCATAAATACATTTAAAAATATTCTCAGATTACATCAGTGCAACTTGCAATCTTGAATCTGATACAAATTCTTACTTAAACGGCTTTTTTTCAATGCAAAATATATAAGGTTTCCAATGTGGGGTTCATTTGCAGCCCATACCTATGAAGCCATTTTTGCTTCCTATAATGACTCTGGGATGCACAAAAGACCTATTTTTGTAAGAGAAACTTGACATACTCTCTCTTACAACTTCCTAGGACAGGGGAGCCAGCTTTTACCACCACCCCCCACCCAAGTTAACATAGGTATTTGAACTCCGTGTCCTTGATCCACAAGAGAAAAACAGCAACAAAAAACCTTCTGTAGATTCCCATTCCAATCAGCAAGACCTATTTAAATTTTCCTGACTTATGACCCCATATATACCTCTTGGCTGTTACTCTATTATTAAACACCTGAGAGTGAGTGGCCACTGATAGTTATGATGACTCAGCACTGAAGTGAACACACAACTGGATTTTGGCCCCTCCTCAGTGGAGCTTGGGAAAACAAGTCAAATACCCTCCCTATGTGAATATGGACATAAAATAATATTTTAAATACTATGTACCTCCAAACAGTTTTCTTTTTTAACTTTAGCCTACATTATCTATTATCAGCATCAAATACCTCAATCCCTGAAATATGCAAGATACTGACAGAAACAGAATAAAGGGTGGAAAATACCAGGAAGTGTAACACTTGCCCCTACCCTGTGGACCTTATTATGGAGTTGGGGAAATAAGCAGCATAGTGCGGGGGAAAAGCAAACAGGGTCAGGCAGGATTTGCAAAGCATCAGACATGACGCACATTGTACACCAATGTTCATTGCAGCACTGTCTCGGTAGCCAAAGGTAGAAGCAACCCAAATGTCCATCCATCGAGGGACAAATGATAAATAAAATGTGGACAAATGATAAATAAAATCTAGCCTCTAAAAGGAATGAAATTCTGACACATGCTACAATATGGATGAACCTTGAGGACATTATGCTAAGTGAAGTAAGCCAGACACAAAAGGACAAATATGGTATGATTCCACATATATGAGATACAAGAATGGGCAAATTCACAGAGACAGAAAACAGAATGGTGGTTACCAGGAGCTGGGCGTAGGGGGAATGGGTTGTTTAATGGGTATGGAGCTTCAGTTTGTAACGATAAAAACGTTCTAGAGATGGACAGTGATGATGGCTGCACAACATTGTGAACGCACTTAATGCTACTGAACTGCACACCTAAAAATGGTTAAAATGGTAAACTTTGGGTTGTATATATTTTATCAAAATAAGAAAAAATATGACACTGTCATATATAGAGGATGGTGAGATTTTCTTTAAGCAAGAAACAACTAGTTCTTCTTAAGAACTAAGGATATGTAACCACAGCCAGAAGGCTAAAAACTCGGCTAATTTTAAAATGTTAGAACCTAAAAATAGCTTGGTATATATATATATTTTTTTTTTTAGAGGTGGGCTCTTGCTATGTTGCCCAGACTGATCTCGAACTCCTGGGCTCAAGGGATCTTCCCGCCTCAGCCTCCCAAGTTGCTGGGATTACAGGCATGACCCACTGCACCCAGCTAACTTTGTGTTTTAAAAAGGAAACTTTCCTCACCTTGGATGAGTTTCAAACACTGAAAACATATCAGAAAATTTTTTTCAGGTCTGTCAAACAAATTCACTCTTCACAGCACACTTTAGGCTCCAGAGTTAAAGGGGAACTGAGGAATGAAGTTCTGACTAAGCTAAAGAATCTACCATTATAAAAATGGAGTTTTTTCAAGGTGCAACAGAAATACTGTCCCAATCAACTGGACACTGGAAGGCAGGATTATAAGTCTGACAATACCAAATTCCACTTTTATACCTATTTTCCTAAGTTCTGAAGTACAGACAGAAACTGTGAACCCCCAGACTGGAAAGGCTCATTTTGTTGTGTTACCCTTTGCGTCTGCTACTGGGACATCCCAGTGCAACATGCACTTCTGGTTAATTGTCAAGAAGTGGTGAGAGATTGTGCTGAATCACTACACTCTCTCTACAGGCTTCTGGGCTGATCGGCATCTCCACCTAGTGTCCAGTCTATGGCCCCAAAAGTGAAAAAAGCTAACAGTATGTTACAGGAATCAAATCTACAAATTCAGGGCATTCCAACTAACTGAGCTCAGCATTGTTTATACAGTGTTCAGAGGGAAGACAGAAGATGACTAAAAAAAAAAAGCAACAAGTGGGACACACCTGTGGGGTTCATGCACCTGAGCTGCACATAAAACCCTGTTAAGGGATGTTGGGTGAGCAGAATCCCCATCGATATCCAAGGTTGTTGGGGTTTCAAAACTAGACCTTGCAACCAAGAATAACTCCTCACCCAACAATAATTTCTGAAGGGCAGAATATACAGTCCCTACAATTTTGTGCCACTATGGTGTCTAGAATCGGTTGTTATTTTTCTACCTAAACATATTGTAAATTATTCTATTATAAATACAGACTTTCACAAGTAATTATAGAGGGTGAGTTTTGAGCCCAGTGATAAAGTGTAATGTAATAACAGGTGTTTCTTTTCATCTCCAAATTTTTTCTTAAATGAACTTTACAAATTGTTCAAGTTGGTTTAAAACACAAAGGCCTTTCTAAATGCAGAAAGGTGAAACCGCCAACTAACAAAATGAAACAGGAAATACTCCCGAAATACTTTACCCTCTCTCTTCTTGAAACTGAGACATAATTCCTAGAACATAAAGAGTAAGAATATATTTCAACTGATAATAATTTACCTCTATTATATAGGTGCAAAAAGTCAAAATTACTAAGGTCAAAAAGGGGGAAAAATAAATTTTATCTGATATTACAAACCAGTTATTGAAAGTGATAGAATCTGCTGTTTCTATTGCTAAATGTATAGATATTTTTTAAATCTTACTAAACCTTCATTCTCCAATTTCCTATTTCATGAGCAGAAACAGTCATAATCATCCCTGAAATAAAGGGTAAAGATTTTTGAAAGAATTAGATATTCAATTAAGAAAATTTTTTCTGTGGATAACAGTACTACCAACTTCAAAATATATATGCCATAAGATAGCTACAAGACTTTTTTGCTACAAGACTTTGAACTAAGGAGAGAATGAACACTCACAAGAGGGACTTCCAATATAAAATTAATTTACAAAAATGTAACTTTCTTTAGAGGATTTTTTTCATATGAAAATACAGCTCAATAAAAAATTCTATGTATTCATTTAGAATATTTTGAGATATCATATCACAATATCTGAAACATTCTGACACATAAAAATGGAAAATCTTTCTGACTTAGATGTGGGTTTTATCCATTCTATCTAAATATATCTATCAAAGCAAAATATGTCTTACATACAGAATGAAAATACAAAAGCATTGGCATAGAGAGGAACATTTCCTAGCTCAAAAATCACTGGACACTTTTTTCATTCACATGATGCATTCTGAAACATAGACTGTCAGGTCCTCATCTGTTCACTTGAGTTTTCGGGAACACACCTCTAAATAATAGGTCTCTGATGGGTAGTTTTCAAAACACACAAATCTTATAGCAATGGCAGGGAGGGAGCCCAGGCAGGATGGGACTTCCAGAAGAGACCATTTTTCAGAATTCTAACAGGAGACAAGCTTTTTACACTTTCTGTTGTTATCTTTCTCTCACAAAGTGATGAATCATGAAAATCTGAAGTATACCAGGGAATGCATCTCTGTTGGAAAAACTCCTTTTCTTCCTGGGGGACAACTTGTGAAAAGTTAAAAAACAAAAAAAAAGAATGCTTTGCTTTTTAAAAATCATTAACACCACTAGCTTGATAATGTATGAAGGAATCAGGATGGTTCCTTGGGACCAGTATTTTGGGAAGACATTGGTATAGAAAGGGCTGGATTTAAGGAAATATGGTCTGCAAATCTGGACTTTGCATGTCTTGCAAAAATTTAGTTTTGATCTCTTTCTTGACTCAGAAGGGAGCACTTTTCAAGAAGCAGAGGGGAAATTACCTGTAAATCTACATGTTTATCTGGTATTTAACAACAATGCAGCTGGCTACTCATCCATTTAACAAATACCCTTAAACCCTTACTATGCACCTAGGTTCTGTGCTAGATAAGATTATGCAGAGATGATCAAAGCATTGCCTCTTCGACATTGAGAGGCTTACAGTTTATTAACTAGTCTTTTGCAAAATTCCAAGTTATCTGCACAGTTGGTCATACTTTATAGAAAAACACAGCAAGTAACTCAAAGGACAGCAGCTGGGCAGACTAAGATGTCTTCACAGGAGGGAATATTGTAAACATTCACATATAAAGACTATGGGTGCTACAAATATACACACTGAAAAAAACAAAGTAATAATCAGTGGAAAAAAATAGAACATTGATCCCAGCTTTGTAAAATTTATGTCTAACTAGTCATTGTAATCAAGAGATTGGAGATTCTGTAAAGAATTGACGTACTGAGTGTTAAGTTTTTTCATAATACATTACTGTTACTTGACACTTGATTGTACTTTTTCATAGCTGTTTAACTATAAACTGCAAAAGAAATAAAAAGAAAATCCATCTAGTTATTTTCGTTTCCTTTCTAATAACAGTAGTATGCATTGCCCCTAGAGGGGGTGACTCACTACAGCAATGTGGGACTCTTAGGAGTGACATGACACAATCCCAAGGTGGTGAACCTGTGATGACCAGCTGTTCTACCACTGAGTCCTCCACCTCTGCCATGAGCGCTCATGTATATGCCATCAGAGCCACAGAGGCCTAGACAAGGGGGTCCAAAGACCTGAGCAGCTAATGGCTAAGGGGCAGCAACAGGTTAAAAGGTGAAAGAGAGGAAGAAAGCAAGAAGGAAGAAAGGAAGAAGAGGAAAGAGCAGGCAGGCAGACAGGCAAATGGATTTTTACTGGGCTCTGTCCTCCTCCCTGTCAGGAAGAAGTGCAACATTTCCAGAAAGGGGCTCCAAGTCCTCCAGGGACTTTGATTTATGAAGATTTACTCCCTTTCCCTCTGTAAAGCTGTTAGCAGAAAGTGCTGACTGGCTGCAGCAAAGAATTTCTCATCAATGCTCTTTGATTGTATTTTGCAAACAAAATGCCTGTTGCTTGGTAACATTTCACTTGAGCCTGACCTTCTCCGAAAGTTATTGCTATCAGATTCGATTTACACTGTCCTCCTGTGATTACTGTAATCTTTTAAACCCGGGAGTTCATCCATCAGGGAAAAGAAAAGTTGGTTGTGTAAGTCGAGAGCACAGCTATCTGCCAGATTTATAACACCAGGGAGCGTGTTGGGGGGAGGAGGACTCTTTCCCGGGTGGCAGTGGAACTACGGTTCCTAGACGTGGGTCACACTCTCATTTTTTTTTCCTGCCAACTCCGTTCCCAGATCCACGAGATGGACACCAACGCCTCCCCGACGCCCGTCCTGGACAGCTCGGGCTCTGCAGAGAGAAGGAAGCGGAGAGGCAAGCACAAGCGACCCCCCAAGCCAAGAGTCGTCCTGCGGGCTACTGGAGCTGGGTGGGGAAGCCTTGGCCGAGGGTTGCCAGATAAAGTAACAGGATGTCCAGTTGAATTTGAACTTCAGATAAATAATGAGTAATTTTCAGTATGAGTATGTTCCATGCAATATTTGGCATCCTGTTTTTTGTTTGCATGTTTGTTGCTAAATTTGGCAACTTGCCCCAGGACTCCTGCCTTTGAAAGGAGAGGGTAGGAAAGCTCCGGACAATCGGAGAGGGAGCGGTGGCCCAAGAGGCGGGACACGGGAAAGGCGCGGGAGGCGGGAGGTGGCCGGCGCCTCCTCCTCCGTGCGCCGCCGGGAGCTTCCAGAGTTGCCAAGACCCAGCGAGGAAGGAGCCGCCCGGCAGCTCCCAGAGCCGGCACACGGGGACGACTGTCCAGTACCTGGGCCCGGGGAGAGGAAAGCCTCCCCCGCCCCCGGGCCCACCTCGGCCAGGGTCCCTGTCCCGCATCCAGTGCTGCTCTCCCCACCCCGCACACACCCCGTCCACACCGCACCGCACAAATCCGCAGGGTCGAGAGCGGGAAGATCCATGCCTGGTGGCGTCCCACCTCCAAGAGCCAGCCCAGGGGGAAGACTTGGAAGAGACCAGCAGTGCCAGTATGCTTTTTCCTTTTTATTTGATTAGGTTTTATTTTTTAAACAGCAACTCTTTAGTCAGGCCCCTTGCCTCCAATCAAGCCGTCTTAAAACCAGATCCCGTTTTAAAATTAACAGGTACACTTCATAAGTAGGTTGTAAGTTTTTTCCGCTTTTTCGTTTGCTCCTAGTCTATAGTTACAGAGGGTTTCCCATCCTGGCCTGCATGAGTGTTCTCTGATACCCATTACACTTGCAGGCGCTTCTCTTTGGGGGACAAAAAAGTAAAAGTAAAAAATAAGCAGACCCAGCGGGACCTAATCAAGCTGGAGCTAAAAAGCCCAGAGCAAGCATAAAAAGCTAGGCTTGCCGGGCAAGAAGTAAACTAAAATCAAGGCAGTTTCCCAGAATCTCCTAATTTCTCTCCCTATAGTTATCTCGTTCATTCTCTTTCAGAAGAAATAAACACGAAAGAATATCTTACTTTCTTCCTATCTGATCTTGGTCCTCTCTTATTCCTAACCAAATGTTTTTGATTTCTTTTTCCTCTGAAAGCATTTAAAAGAATTTGTGTATATATTTATTTTGATAGCAGATGCAGACCTAGGAAGAATCTACAGCCACAGATCTTTCCTCTCTGGGCCCCATAGCCTGAGGTGACTGACCCAGGACACTCTCCTGGAGGAAAAGCTGGGGGTGGGGAAGGGAGTCACAAAACAGGAATGTAACTTCAGCTTTTCACCTTGGCCTTGACCCTTAACTTCCCTCAGCTTTTGAGTCTAGGTCCTGAAAGGCTGGCTTGGCTGGTTGAGACTGCTGATTCAGATGCAGGAACAGCTGAAAGATGTTCATGTTTCCTATGCTATTTTCATGGGGAGAAGTATGAGGACGATATAGAGGGAATTTAGGAGAATAATTTCATTCAATAGTGTGCATGTGTATGTATATATGTGTGTGTACATATCTATAAGCTTAAATTAGAATTTTTAGATTTCAATCAAAATCTAATAATTCCAGGTTGATCACAGATTGTAATCAAAAAAGCAGGAGAAATCTACATTCAAAAAGAAAAAAGAATACTTCACTCCATAGCTAGAATAATCATTAGAATATGAAAATTCTCCTTAAAACCACAATACACTGAAAACAATGTTCGACATACTGTATCATTAGATAAAATTACCTTCATTCCTTTAAAGAATCTGAAGCAGAATTTTAGGAAGATTTCTTCCAGTTACAAAACTTGAGTTTTAGTATTTATGTGTCACTCCCTGAACTGGGTGATTTTCCTCCAATGGTGCCCAGCAAACATATTCTTCATTAAGGCATGTGCTTTTCTCAAAGATTATTGGAGAGGAAAAAGACTCCATGTGCTTTTGTATTTAAGGGAAAAAAAAAATCTCTCCACAGCTATGTACTAAAGAGGCCCTTTGCCCTGCAAAAAGACCAACCACATTTTTAAATCAAAGTTCACAAAGAAACAGATCTACATGATTTGCCAGCAGATATTTAGAGATTCCCGATGGTCTGTGTACTTAGTGTACATGTGTGGACCTACTATTCCAATAGAGCGTCACTTACTCTCTACATACAGTGAGCTACTTATCCAGGAATATCTGATATGCTTCTAAACACCCATGGTGTATTACATACAAACATATTATCAGAACAACTACAAAAAAGGTATAATGCATATAGCAACAGGCAGTCTCATTTAACAGTTTTCTCCACCTTAAACCCCAAATGGAATTTCTCCCTGCAAGACTGCATAGAACAGATCCATTTGTATGCTCCTCTTCTTAATGGAAAACAATAATCTGTTCTATTCCTGCCCTCCTCCCACATCTCCATCAGGTTTTTTTTGTTTCAAAGAATGGAATTATGGGGTCAAATCAGTTGAAAGAAGAAAACAAAAGTTGTGTAAATCGATGTGCAAGGTATGTGGGGTGATGGGCTGGAAACTGAGCTGTTGGTCCCTGATGGCTCAGTCCCCGCAAAGTCATCACTCTCACCTTTCATTGTGATAAATCCCATTCTCCTTTGCAACGACTTGCTTTCAATTTGGAAGGCTTAGGCTATCACTGAATACTTGGTTGGAGGTAAAAGAGAGAGCACAAGGGTCTAGTTTGTCCAGTTGAAATCCTCTCTCTTTTGTATTCTCCCAAAGCATGTATCCTGCTGCTGCTGCTGCTGCAGCAGCTTCTACTCCACTTTCTTGCCCTTCCTCACTCCTCCTTCTCCTGGGGTTGTTTTGGTTTTGTGACTCTTTAGAAACCATGAACTTTGGCTATCCCAAATAGTCTGAAGAGCTCAGGATATGAAAGGAATCCCCGCTTGGGCAAGCACCACAGAACCTGATGCCCCATTACAGGGGTGCTGCTGGGCAGGTGGTCACACTGTAAAATGCTACCTCTGACATTAACTCAGACTCCTGCCCTGGTCCTGGAAGAAACACAACTAGGGAAACTGGAAATGGAAACATTAAGAAAAGATATTGGCTCGGATCCACTTCTAGAGCGGAGACCAAACTCTCCTAGTTAGTTACCTGTTCTAACCTAAGGGAGAAAAACAAAAGTCCCTCTTTCTCCCCCTCCAAATCCTCTATGGCAAATCCATAAATATAAAGAGGTGAGACAAAAGAGACAATGGGGGGGGCATTCCTCAGAGAAATGCTACCTTGGATTAAAGATTAACAGAAATCCATGTTCAGCAAACTCTCATCTGTTTTTAAAATACTCAGTTCTGCTCTTCACTCACAGTTGTTCTCAGAGCTTCTGGCCTGAAGAGCACCACTGAAGACAGGACAGCAGAACTGGACCTACCAGGCTGCCTATCAACTCCCCACAAAACCAGCAGAGTCTGCCATCACATCCTCAGTGCCACACAACAGCCCCAATGGTGCCCTGAAGCCAGGGATACTTTTTTAGGGGGTGGGTGTAGGCACCAGCTCTAACACAGTCCTACTTACAGGAGCTTTCTAGACCTTCCCACTCCTAACTCCAACATACTCCTCTCCCTGAAAAGATGGGCTTTTTTCCCTTTGTACATTTGCCCCAGTAAAAGAAAAATGCCAAACACATGTCCATTGAATTTCAAAAGCCATCAAAGTAGCTCTTAGGCTGGACAGGACCGCAGGCTAAAAACTCCCCAGGAGGAAAAGAGACTAAGAAACTCAACTCTTGGGACTGCCAAACTCAGGAGGCTTGCAGAAGAAAAACGGATGGGGGACGGGGTCTGCCCACCTCCTGTGCTCAGAGCAGATCCATCCTTCTTAAAGCACAGCAGAGGAGGAAAGAAGAGGGGAGGGGAGGGGAGAAGAGCCTAGAATGCCCTTGCTCCTAACAGAAGGCTCAGCAGCCTGAGGCCCAAGCCCGCCTATGACCAGGGAAAGGGCTTGCCAGAGATGGCCTTCCTCACTGTAGATCAAATTTTGTTTTTATTTCTCTATACCACAAAGACAGCTGAGGACAGCTTGGGGTTAAAGGACCTAAGCGATTCTGTAAAGGAGTTGATTCTGGGCAAACCAGATTCTCGATCAGGTCCCCAATATCAACCTAGGAGACTTCCGGGACCTTTTTACTATTGTTCCTCAATGGAACTTCTTTCATCAAATTGGAAGAGTCTGGAGGTCACACAACGAAACTAGAAAGGCTATGAGTTCCCCCAAGTTGGAGATACTTGTCCTCGCTCCAATGCCCCTGGGCCGGGCAGAGAAGCACGCCCAGCTTGGCTCCTTCCCTGCGTGTACTCATTCCAACCCACAAATGCAAGGCTATCTAAAGCCTGCAGCCAGGAAAGCCCGGCCGCACCGTGGTGACTGTGAGGGCATGGGTTTTAATTTGCTTCTGTCTCGCTCCCTTTATCTACCCGCTAAATTTGGCATGTTCCCCTTCAACCTGGAAGAAGCAACTAGCGATCCGGACGCACAGTCCCGCCTTTTGGGTCGCAGGAGGCACCTCTCCGGCGGGTGCCTGGGTTCCACTCGCGCTAAGTCCAGACTCAGGCCGGCTTCTCACCGGCCAGTAAGTTGAGGACGAAGGCCCAGCCACGCCAGCTTCCCGAAAACTTGCCTTCGGGCCTCCCAAGCAGAGCCGCAGCAGGCACCCCAAAGTTGCCCACTCGCCCGGCCCAAGTCCCACACCGCAGACACTCTTACCTGGCTTGGCGAGCTGCGCCTGCAGTGCCCCGGGCTGAGACTCGGTGGCCCAACGCAGGGCGGCGGCCGCGGCCAACTCCGCAGCGGGGCGCGGCGGCGGCGGCGGCGGCGGCTGAGACTGCTGCGAGGTCGGCGGCGGCTGCGGAGCGGCGGTGCCGTCCGCGGGCGGCGGGGGCCCGGGCAGAGCGCGCAGCGAGTCGGGGATGAGGCTCTCCAGGCTCTCGTTGGCCTGCTGCCGGCGCAGCGCCACCTGCGCCGCCATGACCCGCTGCCGCTCGATTATGAGGATGCACTTCTCGCAGGTGCAGTCCTTGAAACGGCAGTAGCGCTTGTGGCCCTTGAGCCAGGAAAGCACGCCGTGGTTGCGGCAGCGCGCGCACTTGGGCGTGCGCTGCAGGGGCGCCCGCGGCGGCTGCGACACCGGGCCGCCCATGTACAGGTAGGGGGAGCCGTAGCCGTTCATGCCCCGGGCTCCCGAATGAGTTGGCGGGCTGGCAGCAGGAGGAGGCCAGGGGGCGCTGGACGGCGGGGCTGCGCGGCCCGCGCAGGGGCGGCCTCCGGGCGGCGCGGCCCTGGGTCCCGCAGCCCCGGTGACCGCGCGTATTCCGAGGAGTCTGGAGGTGCAGCAGCCGTCTCTCCAGCTCCCGGGGTGCTCACAGGCTCGGCCTCCCGACTCGCACCCGGCCAATCCCCAGGCCCGCGGCGTCTCCGCCGGCCGCTGCTTTGGGCGTGGAGCCGGGTAGGCACGTCCTTCCTTGCCGAGGCGCTGCGGCGGCTGCAAGGAGCCGGCGAGAGCTCTGATTAAGGTCTGAGCCAGCTCGTCTGCAGCTCCCTCGCGCGCTGGCGGGACCCAGCACCTCCTCCGCCGCCCTCCCCCAACCCCTCCTCCCTCCCACCGCCACCCCCACCCCTGGGGTCTCTGTCTCCTTGTACTCCCCACCCCACGCCTTCCTCCTTCCTTGCGCCCCTCGGGTCCCTGCACTTCACCTTCCTTGCCACCTGCAGCCAGGCCACTCTCGCGGGGGCGCTCACGGCCCCTTCCTCCAAGCCCTCTCTGCCGCGGGAGAGACTGCGGCGCTCCGGAGAGCGGCGGTGCACTTGGGGAGGAGAAGGGGAGGACCAGCAGGGGTGAGGGTGGGGGTGCCCGTTAGCGAGTGAGGTGGCCGCTCCCCTCCGCTCTCCTCTCCTCCCTCCAGGCCTGATCTGGCCGCACCGAGCCCAAGGCCGCTTTTATCCCGACAATTGGCCGCAGAAACTCGGCTCTCCGAGAACCCGACCCTACCGGAGCGTTGCGGGTGCACCCGGGACTCGGTTGGGAGTGGGGGATGGGAGTGATGTTGATTCGGGAAAATTTTGGCTCTTTTCGTGATTTCCTTTTGCGACGTATTTTTTTTTATCTTTTGTTGCTGTAGAAGAAAATGAATGTTTCTGAAAACCTGCTGACCCAAGGATGACTACTCATTTTACAGGCTAATTTTATTTTTCTGTCTTTCTCCCATGTTTTAATAAAAAACGGTCTGAAAGGCTAGGGAAGTGCTCCGGTAGAGGATTTGCTTGAGCGGTGGGTCTAAACTTTAAAGAGAGCGAACTCAGAAGCCACATTAGCGCCCCAACAGATATCATCCCCCCTCTCCCCTAGCAGGCACTGGGGGCAAACGGATGTCTCGAGTCCCCCAGTTTAGATCTTCGCGTACTGTTATTAGTTATGCATAAGGAATGGGGCCACTTTCCCCCTCTTACCCCGTAGACGCCACCCAAAGACGGGACGGAGGGGTGGGGAACCTGTGGCCTTGGAACCACATGTGGCCTTCTGGATCTTTGAGTGAGGCCTTTTGACCGAATTCAAATTTTAGGATTTGTTCTGTGAAGTTTGGATTCGGTGGAGGGGCCGTACTTGTGGATCTGGAGGACCACATAAGGCCTTGAGGCCGCAGCATTGTTAGGGCGTGTTTGCAGTCTCCGGCTTTGGAATGTAGACTACCACTACATATGCACAGGACGGCTAACACCCCTCCCCCATCAGCAAACAAACAAAAACTCAAAAACAAGTGGATACAGTCGGAGCAGGGCAGCACAGTAGCTCTGTGAGAGGGAGGGAGATGGCAATCCCAGAGCCGTCTGTCCGTATTCTCTTGAGAGTGTACTAAGCTCATCCCCTGGTGATGTGGGCTAATCGAATGTTAGATGAGAGTTTATAGGAGTACGCTGCTAGCCCGACACTTCCAGGGCACAGAGGCCCTTGTCTCCTGGGGAGGCCAGTTTTCTCTGCACGGTCCTGGAACTAAGGAAGCAACCCGAAAACGTCTGTCTGTGTTTGTTGTGAATTCAAGTGAAGCAGCACTAGGCGTTCAAGCAGCCTACCCTTGATTCACCGAGGGGAGGAGGGTTAAAAAGGAAACGCGGTTGTGTGCGTTTCCCTTGAAGCCCTTAGCCATTCGGTTTCATACACGTCTGGGAGTTGGGGATCGTGGGAGGCTAACCTGGTGGGCGTGGGCAGGAAGCCCTTGCATGCCGAGTACTGGCCCTGGGAGGCCTTCCTTTAAAGCCACGTCGGGTAGGGACCCCTCGGCCTTGCACCTTCCCCCACCACCTTAATCCCGCCTCTCGTTCCAGCCTTCAGGAAAACAGCCCTAAAACACTACAACTGCAAGGAATTTCGTAAGCTCTCAGGACGAGACGCGGAGGTCATTTGTAGCCCAGTGGGCCAGAGGCTGAGAGGTGGGGAGCTGGCAGCGAGTCCCTTCACGTGATGAGAGATATATAGAGGTCCTAGAATGACACCGTATTTGGGAATTTTCGAGCTGAAATCTCAGAGTCTCTAGGAACACGGGACGAAGGACTTTTTTCAAAGCAAAATTTCTTACAATTTCTCCAAATGGTCAGCGAAACAGAGCAGTATAAGGAATTTGAGAATAAAGAAAAATTTAAAAGGAAAGCAGCATGGCTCTGTACCAGGTTTGTAGGGGCGTTCTCACTACCAAGGCGACCCCCTTTCCTCCCTGGGTCACCTAGCCACCCTATCTCGTTGCCACTCAAACAGTCTGGCATTATTTGGTCCCGGGGGCCCCGTTTCACTCCGGTGCACATCGGGGCTGAGATCTAAATACTCATTTGATATAGCGCAGTAATCCTTTTCTCATATTTGATGGGAATGTTTTCCATATCCCAGTATTTGACAACATCTCCCTATAGGGACAGGTTTGTATTTATGTTGGTAAAATGTCCCCTGCCTCAAAGTCTATTGTAACCCAACACCTGACAACCCCGAGTCCCATTTCTGTTTGCAGAAAGGGTTTATTCAAGCACATAATGGGATCCCAGCAGAAAGCCTTTCAGAACAAGGGGCTATGGTAAACTTCACCACATGAACTCCGTTTCCAGGGCTATTAAGCTTTTAATTGGAAAATAGCAGAGGAAATTTCAAGGTGACTATAACGTGTTAGCAGTTAGTACGGAGAAGAAAAGCCGGAGCGGGAATGAATGTAGAAAGCATATGGTCCGAATCACATTTAGGAGGAGCAGCCTGCTTCTACTAAGTCCCGGCAGTTTATACACTTATGGGAAAAATCATCAAAGAAATTGGAAAGGGAGGGGGGAGGATGACAAGTAAATGTAACCTCACTAAACTAGATCCACTCGTGCTCGCCTCTGGGTGGGGTGTGTGTGTTTTCAAACCACAATAACCGAGTAGAATTGTGGCAGATAATAGTGAAAGGGTGAAAAATAATGTGCGTTTATGGTTCTTTCTCGGCACACATAAAATCGCAGGGTGTGTGTATATCTAAAAGCTCAGAATGCAGGTGCCCTTGCTGAGAAAGGATGTTCTGACTCCAACTCTTAAGAGTCCGGGTAGCTGCTCCTCATCCCAACCAACACTTAATCAAGAGTACAGTTTCGTACTGTCCCGGGTTATAACACAGGAAATTTTCTGCTTTGCTGGATTCTCGTGGAAAGGAAAGTCAGGGTTCCTACTTTGCTGTTTTAATCGCGACCACGGTGACGTTGGCATGGGCAAACGCTGGGAGGCCGGGCGTGCAGAAAGCTCTGTAAAGGCAGGACAACGTGTCCCCTCTCCCTGTGTCTGAACTTCTAAGCAGGAACTTCAGCTCTCACTCAGTTGCCTCTCCAACTGGCTTTTAGGTCAGCTTCAAATTGAAACGGGCGTGGGGTATGTCTAGCATGGCAGTGGGGAAACCAGCAATAGATTTGAGTTGGCAGTAATGTCCTTGTTCTCCAGTTGGTTGGGGACAGACTCGTGCATACCCCCATAGGATCCCTGAAGCCCCCTTCTGGGGCGCGAGGTGGAGGGCAGAGGCCGCGTGGGGCCGGGGTGGGCGTGGGGGCAACTGAACCCGCGTCGAGCGGACCCGGGGACACCAGTGAACAAGAAGGAAGGTCCTGAATGATCATGTCCCCACACCAGTTTGGAAGGCAAGGAGGCGGGTCGCAGGGGGAAAGCCTGCTCCAGATCCCTAGGGGCCGAGGCCTATTTGGAGCAAACTGGGGAGCAAAACGGTCTGTGACCTCGCTGGCCCTTTGCAGACCGCGCAGATGCCGCTCCATTCTTCATGTTCTCGAACTTTCGAAACCAGCAGGTCACGCCTGGGACCCAGCACTCCCCGCCCTGCAGATTCCTCAGGCCCAGCTGAGACACAAAACCGCGCCCACTCCCACCTTTTGTGGGATGAGGGTGCGCTACAGCATGGCTTCATCGTTTCACCCCGGGGGCCTACCGAGCGGCGACCTCAGCCCCGCAGTTTCGAAGGAACTGGGAAGGCGCGCGTCTCCTCTCGGGGCGCTTCCCCGCCGGGCTCCGGCCCCGGGAGGCCCCGAGCGCAGCCGCTCACTCCCCGTTTCGACCCCAGGTCCCCCAGGGAGCTCCCGCCGTCTCGGCCGGCCGGTCCGCTCGGGCCAGACACACCCCCCCAGGGGCAGGAGGGCGTGGGGCGGGCTGAGGGCGCCGTCGCGTCCCCACAGCGTTTGGAAGGGAGAGGGTCGCAGACCCTGTCCGCTGTCCGAGCAAAAGGGAAAAACATGTCTCCAAGGTAAAATGAGCAGCGCTGATTTTAAATTTTAAGATACTCTCTCCTGCGACTTTAAAACAAAAACAAATGGCTGAGGTAATTTTAGCAACATTCAAGGGGCAGGTCAAGAAAGTTTCTTTTCCCAAGCGTGTTCGCTCTTCGGGCGCTGGAGCACTTCTTCCTAGGACGAGCCACTTTTCCAGAACACTCTCTCCCGCCTTCCGCCTTCTCCTCGGCTGTCCTAGGACTAAGCCCCCCCGCGAGGGAAGCGGGAGGTTGTGCGCGCTTCAGGGCAAGAAACCCCCGTTCGGTTTCAGGGGTTCAAGAATAATGGGGGAAATGGCGCCGAAAAGGGGCGCTGCCAGCACCCCGGGGAAAGTGGGTGCGAACTCGACGCCAGGAGGCCACACCGAGGCGGGAGAGCTACACCGCAAGGCCGAGGAGCTACGAGATTTGGGGTGGGGGGCTTGCGGGGTGTCCCACCCCGGAAGAATGTAGGCCGAGATTCTCCCGTCTCTTTCGCAGCCCAAGAACCTTGGGGCAGGACGACTTCCGGAGTGCTCGGGCCCCGCCCACCGATACGCCCCGCCCACCCCAGTCGGCTCGGCAGCGGCTTTGAACTGGACCAAAAGTTTGCCTGGGCCGAGGGGGCGGGATGCGGGTGAGGGGGAAGAACTAACTGAAACAAGTGGCTTAGTAAAGCCCGTCCGCGCTTCCGTGAGGAGGCTGGTCGGCTGGAGGGGGAGGGTAAGGAGGCGTCTTTAGGCGAGAGTCGCACAGTCGTTGGCAGCGGCCGGTTTCAAAGGCGCAGGGCCGAGCAGGCTGCAGGTCTTGGGCCCGCTCGGCGTGTGCGCCGAGGGCGAAGGGAGAACCAGGGCCCCGCGCCAGCTTCCCAGGCAAACTTCCCAGGGGGGCGGCGGCGCGCGGGCAGGTAGTCACGACCTAACTAGCTGGGCGGATAGGGCCAAGCCAGGGAAGCCAAAGAATACTCCCCAGCCCCTCGACAGGCGTCCTTTCGCGTTTCTTTGTAACGCGTGGCACGTCCTAAAAAGGCACCGCAAATGTGACTCGTAAAGCGTCAAGATGCCGAGCAGTATCTGTGAACGTGGGAAACCAGTTCAGCGCTAAGTGTTCAAGTGCAGCGTGGAGGGGGGGCGCTCGGCTTTTATGTGTGGGCAAGAGTCTTGTTTTGAAAGGTGCAAGGGAAACAGCAGTGTAGACTGGGTGGGTCTGGCTCCCACCCCTGTCCCGGATTGCGGTCTCCGTGCGTGGATAGTGGAGGGGGGGCAGATTGCGGGTATGACCATGGTTGTAGCGAGAAGGCAAGTGTCGCCAAGGTCTTCCTGGGCCCCAGTTCACTAGCACGGGGTTTGCAGGACACTAACGGGTGAGAACCAGGGGGCCCGGGGCGAAGGCGTAAACCCAGCGGCTTGTTTGTAGGATGGGGTCCCGCGCAAGGGCTGCGTCCGCTGAAGAGGGGAGGTCACTCGCGCCCCTAGCCACTGCTGGAACTGGCGGTAGCCCTGGAGAAAGGCATGCGCTCCCCTTGCCTCCAGCTCCTCTTTGCGTGGCGGGAGCTTGCCAAGCGTCCAGGAGAAGGCGGCCTGGCGAGCCTGCCTCGGTTTCCCCGAGCCACAGCAGCGGAACACCTGCAAAAGCTCAGTAAAAGCTGTCGGGGCAGCCCGAATAAGTCCGCCGGGCGCGCACGCCAAGCCAGACACACCCACACTTGCACACACCACGGATCCCGCCTGCGGGAGGAAGCGGTCTTCCTTGTTACGGGCCTCCGATCAAGGGGGCAGAACTTTGAGAAACCGACCGCCCCTCGAATGTGTTTATTA
This sequence comes from Lemur catta, assembly GCF_020740605.2. NCBI lineage: Eukaryota > Metazoa > Chordata > Mammalia > Primates > Lemuridae > Lemur > Lemur catta. Next base: position 63,801,279 of record NC_059137.1, read on the forward strand.
AAATACTGTTAAGGCCGGGCGTGGTGGCTCACGCCTGTAATCCTAGCACTCTGGGAGGCCGAGGCGGGTGGATCGTTGGAGGTCAGGAGTTCGAGACCAGCCTGAGCAAGAGCGAGACCTCGTCTCTACTAAAAATAGAAAGAAATTATCTGGCCAACTAAAAATATATATAGAAAAAAAAATTAGCTGGGCATGGTGGCGCATGCCTGTAGTCCCAGCTACTGGGGAGGCTGAGGCAGGAGGATCGCTTAAGCCCAGGAGTTTGAGGTTGCTGTGAGCTAGGCTGACGCCACGGCACTCACTCTATCCCGGGCAACAGAGCGAGCCTCTGTCTCAAAAAATAAATAAATAAATAAATACTGTTAAAATCCAGCCGTCAAGATTTACTGTCTGTGCTCTACCTCGTGTTCAGAATTGTGTTAAGTTCTTAACGCTGTAACAGCCCTGGGCCAGGCCTTCCTCGGGCCTGTCTTGCACCTTCCTCCTAGATGTCAAAAATAAAACATGAGCCTTGCTCCACCACATTGGAAGTGCAAGGAAGGTCCCAGATAGATGCGTCTTGGGGGGGGGCACGGGACGAGAGAGAAAAGTCAGGGTCTTCCGGTCAGCCTGCGGCCCTACGGGGCCCGCTGAGGTCCTGAGGCCCATCCCTCCCGCTGGGAGTGGCCCTTCCTGAGTCTGATCCCTGACAAGGGTTCCGTGAAGCCGCCCGATGCTGCACCAAACTTGGCGTCAGGCGAGGCAGGTGGACTTACACGCCTTTTTGAAAGGCGGATGCTACCCACTGAACAAGCCTGGTTCCCAGAGCGCAGGCGGCGGGACGCGCCCGGCCTGCGCAGCCCACGCCCGCGGGGAGCACCGGGGCCCAAGGGGCGCTCAATCTAGGTTGAGAGCACGCTGGTACGCCTACCCCGGCTCTGCCTCGCTTTCCAGAAGTTCAGGGGCACTGAAGGGGGCAAGTGCTGGGATAGCGCGTTCTCCCATTGAGGGGGCGTGCCCTGCTTCTCCAACAACCCTCCCACCCCACTGGGTAAAATTAGTGTGGTGGGGTCACCTACTGAGGGACGGGAGCTGCAAGACTCTTGGTTCTTCAGAAGCCAGAATTACTCAAATGGGGGGCGGGGGGAGAGGCCTGGACAGTGGGCAGGGGTCCCTGCGAGCGCGCGGGTGAATGAGGGATCTTCATTCCTAGAATGCCACCAGTAATGCCTCGGGGGTAGTGACTCCGCGGCCCGGTTCCCTTCCCCGCGCGCCCCGCAGCTTCCCGCCGCCTCCGTCACAATAGCTACTGCTACAGCCGCCGAAGGGCACATGGCTGCAGTAGCAGCAGCCTGACAAGTGTGATAAAATGATCTTCCTTAACTAAACTCGTAAAGCACTGGGCAATAAAACTCAATCTTCTGTAAAATCCAATTAAGTCATTATCTGACTGATTGTATCTTTAATTGAAAACAGAAGTGACAGTAAATTTCTGTGATATATCAGGATCAATCGATACCGCTATACGATTCAGCCCCAAGAAGTGATTTATAATGTCAAACCTATATAGGTAACTCCACATTATTCTCTCTAAAACCACTGGTGGATGAAATTAAGAGTAAGTGCATTTAATAAAAAACAAGATGGTCAGGTTATTGATTACAACAGATGGGGGTGAAATCAAATAGATGTTTTCAAAGCACAGAGCGAAGAAAATACAAGTAATTTCTTTTTTCTTGTTTAATACCGCTCACCAAATATACACACAAGAAAATTCAGTCATCAATAACATTTTTATTTCAGGTACAGCTGCAACTATGCAGAACAATGAATTTTTTTAAGACTAGTTTCATTTCAGGATGGCTTCTGTTACATAAGAAAGTACTTCATGAGCAATTTTTAACAAAATAATGAACTCAGGAATCTGTAGTAACTTTTAAAGATGTACTTATTTCCAAATCAGATTACAACCTAACGTTACAAAATAGTCTAGATAGCATCCGTTTTAAACTGTAGTAGAAAGAATGTGTATGACAAACTCATTCTAGAAACAACACCCAGGAACTCGGCATCACTGAGGTTACTTTAAATTGTAGTGTATTCAAATTACCCTGTACAGAAAAGTAGCAATTCTTACTGGCTTTAATTTTTTTCTGAGTATATTTCAGTCATGTTTTGGATTGAGGGCTTGTGGTGAGGCTACACACACAGTAACACACACAGCATATCCATTTACTTTAATCTTCCGCAGATTTCTAAAAATCACTAATTTGCCTGCTCTTTTCTTCTCACAGGTCAGGTACTTGACTAAATTTATATTTTTGCAGTTTTATTAAAATACTAATTTTTTTTTAAAAAAAACCCTAAGGCACCTAAGATTTCATTTTAAAACTAAAGTAACATCTAATTATGACTCATTTAGATGCACACATACGGCTTTACTTAAGTGTCCTGTTATTTCTTGAAAACTACGTGAAACCAGTGTCATAAAAAAAAATGAGGAATACTGTTATTTAAACTCCGTGAAAAAGCACTTAATTCTTGCGGATGGTAGTCAATGGGCCCTAAACTATTACAAATGTGTTTTCGCCTTTGGACGAAAACTCTAAGGAGTATAAACCAAACACGTTTTCAACAGTTAAGTCGGCGTGAGTCAACTCAAAATATTATTAACAAACCCCGTGGAAAATGGAATAAGCCTGGTATTCCAAGCGAACCGCCCTCGGCAGCGGGCGCCGCTCACTCGTCCTCGTCGATGACGGGAGTGACCGTGAAGCTGCCGGGCTCCGGCGCAGGCTCGCACTCGAGCACTCCCTTTGTGCTCTCGTTACTAATGGGAGAGTTGCTCGAGAGGGAAACCAAGCCAGAATCTTGACTGCTGGGAGGCGAGAATACTGGGAAGTGGGGGGAGAGAAAGGGAGAAGAGAACGTTAAAAGTGGCTAGTCTTTCTACGCTCAGGATTCAATTAGGTTCCAACAAAGAAAGTGGCACTCACCATTTCTATTCTGAGTTGAAAGTGTTTTTACAGACACTCATTAAACCGTTCCCCCCAACCCCAAGCTTCTTTAGAATAAAAAAAGTATTCTGCACAGTATATTTATATAACTAAAGGGGAAAGCTAGGCAGCCCAGTTCCAGTTTAATGTTCATTAAAAAGACAAAAAAGTTGGCTCCACCCTCTTTGGGAAAACTATTTCCACCCTTCACTGAGTCCCTCCCCTTTATGTGAAGGATGCTAAAGTAACTTGTCAAGTGATTTGTCCAACAAATTACCCCTAGGCAAGACTCCACCCATCTATTTCCACCATTTGACAGGTAACCTTAGTTTTTTTTTTCTTTTTTCAATATACAGCAGGTGAAGTTGGATAGCATACAACTTTCCTATTATTTCTCTTGATTATGAAAGGACAAACATGAGGGGAAGGCAGTGTCAGCATACATAACTTTTAAAAAGTAAAAAGCAGTAAACAAGAGGGAATTTTTTAAAAACACAAATAGTAAACACATGGAATTATACCACACGAAAATAGAAGTCAGGTAAAGTTTTTGAAAGCAAACCTATTAACATAAAACTTCACTGGAAAATCTACATTAAATAGGAAGAATGCAAAAGTAATAATGCGTTAAACAATTTTTGCAACCTTACAAGCCACAGTAGATACAAAATTTAAGCAAAAGGGTCTCTGACCTTCTTAACCTTAGCCAAGTTTAGATCCACCCCCAGAACTCCCTTCCTGCCTAGTGTGAATGTAATTAAGGGGAAGCTGCAGTGGTAATTTCTCTCCTCATTAACTTCCTGATTGGTTTCAGCCTCAGGATTCTGCCGGGCAGTAGTTTGTCACCAATTCCAAATGGCCAATCGTTAATACTAATGTTTGTGTAACTAACTGCCAGCATCTGCCACGGCTTCTTGTACAACAATAATGGTGAAAGGGTACATTAGTGCTCCTGTGTTAATTCAGCTTGTGTTCATCAATAGGGAAATCTATGATGTAATTAGCAAAATGCATTGGGAGCTGAGTGCTGAAGTCATTTGTAGAGAACTAAATCATAGTAGAAGCTGTACTGGGTCCTGATGTGTTTGCCATCAATACTTATTATGTTTGGAATTTAATAAGGTATATTACCATCCTGAAAAGAGACCTTTTTACAAGAGAACACTATTTACACTTGTTATGGGTTTGGAAAAGGTTTGCAGCAGCTAGTGGAACCACACAGAAATAAAAGAACAGTGCTGGGATTTAAGAAGCAGACCTTTAACCACTCCACTGGACCAAATTATTCTAGAAAGCCCCCTTCCTCCAATGACATATGGACAGACAGACAGATGGACACTTTTGTATAGCTACCTCAATATCCAATAAGGAAAGAGATGATGTGAAAACTTACCAAGTGCATAAATTTGAAAAGCAATTTAGGCAATTTCCTGACAACCAATTACTTTGTATTGATGGTATTTGTTTAGTCTTTAGTAGCTTAAATAAAAAGCAAGAGAGGAGTTTGTAAGCTTTAAAAAGAAGAGGGGGGAATAAAATTTTTTAAAAAAAATTCAAAGGGAGTCATTAACTGTTACTTTATAGATGCCAAAAAACAGGTACATGTAAATATATAAATATAGTAACCAAAAAACGGGGAATCTAGGAAATCTGAAGCTTTCATCTTAAAGCTCATAAAGGCTTCTTACTAAATTTGTATTGTTATATGGCTTTAAAATTCTCTGAATATCCAAGGTGATTTATGAATTTTGTGTACACACAGCTGGTTGTTATATGCATGTACAGAGAAATAGTCTCCAAAGGCAGTAGTAGATTTTGTGCTGAGATCTTGTTACTAAACAGATCTGGAGATATAAGAGCTTCCTGAATAGTCTGTAAGTTAATCTGCCTACCTCCACCCCAAACCAGTAACAGAAGTTTCTACGTATAGAAGCTATAGGGAAGACAGTAAACATCTACTGACTCCTACCTGTATGCCACATACTTTAATAAGGTATTTTACCCTCAGACCATTCACTGAGAGAATTCCTTTCCCCATTTTACATAGGAAGTTGTCAAGGGCAGTGCAGCACTGGTTAGCCTGACTCTCTGGCATGTTCTGGCCTTTGCACCAACCTATCCTTGGGCATCACATTTAGGAACAGGCCACTGAACCCAACCTTCCCAATGCCTGTGTGAGTTGAAGGAGGCAAAATAACTGACCTTTGTCAGGCTGATGCAGAGGCTAGAAAGGAATACGTAAGTGTTCTCCCTGAGCCCTAGGCCTGCCTTCTGCCTGCAGTTAGCAGCTGATCTAAGAGATGCCCCCTCCTCATTTTGTCAACTTGGGACTAAACTGAAAATGGAAAGAGTGGGAATTTTCTTGGAAAGTATTCTTATGACTAGGGGCTGCAAAAACATGCAGAATATGGTTACCTGTACTGACTATCAACTGGAGAGGCTGGAAGCATACTTAACGCATGACTGCACTCCAGAGAAGATGTAAACAAATGAACTCAACCTGCTTTGAAAAACACCTGTATTTTTTAAAGTGTTTCTCCGCTCAAAATTTAAATGTTATTTTGACATTTGTCCAAGGCTTAGCATTGTCTTTGAATAATAGGCTGTTGAAGTTAGGGACAGTATCTGTTTAACTCATTTTGCATAGCACCTCATAAAAGTTCCAAGTACATAAAAAGATTTTGTGTTTTTTTTTCTTTAGTGACTATTGTCCAAAATCTATTTTACTACCATCCTTAAATAGTCCCCTCAAGGTACCATTTCCATTTTAATGCAGCTTCCTTAAGCTTTTGGAAGGGAGAAGAGTAATAATTGACCATTGCAAATTATTTTATACCAATTCAAAATTTAAAAATCCAAATGATGCTTTTTGCTTTCTAAGTTGATTCTAAGGTGTCCTGCACAAGGCTAATTTCAACCCCAAAGGTTTCTCTTAATCATTATGTAAAAATGCTAACTCTTAGTGTTGTGGCACTATTGGGGAACAGATAGTATTGGTAGCACTAGAAATTGGCTCAATCTTTCTGGACAGCAATCTAGTGACATGTAATAAGAACCATAAAACTGTTCGGCCTCTCTGACCTGGTAATTCCACTCTTGGGAATAACCCCAAAGAAAGAAAGAATAATTGGCCCTGAGATGCTCAACACACCACTATTTGCATCAGTGAGGATGCATAGTGCGCTGCTCTTGTGCTGGGGGAAGCGGGAGCAGGAAGCCTTCACAGGCAATAAACAATTAAGGATTATGCTGCCCTATAATCACTGATAGCCTTCCAGCATTTACAGAAATGGAAGAAATGACTTCTAGAAACCGAAGTAGAGATTGAAAAGTAAGGAAAAGAAAAAAAGGAAAACTTGCCCATCTGATCTTTTTTTGTGTTATAATGAAAGGTAGGTAAACCTCCAACGCTGACCCTTGTTTGAACCAGCAAGTCTAGTATCTGTTTTCTCTCAAGAAGCCTATTTGTCTACTGCAGCTATAGGGCATTTCTTTCATTATTATTTAAAAACAAACAAAAACCTTACACATAATCATTCTTACCAATGCAGGAGGGGAAAAAAAAAAACACTTTAAGATGATTTTGGTGATGCCATCTAACCATCAGTATTCTTTTTGAAAACATATTATATACTGCCAAAAAGAAAAATCCCTCTGAAAAACAAAACAAAAACCACTCTAAGTGCTAAATCTTTTGACATTGCAAAGACCCCTGACTTTTAACTTGAGTGATCTGTTGGAAGTCAATGGACTGGAACGAATAATTCTCTTCCAGTGATGTGAGAAAATAGGATATTCATGCTTGAAAACAATTTTTTCTTCCTCTATATGTTAAATACTATTAAACCCCCACTAAGAAACCATTTAAAAATAAAATGCAAGTGGCATTCTTCAATTGTTAGCAACTCTCCACCTCGATGCTGACTGCTAAGGAAGACAAAAGTGCTGGCCTCTTCGGTTTCCTAGAGTTTGCAGGCGTTAAATAAGAGTCTCATGAAAAGCTGATGAAAATTTCTTAAACAACAAATTCTTCCACTTCATGATAACCATAGTGTTTGGAAATAAAATCATGTTCAATCAATACCACTTAGCAGATATTTAATGTTTTACAATAGAACTCTTTTCCAGAGTGGGACTGCTGCCCTTCTCACTAACATTTAAAATAATTAGGATTATCTTAGCTGTCCAAAGCTTGGCAGGTTCAGTTTGTACTTTCAAACAGCATTAATTCCTGGCACTCAGAACAAGGGATAAAAGGTAAAGATATGAATGGGGATCTTTATTCCACCTGATCTATCCTGGATTAGCTCATTCTTTTCCAGTTCATGCCTGCACTCTAGTTAAGAGGAAGGCTGAGCTGTAACTGATGTAATTAGAAACCACAAGCTGAGAAAAAATAGCCCTTTAGTAATCTCCCCCCATTTACTATAAACTCACTAAAAAAGTAATAATCTTTGAAACAATTAAATGTGTTTTTCCCCCTGAGTGGAGAGGAGCATAGGATTATGCTGTCTTTAAACCGTATCTTAATTATCAGTTGGAAAATCTAACACCAGTTTCTAAGGGGGCTACCCTCCCTTTGCATGTATCGTAGAGAGAAGGAACCAATCTGTGGTAAATGAGAGTTCCAGTAGGTGGAAACAGGTGAATTACCAGTGCTTCCTCCTTAATATAACTATCACAACCTTTGCCAGCACTGGGAAACAGTGTACTTTAAAAACCAGTTGAACTGAGACTAGAAAGTACATATTTGTGCAACATTAACAGTACCTCTTTCCTTCTAAATTTCATGTATAACACATAGATACACAATTCACATAATAATAACGGAACAATGGCACATTCAGCCCCCACCCCACCTGGGACTCAAGCAGAACAGCTCAGGGCCAGACATTCCTTTTCTATCCCCCACGACAGCAACGCTGACAGACTCTCCTGGACCACAGCATGGCAGCTGCTGGGCCCCACAGTCCCGGCATGTTTCATAGAGGGGGCACCACAATCACATGAGTCTCAAAGATGAATCATCCACATTTCCATGGCTCTGCCCTGATAAGGGCTCAGCACCCTTAAAAGCACCTCTGTACTCCTCACCTCCCAAAAAACCTCTTGCCCATCAGCGGTGGCCATGCTCCTGACTGCTCCCTTGCCCCCAAACTGTTACCACCAGTTACGGGAACTTTCCTCTCACTGACATTTCTTCTAAACCCTCTCAGAAGGGAGCAAGAGGCAAAACAACCCATTCTTCACTTGAGCAGGTCCTTTGTTAACATAAGCTCTGCTTTTTTTTCATTTTTTTGAGGGTGGTGAAAAGATGGCTAGTATCAAATCAAATCCAAACAGCAGCTGTCTGTGGACAAGCTTTATAAACCATACAGAAGATAGTTTTATTACCCAATGATCAAGCAAACGGTTGCTTCAGACTAGTATTTGGAGGAAGGAGGAATCTGTGGTATTTTTCATCACAAGTTTGTCCTGAAAAGTTGTGAAATCTGGAAAGTACTGAGCATGGGCTTCAACATCCCAGAAGAAGTAGGGACTCATCATTTCCTAATCTGCAATTACTAGGTACTTAGAACCCTGCCAGAATACGGCTCACTGGGGTACGAGAAGCTGTCCCTTGGTCAAAATGCAACAAAGCAGAGTGGTTAGGCGTATGGGTTCTGGAAGCAGACCTTCTGTCTCTTACTGCCTGAAGATCTTGGACAAGTCCCTAATCCCTCCATGCCTCAGCTTCCTTATCTATAAAATGGGGACAGAGTAGAGCACTTAGGCTGTTCTGCATAAGGCACGGAGCCATAGTAGTGCACAGTTTCCCCATTTGGTCACCCACACGTGTGGCCTGGCAACTACAGAATCTCAGCATGGGAGGCTGTTTGAACTAAGCCCTGTCCCTACCATCACTTCCCAGCATTTGTCCCCCCCCCCTTCCCCCATCTACATCCTCCTCACCCCACCCTGCTTCATGTCTCTTGAACTTGAGGGGGCAGCAGTCAGAAAAGGAGGCTCCTTTCTGGGAGATCATTTTCCCGCTACACTCAGTGCACTGATGGGGTAGGAGGGCTGAGGGGAGTCCTGCTCCAGACCGAGCTCCTCTCACTTCGGATGATCCCTTAGGCTGCTAACCCTCAGCCAGCTCCTAACCCGTGGCCAGGAACCGTGGCCATCTGAGAATCGTCAAAGAAAGACCACGAGCTCTGCCATCAGACACTGGCCCCTCAATAAATACCTTTAACTTCAATTTCCTGAATTGCAAAAGGAGGATTATCATTACTTATCTCACAAAGTTACTCTGAGGATCGAGACAAAATAGTTTGTAAACTATAAGGCTCTACACAGTTGTTAGTCATTATTTTCTCTATTCTCTCTCCTGTGGCATAAATATATTCTTCTCTAGGGAAGAACTCTGAGTTAGTGTCTATACTCCACTGTGTAAGACAGAATCAAGAAATTATAGGATTTTTATTAACCATTGGTTGAGAAAGAAAAAAATAATGACAACACACTCAAAAATCCCCGAATGTTCCCAGATTTTAAAGTGTGTTTTAATTCCGCCTGTATTTACTAAACAGTGATGCTATGGAAAGCCTGGGCACCGAGGCCAACAGAAAAGCAGCATCAAACACACACTGTGACAAGTGATGAAACCAGGACTTCAGCCTATGCCAGGGGCCAAAGACCCAGGCTTTTAATGAGCATGCAGGGCCATGCTCCTTGGGGACTCTGCAATGCAAATGAATGCTCAGGTCCATGTACTTGTGCTATGACTGGGTTGGTCACAAATGTGCAACTGCATCTGAAAACATTGCAAATGCAACTACATATGCAAACACACGTGATTATCTCAGAAACTAAGCAGACTGGGCAAAGAAGATGCTCTACAAGTCGCCTCCGGAATAAACTTGCCACTTGATTCTGGGAAAGCTCTTTTCTCAGGTAAAAAAGGAATCAAACCCATAAAGCAACTGTGACACTTGCTATTCTACAAACTAGGTTTACTCTGTCCACATCTTCTGTAGTAAAAAAATTTTAAACAAGCCTTGCAGAAGAAAGAATCACAGATGCTTCAACCTTAAAGGGTAAGATATGATGGAAACCCCTACCTTGATGGCATCTTGATAAGTCTAAGAAAAAGGATTAAAGCTTTGAAGTCACCACCACTGCCAGGGTAGCTGGTCACAATGACGTGAATACTGCCTTCAACCTAGGGCCCCAAATGAGCTCAGCTTCACATCTAATCCATAAGCCTGCAGTAAGCCTTTCACTTTGGATTTATATAATCTCTGATAAAACAAACTGTTCAACAAAATATGTATATTTAAGATGTACAACTTTAGCTACATAATTTTTAGGAAGTCTTTCATTTAAAAATATCCTGACACTCTGCAATTAAGTAGATATGGGAGAAAGTTCACAAGCCATTTCTCAAGTAGAATTTCCAGTTTGTAATTTGAAGATAAATATTGTGGCCCAAATGATATGCTAGTAGCTGGGAAGAGGACTGCATGAGGCAAATTATTTTATCTTTAGTACCAGGAGACTCTGTCTTCTTCCAAAAGCAAGTACTATTTCTGGTGGATGCTATATGTAAGATGCAAATCTTCAGTGTTGGCTTATCACACCCTATGCCAACTGTTTCTTTCTAACTAGCATTGCTGGAAATTTAAGACTAGTAAATTATTAACATTTTTTCTCTAATACAGAAGAAGGAAGCAAACACCAGGACATATCTAAATAGAACATATACCAGTTGAAAACAATCAGGATAGAAAATTGCAGGCATTTCCAGACAGGAGAACACATGCCTATTCAAAGTTGCACATATTAATTTACCACTTAAATGCAACACAGCCATGGTGGATGGATAAGGTAAGTTCAGATTACAGCAGCAAGCACACACTGTTTTGGAATGGTTCACGTTAAAGTTCAAAAGCAATAAGAAAATAACAACATAGACTGTACATTTTTCCAAAAGACTATTTCTATATTTGTATAAGACTCAAATTCCTAAAATATTTTAATATATATATTTCTTAAAACATTTTGTGGTTTAAAATGACTTCTGTCCAATTAGCCCCTCAAGAAAGGACCTCAACCCCAAAGAGGTTTAATCTCTGGGCAATCTCTCCAGTGTTTATGATATTTCTAATTGTTTCAGGAGAGGAAAGCTCATGCTCATGTTTTGACAGGTATTTTAATTTGCCTTCAAGAATAGGTTTTCCCTTTTCTCCCCAACTGCAGCTCACTTGAAGCCAAACTTAGCTGCAGCCTTTCTTTAGGGGCTTCTGAGAACCACCACCTACAGTCTTTTTGGGTGAGAAGCTCCTGGACGGGCCTCCGGGTGCTGGGTCAACTGTGCTTGGCTCTGAACTGAAGGAAAGAAACCAAGATTGGCAGGTGTTTTCCAAAGCATGAGACAAATTTTAATTTAATTCTTCCTTCCTCTGGTCAACAAATTGGTTTCCCTTTCAGGATTTCGTTTTCTGGGTTTTTTATTCTTAGCATTTTTTATTGTGGTAAAATATACATATCATAAAATTTACCATTTTAACCATTTTTTAAGTGTAGAGTTCAGTGGCATTAAGTACATTCATATTGTGCAACCATCACCACCATCCACCTCCAGAACTTTTTCATCTTCCAAAACAAAAACTCTGTACCCATTAAACAGTAACTCTCTATCCTCTCCTCCCTGCAGCCCCTGGCAACCACCATCCCACTCTGCCTCTACGATTTTGACTATTCTAGGTACCTCATATAAATGGAATCATACAGTATTTGTCCTTTTATGTCTGACTTATTCATTTAACATAATGTCCTCAAGGTTCATCCATGTTGTAGCATGGGTCAGCATTTCCTTCCTTTTAAAGACATACCACATTTTGTTTATCTATCATCCACTGATCACCTGGGTTACATCCACCTTTTGGCTATTGTGAATAATGCTGTGAACATGGGTGTAACAAATATCTCGAGATTCTGCTTTCAATTCTTTTGGGTATATACCCCGAGACAGAACTGCTGGATCACATGGTAGGTCTATGTTCAAGTTTTTTAAGGAACTTCCATACAGTTTTTCATAATTGCTGCACCATTTTACATTCCCACCAACAGTGCTCAGGGGTGCCAACTTCCCCACATCCTCAGCAACACTTGTCATTTTCTGTTGTTTTTTTTTTTTTTTTTTTTTTTAAATAATAGCCATCGTGGCTGGGTGAGGTTACACCTGTAATCTTAGCACTCTGGGAGGCCAAGGCAAACAGATTGCTTGAGCTCACCAAGGAGACCAACCTGAGCAAGAGCGAGACCCTGTCTCTGCTTAAAAAAAAAAAAAAAATAGCCAGCCGTTGTGGTGAGCACCTGTAGTCCCAGCTCCTTGGAAGACTAAGGCAGGAGGATCGCTTGAGCCCAGGAGTTTGAGGTTGCAGTGAGCTATGATGACACCACAACAGTCTACCCAGGGCGACAGAGTGAGACTCTGTCTCAAAAAATAAATAAATAAAAATAATAATAAAATAGCCATTGTAATGGGTATGAAATGTGGGATTTATTTTTTTTGTATCAATTTTTTCCTCCCCTCCTTCCCACTCTCCCCTAATCCTGACCTACTCTCCTTTCTCTTATTTTGATATCATCAAATTTAACTAAAGAGTCAGTCTCATTGCCCATTGCAATCCATAATGCCTGGCAAACTGGCTGCTGTCTCATTCCCAGAAAAGTTTTCTTGAGCACACCCATGACCTGCTGGTCACCAAAGCCAAGGCCTGCTCTGGTCTTTCCTTCCCTCCCATGTGCCTGTGTTCTCTCTCCCTCCTCCCCAGTCCTCTGGCCACGTGCCTTCCCTCTCCAGCATCTCCCTCCCCGCCCCAACCTCTTCTCTAACCCAACCCTAAGCACAGACTTTCTCCAAGCTGCTGGCCTTGTCCTCTCTTGTCACACAAAGTTTAAATGCTACCTCCTCGCAAATGAATTCACAATTTATATCTCCTGCCTACTTCTCACTGAGCACTACTTCTGTATTTTGAATATCTAATGGGCATCTTCACCTGGATGAGACTCCTGCGGTGCAAATGCACTGAGTCTAAAACTGAACCTAACCATCTTCTCCAACAACAAACTGACCCTCCCTGTCTCCTGGGTCTTGAGTGCACCCACTTCACCAGCCTGCTCAGGCTGCAAGCCTCGGGCATCATCTTAGATCACCCCACCTCCCTCCTACATCTAAAGCAGCTGCTAAGTCCTGCTCTCTTGAACTCTGCATTTCCCTCCTTTCCAGTTACCCTCTCCCACCCACCCTTATCCAAATCCCAGACCTCATCACCTTTCACCTACTCTGCTAGCTTCTGGTGCCCTATCCGGTCCCTTCTCCCTCTGCTTCACCTTACCCAGGTGGCTGCTATAATGCTTCCAAAAGCATGTCTCTGACATCTTTCCTAAATAAGCACCTTTGGTGGCTTCTGCAAAGGTTCAAGCTTCTTGTCCTGGCATTTGAGGAGCAACCTGATTCCAGACTTCTCCCTGCACCTAAGTCAAGTTCTACCCTTGCTCCTGCTCTAGATCCCAGCACAGGCCCCTAAGTCCCATGCTTTTGACAACAAGTTCATGCTGGTCCCGCTGTTTCCTCAAAATCCAACTCAAATGTCAACCTCCTCTAATCTTTTTAAGTAGAAACAACCTCCCCCTTCTCTAATTCCCAGAGTACTGTACCTTTCTTGTGCCACTATCACTTTCCTGTTCCATTATAGACCTAATTACTCCCCTACATACCAGGGTAGGGTCCAAGTCATATTTACTTTTTTTGTTGTTTGTTGTTTGTTTTTAGAGACAGGGTCTCTCTCTCTGTCTCTCTCTCTCTCTCTCTCTGTCGCCCAGGCTGGAGTACAGTGGCATGATCAATCATAGCTCACTGCAGCCTCAAACTCCTGGGCTCATGCAATCCTCCTACCTCAACCTTCTGAGTAGCTGGGATTACAAGTGTGTGCCACCATGCCCAGCTAATTTTTAAAAATTTTTTGCTGAGATGAGGTTGGTGTTGAACTCCTGGGCTCAAGCAATCCTCCCGCCTTGGCCTCCCAAAGTGCTGGAACTACAGGCATGAGCCAGCACACTCAGTCCACATTTATCTTTAAAAACCCTTTGGTGGTCACCAGTTAAAAGGCTTACATGTGCCCAGCACTCAACAAGTAGCAGTTGATGAATAAAGTGAAAGATAACTCTCATGGGACAAAGCCAGCTGATGTGTCTCCTAGACCAATCATGACCAGCACACTAGATGGGTGTGCACACAAAGAATGATGGAGAGGCAGCTATGATGAGAGAAGTGACAGCTGCCAGCCCCACGTGAAGGAAGGGGCGAGGAAAACTCAGAAGCACCTGAGGAAGCAGCAGAGGAGTACAACAGATGTGACAATGAACCTAAAGCTTCAAGAAAGGGTCAGCATGCTGCAAGTGACAAAGAAGGGAACCCACTTAATAAACACGCCTGTCATTGAAAGTTGGAAGGCAGGACCCTCTGGTAATTGCAGGAGAAAGTTTTCGTGATTTAGAAAACTCATTTAATCGAAACAGAACATTTCTCAATGACTGTGAGTTCATAAGGCATCCTGAATCTGCCCCTAAACTCAATCCTTGGATGGATGTAACTACACTCTGGATGCTAACAGAAATATCACAATGCCTGAAGCCAGGCTGAAAAGATATACAGACACTTTTTTCTCCATAATAAATAAGGCATATTAAAGCTACTACCTTAAAAACATAGGTAATTGGTGACTGTCAGATAGTTTTTGGATACACTGCTTTTATTATTGATTGATGGAAGATATGAACAACACAATAAATAAGCTTGACTCAACAGACATATATAGAACTCTGCACCCAACAATGAGCAAATATCCATACTTCACAAGCACACATGAAGAAATTTGTATACAAAATGACCATGTACCAGTCCACAGAGTAAGTCTCTATAAATTTCAAAGATGTGTATCTTTCAAAGCCATCAAAATCTTGGAGATAGTCTATAGTCTATCAGAATATCTCCTAAGGAAAAAAAACTTTCAGCTCTAAAAAATCACCAACAAGAAGAACATAAATTTCACTGACTCTGACTAACAGGCCAGCATTTGGTCACAATATAATTAATTTCACCTTTAATGCTACTGTTGAAAGTATTTAAATGTCCGGACACTGACTCCAACCCACACACTCCTCCCCGATCCCATACTCTGAGCAGATCAAGTATTTTCACACTTCGTTCATCTTCAGTGAAGACTGTAATTAAATCTTTAATTTGAAAACAAGAGTGAAAGTCCAGCACTTACTGCATTATTGGCTGCCCTCGAGGCTCAGGGCGAAGAGCAATCACGTAATAAATGGCAACCTCAGCGCCTTCAAGCTTAAGTAATCTGCTAATTTCAGAAAGTTCATCTCAAAAGTGGCCAATTTACATGTGGAAATGCTTTCCACAGTTATCTGCAAGCTTCCTGGGAATAAAAAGTGTTATTTAAATTGTATGGTTCAAGTTTATGTGCTGCCTGACCTTTTGATTGCATCGTAACTTCTAAAGTATAAATTTAAGAATATTTTTATTTCATGTCCAAGGTGTTGGAAGAAACCTCTTCAGGAGCTGAGTACTCTCCGGAACACGATGACTACTGTTTATTTCTTAATCTGTCTCCAGAACTAGGTACAAGTCAAGCATAAAAGAAGGCAGGGTGGTGCTAATTTGGTTACTTAATATTTCCTGAGCATCTGTTCTGTGCCCAGCACTGTTCTAGATACGGGCATAAAGCTGTGAATAAAACAAGCCTCTGTTTGCATAAGGAAAACACCTGTGATCAGACACACCTGGGATCAAATTCTGGCTCGTGACCCGGGGCAATCATTTAACAGCTCTGAACTTCAATTCCTCATCCATTAAAGGAAAACAGCAATGTTAAAGGCTATTGTAATTAAAAATACAGCATACCAAGCCCTTTGGCTCAAAATAGACATTCAATCGACACTAGTCCCCTCCCCTGACTGTCCCTCCCCATATGAGAAAGCAGATAATCGGCAAGCGCTTCTAATATACACCAGGGACCCCTGAAACAAAATCCGGAGGAAGGTGAAGCATTTTCTCTATGATGTGTTTGCCTGGTCCTTTCCATCATACTCGCCTCTGCACTTCTTTTCTGTTCTTGGGTATCCTGTTGCCCTCTGGTCCACTCCCAGGATCTCGCCTCTGCCAAATTACACCTTACCCCTCCCCTCAACCCGCTTCAGAAACAGTTCTATTCTCTAAGTATACCGCTGCTTGGAGCTCTTTGAAGAAAAGCATCCAATTAAACTAATTCACCCAAGAGGTACATGCAGGCTTCATGCTGCTAACCCCCTCCAGCTGACGTTTTCATTTTAAAGAGGAGGATTCTAGACATTGCAAAGATGTCATATTTAGGGGCAGGACAAGTTTCTAAAATGTCATCTATACCACTCAGTATGCAGAATGTACTGCTAGTAAGTGGATAAATCCTCGAGTTTCACTTTTACTACATCAGATTTTCATAATGTACAGAAAACACACATTCTTGCACAGTGAGCAAGACACTGTCCACGCCTGGTCTGTGTCTCCAGCCTATGACAGAGAGTCACAGCCCTTCAAAGTAATTTACCAGTGAGATGATCTCAAACTGATAATCAGCTTCCCTAACTCTGCCTTCCAGGAGCTCAAGTGGAATGTAGTCCTTTTGGCCAAAAAGAAAATGACTGGTATTTAAAGAAGAATATACACTAAAATAAATTAATTTTTCTGCTAACAGTAACTCTCATGCTGTCTAGGTGTTTCATTGAGGCTCTAAGATTCTAATTCAGTATTTGTCAGAAAACTGAATAAAATGAACTCTTAATTATTTCCATTAGGAAATATTACTAGTTGTAACACAGAAGCATGTAAAATTGAGAGAAAAGAAAAAAACACAAATATTAGCATTGGCTAACATCAATGTGCCTGGCAGTTAAATGAGGGAAATTTTTATAATGCTAAAACCAAGGTCATCCATTTATTTAAAAAGCAGTCAGAAACTTCCATGTCAAAACAAACTATCAAATTACAGGGAAAAAACATGTATTATTTTTGTAGTAACAAAAAGTGATATAAAAAGGCAGAAAGGAAGGACAAAAGGAAACCAAAGAAAACAGTCACTGCTGGAAGCACTGTGCTCTTTATTTGAACTGTAGGAGCGAACTGCTGTCTTTAATGAGTGGAGGCTGGCAGACGTCAGAGAAATGAAACAGGAGTTCTTAGGAAGGCTAGATTACTAGCCTAAGTCAGGAGTTGGCATAAGTGCTGACTTGGGTAAGCAGGCTTGTGAAATGAAGTTTGGCCCATATTATTTATTAGCATAATTATTAATAATAATTGCCATCATTCATGGAGCCCCTATCGTATTCCAGGCATTGTGCTTTACCTGTCATCTTCACAAAAACCCTCTGGGAAGGTGGATATTAATATCCTCATTTGACAGATTTTAAAAACCGAGGCTCAGAGAATGTAACTATCATGCCCAAGGTCACACAACTGCTGAGTGTCAGAGCCAGAATCTGTACTCAGGACTTGAATCTGGGACTGTCCACCAGAGGCCACAACATGCTGCAGCAGGCTGGCTGGTTTTATTCCTCTCACTGCTTGCTGCTGGCCCACAGAGCCCTCTGCAATGAGCTTTCCTCTTCTTCACATTCACACAGTTGTTGCCCAAGTACCTCTCTAGATAGCTACGATTTTGCTGCAAAAAGACAGCTCTGAAGTCTAAGGCATCACCTGAGTTGCAGGTTTGCTTTCTAAAAATGAATAAAGAAACTGCCAGAGAGAGCCCAATTCCCCCATCTTTCAAATCCACTTTCCAAGGAGAAGAAACTTCAGGAATAGAACTATCATATGGCTCAGGAATGCCACTTATGGGTATATATCCAAATGAACTGAAATCAGGATCTTGAAGAGACGTTTGCACGCCCATGTTCGCTGTAGCATTATTCACAACAGCCAAGTCATGGAAGCAACCTAGGCCAACTCATAGCAGCAGAGAATATAATGGTGGCTGCCAGGGGCTGGGGGAAGGGGACCTGGGGAAGTGTTCAAAGGGTACACAGTTTCAGTTATGCAAGATGAGCAAGTCCTAGAGATCTACTGAACAGCATTGTGCCTACAGTTAACAGTACTATACTGTATACTTAAAAATTTGCTAAGAGGGTAGATCTTATGTCAAGTGTTCTTATCACAAAGTAGGAAATAAGTAATACATAAATAAAGAGGGCAGGAGGAAACTTTTGGAGGTGACAGATATGTTTATAGCATTGGCCATGGTGATGGTTTCATGGGTGTGTACATATCTCCAAACTCACCAAGTTGTACACATTAAATAGGTACTGCTTTTTGTATGTCAATCATACCTCAGTAAAGTGGTTTTTATTTTTTTAAAAAAGAAGCGACTTTAAGGATCATGTGATTTGGTGGAGTGAACTGTTGGGGGCTCCTTGTCTGTTTACTGCCTATCAGATTCTGAATGTTTCAGAAAATACAGCAGAAGTTGCTTGGTAGAACCCTGCATTATCTTTTTAAAGCAACCTCTTGCTGCAGAGCCTTCTGAGCCCCCAAACAGTAGTGCACAGAGGAGGGATGATCTGTCCATCCCAGGGAGGGTGGCAAGGGGCCACGGGGAGGACGCTGACTGCTGCAGAGACTTCAGAACCTCTGGTCTGGAGAGTCTGAAATGAAACTGCAGGAGCTGGGAGTCTGAGAGCTACCAGACACGGAGATGTCAGAAAGAGTGTCCCAGGAATCTAATTTTTCCTAGTAGTTACATGTCCCTGTAGAGAGAAGAGAGAACAAGGAAACAAACACCCTTCCTAACGTAAAAGCTCTGCTTTTCCCTTCATGCAATTTGAGATAAGGATGAGGAAAACTGTGTTCGGCACAGCACACATCCCACCCAGGGGGGCTGGCTCCAGGGTAGGCTCCGCCCCACGGTCTCAATCTCCCCACCGTCCTCCCAGAGCACAGAGCAGCACAGAGGACTGAATTCCCTGTAAATCCGCACAGGTGTGTTTCAAAGATAAGTAATTACCCCGTTCCACCTCGTGTGACCTTCCACGAAGTCGGGGTGGAGACAATGACAAATGAACCGATTCACCCGAGTGAGCTCCAGCACCTCCTGGTCAGCGGCGTCAAGGGCCCTGATACATCTAACTTTCAGAAATGCCGCAGGGGCTGACCCCGGGTCCGCTACTGGGAGAAACCTGCTGATCGATGAAGCTAACACAGCCCAGCTCTGCTCAAATCTAAAGCCCGAGCAACAGGAAATGGTTAGTAGTACAGTAATAAAATCTTAAATTCAGATAGTATTTGTCTTTAAGGACTACACTGTCCCTTTGGGCAAGGCACCTTTGGGGCTTCCGTTTCTACATCTATAACACAGGGAAGAGGTTAAGCTCAGTGACCTCTAACTTCTATTCCAGAATTTAAATTCTATCATTGTGTTATGACTTCTCACATCTCCATTTTTCATAAGGTCTGAAGGTTTGGTGCCTCCTCAAAGTCAGAATTAATAGAGTACAAAGCAAGGGTTGAGTAATTTAGCATCAAGTGATTACTTCCAAAGCAAGAAATTAAGACCTTTCTATCCTTAATAGAGACATCAACATTTTCTGTCAATAGTGGACTAAGCTCTTTCCAATCCTTGGTATTTGGCCACCGACAGGTTCACTTCCTCCTTAGCCACTGCAGAGGAGCTGCTTCAAGTGACATAATGACAGCCCCCACCTCATAATCAAACGCCAATCATGTAACAACCTGGATTGAAACCTGGAACCTGGTTGAAACTGGATCATTAGCTAACTCTGCACAGTGAATTTCCCAACATTATAGCTTCCTTAGGCATCTTGATGGGCTCAGTCTACGAATCCAGTCCTTGCAGCACTGAGAGTCAAACATTGCTCTTTTGTGTGAATCCCAACTACTGCCTACTGTAACCAGACTTGGAAGGAATCACACTCCCATTAGCACAGAAAGGCTATATCTCCAACCTTTCCTACAAAGGAGACAACAGTGGAAAGCTGTCCCCATGCCATGTCAGCAGGAGAGCAAGGTGGAATTACCTTCTTCTCCTTTCTGGCTTTTTTTGTTGTTGTTGTTTTTGTTTTTGTTTTTTTTTTTTGACGGGGAGCAGGTAGGGAGGCTGTCTATTAGACTAGATCGTCTAGGAATGAGAAAGCAGCTACAAGAGAGGAAAATCACTAGGCTCTTTCCCAGCACCTCTGCTTGCACTACAGCCAGCATTTTTACGTGGAGATTGATTGGGATTCAGTGCAAGGTGGCTGTTAGGCAGAGATGGACTGTGCTGGGGCTTGTCTTGTGACCTGCAACCCCCCTCTTGTACTTTTCTTGCAGGGAGAGGAGGGAGCAGTAGTAGACAAAATGGTCCAGTTCCCTGGCACCTTAGGCACTGCCCCAGTGCTGCATGAGGCATATTCCTGACCACTCTGGCTCTGATGGAATAGAAATAAAAGCCCCCATGAGACTCCATTTTCCACTCACCAGACAGAAAAAAATGTAGATGTCAGATACAACACCACATTGCCAGGAATACAAGGCTGCTGGGAATGTAAACTGGTCCAGCCAGGTTTGGGGTTCATTTGGCAGTATTCCACACAACCAAACATGCAGGCTTTCTTTGAAATGCCCCTGCTTAGTATCTCCCCAGAAAAACACCAGCACATCTGCAAAAGGAGAGGGCAGCATTTGTTTGTCATATCAAAAAATAGAACAAAACATGATGGTCAATAAATAAGGAAAATAACCAATACACTAGGATCTATCCAAACTGTGGAACAGTATGTGACAGTTAAAAAGAATAAAGTAGATCTGCATATACTAACATGTAAAATCTCTAAGACCAAGTGATAATTGAAAAAACGAAAGGGTTGAGGTACAATATGTTCACTATACCACTTATGTTAAAAAGCCAAGCAAACTATGTATTTCTACAGAGACACATAACTGCATGTGATTTCATAGCAAAAGGTCTAGAATGACATACATCAAGAGTTTAGCTCTGCAGGCCAATGTTAAATAAAATGAGGGAAAAGTAGGCCATAACACAGTATTATACCAAGATCACAAATGGTAAAAAAAAATGTGTATTTTTTAAAAAAAACAACTTGTCAGGAACTATAGAGAAAATAAAAACAGTAGTGCTCTGTTCATTTAAGAAAAACATAAAATTGTCTTAACTGTACATTCAAACACATGTTCTGAAAAGACAGTTTTCCAGAGTTGTTTCTGACTGCTCTTTTAAGTCTCTGATTTAAAAGGTACTTTCTAGATGGATAAAGTATGAAAGATAGCTGTGTAGCAAGTTTCATCTCGATGGAAGTATAAAATGGCTGACTGCAAACTATTACGAAAGAAAAAAACATTAAATAGAGTCTAGCTATGTTGTTAAGATGAAGCACTTTAAACTATTTTGATTTTTGAAAATGGTATTTTGCAAAATATCTAACTCGATAAAACTTGCAGCAAATTTCATTATTTCCAATTAATTTTCATACAGCAGCTCTTTATCCAACAGAGGTCTGGACATTTCCTTAGATTAGCTATTTTGGGATGTGCACGTTAGGCAACTAGATTTACTAATTATCTTCTTAGTAAGTGGTCATGTACTTTCCAAAGCAAACAACTGACAACCAGAATAAAAATATACTGTAATGTCTATGTTTGAAACACCATAGAATAGTAATATTTTATGACACATAGCCTTTTATTATAAGCATGTGACATTATCATACGGGCACAAATATAGTATTTTGAATAAAGCACTTCAAAAACCAAGAATCAGGCTTGGCTCCATGTACACAAAACAGGTTGTTACTTACAAACGAGTGATTTGAAAATAGGGGGCAAGAGAGTCTGTCCTCAAAATGTGCCTGCCACCCAAGGACCAAAATATCTGAAATTCCACCATTAAACAGTCATTCCTTCAGAATAAATACCGATCTCCTTTTAAAATGCAAATAATCAGGAGGACTAAGACATACGAATCAATATTATTTTACCATGTTATTTATCAAATTGTTTTCTCTCAAAGGAAGGAGGGACCAGAGGCTGCCGAATATAAGAAGAAGTTGTGTATGTATTGTGTGCTTTTTGGGTGAGAATGTTGGAAGAGAAATGACAACAGTTCAACCCTGCTAAGCATTTTGTTTCTTTCCTGGAATCGGTCTTAACTGGAATACTTTCAACTGTAATCTTTCTAAAAATTTTGGCAGGCTCAGACTCAATCAGGAACACACAATTAAGGAAATCATGAAATTTCTGGACAACCAACAGAAGCAATTACAATTTACTGAACACTACTCATGTGCCAGGTGCAGTGTTAAGCCCTTTACAAAACTACTCCACTTGATCCACACAAGAACTAAATGAAATGCTTATGATCACCTCCAACTTACAGTCAAGAAACTAAGGGTCAGACAGGGGAAGAAATGTGCCCAAGATCATGAGGTCACTAAGTGAGACCCCAGGTCTGAGAGACCCTCAACTCAGTACTCTGAACCATTATGCAATGCTGCCTCACTCGAACAAATACAAAGGAGAATTACATAATATGGCCAAAATCAGTGCTTAAGCCCCAAAGCCAACCACATTCTCTAAAGGGTCACCAATACCTTTAAATTCATCTTTTCTTTAAATAATATATTTTGGCTAAGAAAAGTAAAAATAACTTCTTTCCCATGGTGCTTTTTCTGCTTTTCTTACCAAAATAAATCCTCTCCAAAATGGAGTACTGCATCAGTAAACTGGAATCTTTTGGCAGAGCTTCAACCTATTACTTCCAACCAGTCGTCCCTGCCCCTTGCCCCAGCTGATGTTCCTAATGGAAAGGGAAGTCCATCTGGCAATGGACCACATAACCTGCCATTCCGTGACCTTCAGACTTTAAGGAAATAAAAATGATTCACGCCGCTCAAAATCCTGGACGTAAGCTACGTGTTAGGTAGCTGTGCATCACTTTCATGGAAAACAGTGGGGTAAATGTCCTGTCACATGCGAGTCCTAATGAACTCCTGTGAACACACTGTACTGGATGCCCCTGGTGTCCAGCTCTTGCCATCATCTCTGTGGAAGCATCACCTCACCTCCATGTGACAGCATTCTGCATCAAGGGTAGACCAGGGATCACTTAGTTCCTGTGCCAGGCTCCTCTTAGCACCACTCTTCAAGCACATAGTAGCAACTCAAAGTAAGGAGTGTAATTCCCCAGTCAAATGGGGCCCATAGAGGTAAATACTGCTTTACCCTCACATGGGCAACTTTGAGAGGCTTTCCAGCAGCTCTGCAGAGGGTCCCAAACCTAACATCCATTGCTCTCACAACTTTATGTTGGCTTTTCTTCCTTATCTTGATCCTTCACTCTAGTCCCTTGGATTTACCATCTAATATGCTACCTGCACACAAGTCTTCGTTGTCTTTGCTTCTGCTTTTGCGTAGAACCCAAGCTAAGACACACACACATTCTATACCTCACCAAGCAGAATACTATGGGGAGGTGGGGGAATAAGGGGAGGTTTAAAGTCAGATCTGGGTTTAAATTCTCTCTGCCATTTATTTGCCACATTCTTTGGGAGGGGGAGTAACTTCTTTGAGCCAGTTATCTCAAACATCTAATTTTTTGTGGGCACTGAAAGAAAAACGTAGAAATATAAAATTTCAAAAGTCTCTTTTAAAAAAAAAAAACCTTTCATAGCCTCCAAAACTGTGACAAATAAATTCCTATTGTTTCTTTTAAAAAATAAAAATAAAAAACAACTGTAAGTTTTATCAACCAAAATCTATACAAGAACAAATAAACTCCTATGATGGTGCTACAAAATACCAATAAAACCTACAAACCTTTGGAAAATCTACACATGAATGCATGAAAATAAACATACAAAAAGAAAAGCAGTAAACATGAGAAAGTATGTACCCTCAGAAGAGCAGGTATAGTGTTCTTAAAAATTTAAGAGACCACCACTACAATTTTGTATCATTAAATTTAAAAATAGAAATAAAACAGATATTTCTCTTCAAATAAAGACAAACTGCCAAAATGAGGAAGAAAGCTCATTTTAAAAAAATTAAGCCCCAGTGGCCTAATGGATAAGGCACTGGCCTCCTAAAAAGATTAGCATAAAAGAAACTGAAAAGTTAATCAAAAGATTTACTCCCCATCTGTAAAAGGACCCAGGCCTGGATGGTTTCACGGGAAATTTCATTCAAACATCAAGATGTGATCATTCCTACGTCACTTAAACTTTCCTAGAGAAAAAAGTAAGACAAATGGCTTCTGTTTTATCCCATAAGCTCATTATAGCCAGGATATAAAAACATGACAAAGACTCCACAAACTAGATTGAAGGCTAAGCTCATTTATGGATATAAGTACAAAAGTCCTCAATAAATACAGGTAAATGGAATCCAGCAATGTACCAAGAAGATAATGCCTTGTCACTAGGTAGGATTTATTCCAGGAAGACAAGAATGATTCCACATGAGAAAATTCACTAATGCGACTTACTACATTAATAAAGAGAAAAATGTGGTAATTTTGATAGAAACAAAAGAAACATTTGCTACAAATATAATATCCATACCTTTTTTCCTTTTCTTCCTACTTTTAAAATTGTAGTAAAATACATATAACACAAAATACACCTTCTTAACCACTTTTAACCTTGTTCAATGGCAGTAAATACAGTCATGTTGTTGTATAACCATCACCATCTCTGGAACTCTTGTATCTTCCCAAACTGAAACTCTGTACCCATAAAACAAACAAAAAACCTCTTTATTCTCTCCTTCCCCCAGTGCCCAGCAACCACTATTCTACTCTCTGTCTCTAAGATTTTGATTATTCTCAGTGTCTCACATAAGTGGAATCATAACAGTGTCTTTTTGTGAATGGCATATTTCACTTAGCATAATGTCCTCAAGGTTCACCCATGTTGTAAATAACATGTCAGAATTTCCTTCCTTTTTAAAGCTAATATTTCATTAAATGTATTATACTGCATTTTATTTGTCCACTGGCCTCTATGTCTGTGTTTACTATACCAGTATAATATCCACTCTTATAAGTATTATTGGGTATTATAACAGACACAGGGGAAGGAGGGAAAACAAAATATGTAATATCTGTATGAAAGGAATTATAAAACTTCATTATAAAACTTCTAGTTCTATTTTATATATTTCTACATTTTTTTCACCAATGAGCTCATATTGCTTTTGGTAAAAATAATGATAAAAATAACCTTGCATGAAGCACTGAAATAGGGGTTAAACAGAGAATAATGCAAAGCCTTCTTTAGGCAGCTGTAGTCTGCATTAGGTGCCAAAAAGAAATAATAAAGTCCAGAGAACAAAAGAAGAGAAAGAATATATAATGGAGAATGGAACAAAATATTTTCAGCATGTGTGGGGAAGCTTCATATTTCAAAACAACAAGACCAACCAGGGAAAATTAAACCTGTTCTTGTCATTCATTTTGGAAAACATCCTGATACAGGAGTTGGCTACTTAAAGAAGAGGACTTCACGAATGAAGGAAGTTGGGAGCAACAGGTAGGAAGTTAAGATTGTTCCTGGCTTCTTCTGGAAAGAGACTTCTTGCCATCAAAAAAAGATTGTTCCCAGCATTTGGTGCAATAGGAAATGAACAGACAGTTAAAAGGAGGTCCTTTGTGGCCTGGTGAGAGGTCCCTGGAGCAGAGGACAGGCACTGTGGTCAGAGCACCTCAAAAGGAGGAAGCTGAACTATCCAGGACAGACATTAGATGAGCAGGGGCTAGACAGGATCCAGTACTCATGTAAACGAAGAGTATTCTTAGGGGAAAGGATGCACATGGGATGAATGGGGTGTCACTGGTGCACTGGACGTAGCCCTAGAATGCTGTGGGGTGGGGCTACTCAACTCAACCACTGAGAGAAAGGGGTGGGTTAGAAGACAAGCCTGTAGTTGACAACCCTACCACATGCCTCTCCCAGATCCATGATTGCCTTAAAACAAGGAAATAAGGCCATTAGTGTTCAACATGATAAAGGCCATATATGAAAACCCACAGCTACCATCATACTCAATGGTGAAACAATCAGGAGCAAAATGAGGATGCCCACTTTTGCCACCTCTATTCAACACAGTACTGGAAATTCCAGCCAGACCAAATAGGAAAGAAAGAATAACATCCAAATTGGAAAGGAAGAAACAGAATGACCTTTGTTTACAGAGGACATAAACTTATATGTAGAAAATCCTAAAGACTCTACAAAAAAACTGATAAAGGTAATAAATTTAGCACAGCTGCAGAATACAAAATCAACACACAAATATCAGTTGTATTTCTGTGCACTATTATCCTAAAAGCAAGTTAAGAAAACAATTTCATTTACAACAGTACCAAAAATAATACTGATTTATACATTTAACCAAGGAGGTGACAGACATAGAAAACTATAAAACAATGCTGAAAGAAATTTTAAAAGACTTAAATAAATGGAAAGACATCCCTTATTCATGGATTGGAAGTCTTAATATTGCTAAGATGACAGCAGTTCTCAAAGGTACAGATCAATTTCTATCAAAATTTCAAAATCTGTTTTTTGCAGAAATGGAAAAACTCATTGTAAAATTCATATGGAATTCTAAGGGACCCCAAATAGCCAAAATAATCTTGAAAAGGAAGAACAAAGCTGGAGAAATCACACTTTCTGATTTCAAAACTAACCACAAAGCTACAGTATAAACCTTTACATAGATGATCAACTGATTGGCAAAAAGGGCGCTAAGACCACCCACTGGGGAAAGGAGTCTTTTCTATAAATGGTGCTGGGAAAATGGGATATCCACGTGCCAAAGAATGGAGTTGGACCATTACACTATATATAAAAATCAACTTAAAATGGGTCAAAAACCTTAATTTAAGAACTATAACTCTAAAACTCTTAGAAGAAACTGGAGAAATCTTCATGATCTTGGATTTGGTAGTGGTTTCTTAAATATGACATCAACAGCACAGGCAACAAAATAAAAAAATGGATAACTTGGACTTCATCAAATTGGAACCACTGCTAATTGGAATGTAAAATCCAGTGGAAACCAGTATGGCAGTGCTGCAAAAAGTTAACTAAAAAAGTACCATATGACACAGCAATTCTACTCCTATGTATATACCCAGAAGAACAGAAAATAGGGACTCAAACAGATACTTGTACACCCACACTGACAGCAGCTTTATTTCACAATAGCCAAAAGGTGGAAACCAAGTGCCCATCAACAGAAGAACGGATAAACAAAATGAGGTGTATACATACAATGCAATGTTATTCATCCATAAAGAGGAATGAAGTTCTAATACATGTAGCAACATGGATAAACCCTGAAAGCATTACACTAACTGAAATAAACCAGATGCAAAAGGATAAATATTATAATTCCATTTATGTGAGATATCCAAAATGGACAAATTCATAGAGACAGAAAGTAGAAGAGAGATTACCAGGGGCTAGAGGAAGTGGCAAATGGGGAGTTACTGCTCCACAGGTGAGGAGTTTCCGTTTGGGATGATGAAGTAGTTCTGCAAATAGATAGCAGTAATGGTTACACAACATTGTGAGTGTATTTAACGCCACTGAATTGTACACTTAAAAATGGTTAAAATGGCAAACTGTATGGTATGTATGCTTAGCACAGTGAGAAAAAGTGATTATTAGCACTTCATTGAGGGAGACACTGTTAATATGGCCCAGCAAGCCTTGTGGAAAAAGCTAAGTGGAAGAAGACAACAGCCCTTTCAAAAAAAAAAGAAAAAAGCAGCAGCAGCAGCAGCAAAAAAAGAAAAGAAAATCTTGAGACAGTTCAACTAGTATTAAATGTGAAACAGGTATTTCATACTAACAGAGACACCACAATCAAACTCTGTGACATCTATGTCCCTACCAAGAAGGGTCAGACTGCTGGTCAGTCTAATTTGTTCTCTCTCAACTCCCAAAGTAAATAAATCAAGCAGCACACATCCTTCATAAAGAAGTAGAGCCAAGCAATCCAAAGACTGAGAAACACACTTTCCAAAATGTAGTTTCTTTGCTTAGAAATGACTGGAACAAAAACAGTGCTCTCTTTTTAGAGCTCTATGCATTGTTGCCACATATTCAGTAGTGGGTAGAGACAGGCTGACACCCATAAAGTGTATCCAGTCTTGAAAATGTCTTTGGGACAATTTCAGGTACAGGGGGTGGGGGTTGGGGCAGCACTTTTCTACCTAACAATACACAGAATTTCCTCTCTGGTTTAACAGCACCAAAGTGCTATTCACGGGATAAAAAAAAAAAAAATGAACAAATCATTTACCTCCATTTCCTAGAGACAAACATTTGGTTTGATAAGTAAACAAAAAGTCATTTATACTCAAAAGATCACTTGGATGGATATAAACAGGTCTGATTTACTCCAATGGGTCTGGAGGGGGTGTAATTTATTACAGTCCACTTAGCGCTGTAACAACTGCTTTTCAAAAACCGACATTGATTCATGAAAATGAACATACGGACTCTCTTTGCAGCATAAACCCTCACAGCCTCAGGCAAGTGCTGATAGAAATGTAGTACAAGGCACTGCAAGACTGGTACGCGGAAGCAAGCAATTATGCTGGTATTTAACCCAATCTATTGCTCATCAGAAAAGTGCTTAGCACTGGAGTCAGACCCAGACAAGCTGACAAGGAGCACAGCCACTTAACTGTCCCCTCCAGCGATTACACTCTCTCAACCCAAGAGTGTGTCAAATTAAAACAACTACACATTGACTTTTCACTTCTGTAAACATTAAGAGGTGATTGACAATCTCAGGCTGCAACCAGACAGGCATTATCATGGGCCCCTCTTTGCTTATCTGCTCATAGCTCTGGCAGTCTGTTGTTTCCTTAGGAATATTCCCACAGGACACCAAAGGATAGTAGGCTTTTCCCCTGGAGCTCACTGAAGGAGGTTCTGCCATCTCTTGCATATAAGCAGCTACAGATACTACCCTTAATAATGAGGTATAAAAATTAACATTTGTCATTTTCAAGTAGAAAAATCCATCATTTTGAGTTAGAAAAATGGAAAATTTTCTAGCCACAGTCTTCTACATGCACTACTATTCTCGCTGCTCTCCCATAAATCCTGATGCTGGAAGGATTCCCTTTTCTTGTTATACCATTTGCCTTTATTTCAGAACTGTAAGGAGCGGAGAAAAGACACAGTAATTGAGACAGCGGCGAGAGACAAGTCAACAAAAGTAAAAGATGATGGAGAAAATATTCACCAGAGATCACCACACAGATCTGGATGAATCATCAACTGGCAAGTGACAGGCTTGTGCTTCGGATTCTACATTCAATGTCTGATATTCTCTGAGGCTCACAGAAAAAGGCCATGGAAAGTGTCAAATTTTAACCCTTCTGCCACTTTCCCCACTTGGTGCCAAGTCCATTCAACAGGGAAAGGAGAATCTGTTTAACAAATGGTGCTGGGGAAACTGGCTATCCACGTACAAAAGAATAAAGTTGGACCCTTACCTTACACTATATACAAAAATTGACTGAAAATTGTTCAAAGACCTAGATTAAATGGAAGAGCCAAAACCATAAAACTGATAGAAGACAACATTGAGGAAAAGCTTCATGATGCTGTATTTGGCAATGATTTCTTAGATATGAGACCAAAAGCACAGGCAACAGATGAAAAAACAGGACAAATTAGACTTCATCATAATTAAAAACTTTTGTGCATCAAAGGACACATGGACAGCAAAAAGACAACCCATGGAATGGGAGAAAGTATGTATAAATCATGTATCTGATGAGGGATGAATGCCACTTTCCCCCTCTTGGTTTTAATATAAGCAATCCTTGCCAAATCCCCAAGCCGGTCAGACAAGTTCTCCACCCTGTACCACTTTTGGACTGAGATCAACCAAGTTCTAGTTTAGTAACTCACTTCCATTTGCTATTTAAGAAAAAAAGTGTGCATCACAGGATAGGTCTAAGGATCAGCTAATATTTGTCAGCATTCACTCAACGGCTCCATCAGTAACACCCCCTCAACCTGACAGGTTATTTGAACAAGGGTTGATGCTCCCACAAAAGTTAGACTTGTAAATGGTGTTCGTTGAATATATGGTACTTGTGCCACTCCTTTGTTCTCGGGTTTAAACACTGCACTGCCCCTTCTTGTCACTGTAAAAATCCAAAAAAGCTGTCAAATAGAACTTTCTATGATGATGGAAATGTTCTATTTCTGCACTATCCAATATGGTAGTCACTAGGCACATGGGGCCACTGAGCATTTGAAATGGGGCTCATGTGACAGAGGAACTAGATTCATGATTGTAACTAACTACAATTTAAATACCCGTGTGGCTGGTAGCTGCTGTATTGGATGGTGCAGGTCTAAGACATCAAGCTGAAGACAAGAGTTCTAACACTGGCAGGACAGCCTGAGGTTGAAAAGTGTCCCAGAAGGACACCCAAGTCAGGAAAGATAAGGTCATCCAACTTCACTCCCAGCTACGTTACCTATTCTCTCCACTCAGCAATTGGCTTGTCACTGAATAGGGTCAATGATTTTTGCTCTACCTACCTGTGGTATCACAGAAAGATATTTGATCTGTTCCTGGTTCCTGGCACAGAGCTCCCGAAATCCTTGGGACCTAAGTGGTACAGTGTGATAGGAGCCTCTTCTGTCCTAATGAGGTGACTCCTGGTGGGCCCCTAGATGGCTTCAGGATGGGGGCTGGTGGCCAGAAGGACCAAGCCTTGATGAGAAGCCTGGAACTCTCAGAGGGTGTGGGGGCTCTGTGTACCGCCACCCCCGCTCCCATGCCTTGCTCTACGCCTGTCTTCCATTTGGCTGTTCCTGAGTTGTATCCTTTATAAAAAACCAGTAATAGTATGTAAAGCACTTTCGGAGTTCTGTGAGTCATTCTAGAGAATTATCAAACCTCTAGGGGGTTGTAGGAACCCCCCCTCATTTGAAGTCAGCCAAGCAGAAAAGTGAATAGCTTGTGCACTCCAGTTTTGGCTGGTGCCTGAAATGGGGACAGTTTTGTGGAACTGAGCCCTTTATCTGTGGGGTCTGGGCTAACTTCAGAAAGTTAGTATCAGAATTGAATTCAACTGTAGGATGCCCAGTTGGTGTGAGAATCGGCTGGTGTCAGGAGGAAAAAGCCTCTCATGATCTAGCAAGACTGTTGTTAGGAATGAAGAAAACAATCTATGTCAAAATGTTTCATAGAATAAGATTATTTTTCATATTTGGCTGATCCACAACAGACATAAGATAGCTCATGAATGTTTACCATGATAACTTTACTATGACGTTACCTTTGCATTGGTTCATCATACAAGGCATTGCTCTCTCATCCATGTCCCTACCTGTGGAGGCCCAAATTCCCTGCCATATGGCCAGAAAAACTGGCAAAGACTCCCACTTTAGCATTACATCAGAGTTAAGTTGCTTAAGGTTATGCAGAACATAGAAATTCTTTTGCAAAATTCAGAAGTAGGAACAAAAATGAAACCAAATTCTAGGGGGGGAAATGAAGAAGATAAGAGCAACAATCTGGAAAAGAAGTGTTCCAGTTGAGTGGAGTGTGCGTGACTGTTGAGTTCTCCACGTCTGCGAACCACCCCCAGCTCTAAGGATGCGACCTGCAGATAAAAGCCCAACTAGGGCCAGGCTCCGCATGTCAGGGAGCTTGGAGGTAAGAGGTCAGCAAAGACCAGACAAGGGGCAGTGAGACTAGGAAACATACTCCATTCCTTCTGCACACATTCACCCACCAACTCTCAGCATCTTTCTCCCATTTCCCAAGAACCAAGAGCAGACGTAAGAGACTGAATTTTGTCCCAACCAAAACTGTTGAAGCTTCAGCCTGCAATGTAACTGCATTTGGAGATAGGGTCTGTAGGGAGATAATTGGGGTTTAATGAAGTCATAGTCAGATAGGACTAGTGTCCTTATAAGAGCAACCAGAACTTGCATTTGCTCCCTCTCTCTCTCTCCACATGGACACAGAGGAAAGACCAAGTGAGGACACAGTGAGAAGACAGGGGTTTACAATCCACGAGAGAGGCCTAACCAGAAGCCAACCCTGACAGCACCTTGACCTTGGACTTCCAGCCTCCAAAACTGTGAGAAAATAAATTCCTGTTGTAAACAAGCCACCTAGTCTGTGGCATTTTGTTAGGATGGCCTGAGCAGACTAATACAAATAGTATTAGCATGAAACAGAAAAATAACACAACCTGGCTTGCTCTACATCCATACACACATTCCTCTCACTGCATACAGTAGGTTGTCCTCATTCCAGACATTCATGTGTTGAGTTGAAAAACCTGAAGACTTAATGAAATGAGATACAATACACATTTCACTTTGAAAATCTTGTGGTTTAACAGTTTTTCTAGATCCTGCAATAGTCTTTGAACTTAAAATAAACCAAGCGTCTCCGTGCAATGGAATGTTATTCAGCCACAAAAAGGAACGATGCTCTGATGCATGCTACAACGTGGATGGACCTTGAAAACATTATGCTAAATGAAAGAAATCAGACACCAAACACCACATATCATATGATTCCTTTTATATAAAAAGTCCAGAACAGGCAAATCCATAGAGACAGAAAGTAGACTAGCACTTGCCAGGGGGTGGGAGGGAGGCAGAATGGGGACTGACAGCTAATGGATATGGGGGTCCCTTTTTGGGTAATGGAGATGTTCCAGAATCAGATAGTGGTGATGGCTGCACAACTTTGTCAATATACTAAAAACCACAGAATTATACATTTTAAAAGGGTGAATTTTACGGTATGTAAATTGTATCTCAACAAAGCTCTTATAAACAAGCAAATAAATTAAGCTCCATCCTACCCCTATAGCCACGGAAGCAACAAAGGTAAAGTGGGCCTGGAAAAGGCTGCATATTTGGAGCATTTATCCACAGAGTCTAACTCTAATCCTGGTTTCTCTAACTTAAAAAGGAAGCTCTCCCTTAGGTTTATGGGGAAGACTTCCATCAAGTCTTGAATAAGATCAAGACAGCTGGACACATAGCTACTCAATTCCACACCCTACAGAGGCTTAAAGGCAAGGCTGTTCTTCTGCAGATGGGACAGGAGGGGATGTGTCCCTAAGACTCTGCTGACATTTAGGGATCCGTGCAGCCACGCCTCTGCTGTGGTTCATCTCCTGGAGCATAATGTTAGGCCCACAGACATGTAATTGGCACTCAATGAATTTCTTACTTGTTTACTGACTGAGCCATCAGTCTATGCTCGAGTGGATTAAGGAAAGAGACGCTGAGGAACTGGCCCTGCAGGAGAACGTCAAGAGTCACTGTTAGGCCTGGCAAAACTACAGGGGGACAACTGAACAACATGCATGAGAAGTATAAATTTTCATTTTCATTCTGAGCAGCAGGAGATTAACGTCATTTGCTGTTATACTAATGTGTCTAACCTATAAAATATGAGGGAAGAAATAAGATTCTTTTGACCTTTCAGGACCTATGAATTATCTAAACAGAAGAAGAAACAACACAATAACACGTTCAAGGCTAAATTACAATCCAGAAACTTTTCACGGAGAAACCCAGGAAATGGCTTTAACCCAAATAGGAAACCATTCCAAGCGTGATCAGCACCGCCTCTGGTCCTATTATTGCATAAATAAAAATGAAACAACCATTAAAATTGATGAAAATACTTAAAGAAGGTACCATTCTCCTTTGTCCACTTTCCAGTTTTACCTTCTACCCTAGGTGGTTCAGAGAAGACACGGATGAAGTACAAGGTTGTCAGATTTAGCAAATAAAAATTCAGGGTGCCAAATTAAATTTAAATTTCAGAAACAACAAATAATATAATAAAATATTCAGAACATGCTTATACTAAACATTTTATTGTTGTTTATCTGAAATGTAAACATGGGGTGTCCTGTGTTTTATTTTGAAATCTTAATGGAATGATTGCTCCTGTGGGGCCAACCACCTGGGCAAAAGCGGGCACTGGGCTGATTTTGAGCTATTCTCTCCTTCCCCAGGAGTGAAAGCCAATGGAAGGCTTCTGGCTCCTCTACTGCCCCTAGAGGCCAGCATCATGCACCTGCAATTGTTTCCTATGCTGCTTTAGGGAGCTCAGATGTGGCACCATTAATCAATCTCGAGTAAGACATTGCAACTAAGAGGAAACATACCCAGAAAGGAGCAGAGCACATAGCCAGGAGGGCTATATTTACCTCTGCATTTAAAGAGAGGAGGAAACCTTTAACCTTACATCGTCATGCAGGTGTAAATGGGGGAGAGACCCAGAATTCAATGTGGTGCCAGGTAGGTAAAGACCACAAAAATGATTCTCCTAACAATCCTTCATGGGACTGCAGAGGCTGCTGTTATCTCCAAATATTATTTTTTATGGAGCTCATTTTTAATATCAGTGCTTTTAGGGGGAATGTAAATAAACCTGATCATGCAATAAATTCAGTGTGCTCTTTTATTTTGCAGATTCGAGCTAAAACACTATAAATCTCTTGGAAGCAGCATCTTTCAAGATAACACCAGGCAGCATTAAGAGTTTGATACCCACTAAAAAAATAATAAATAAGCAACTGACTTCAGAGACCTCCCCATGTGGATGTGCTCGACAGGATGGGTAAGGTGCTCAACAACGGGTGGCAACAGCTGTACGGGGTTTCTTCTCTTTGCCCTCGTATCTAAGGGATCGTTCCAGGGTACCACAATAATCCCAGGAGAAAGCGTTCCGAGTTTTTGTAAGAAAGGATAGTAAATGCGATCATTTTACACACAGCAAAATCAAACCTACTTCTACAATTAAGTAACCATCTACTCTAGTTCCCCCCAAAGATTCCCTTTATGCCAATTTCAAGGAACAACAGTTTGGAAGGTACATAAAATCTGGTCACCATTCTTTATACCAGAAGCCCATTTGGAACCTGACCTCAGCATATATTGTATACCCTGTGTATATGTGTGAGATGGGAAGTATATGCCTATATATAAATATAAATACATATAAAGCTAACTTTCAGTGTTCAGAAAACAAAAGCTATCCCCATATAACAGCCAAATTCTGACATAACTCAATTTGGACACCTCATCTGGTGTGCACTGCACTCATTCCTAGTGTAAACCCCACCGCGCCGGGCAATGATATACTGTAATGTCACATCGCAATCTGGATTTACTATAAAGGGCCGCTGACGAGCTTCAGAGCAGTAAACATTGCAGCGAGGTGTATTTCACACTGAGCTGGTTTTTATGAAGAACACTTCACCGCCCAGGCACGGCACCTGGATGATGAATGGTGAAAGATGCATGACAAGCTTCATCATTGTTTGTAAATCTTAACTGTTCCTGCTCACTAACTCTGGAGGCAATTTTCAAAGACAGCGGCCGACAGAAGGACAGCACAGCTTTCCTGAAGGTTATTCAAGTTGTACTTGGCCTGGGCCGCGCCTCTGAAGAGCCAAGCAGGGAAAATAAACTCCTGACTTACTCCACACCATGCACGGAGAAAACCCGCTAAGGCTCAGTGGATTCGAGTCAGATTCAAATGAAGAAATCTTATGGGTGATGATGCTGGATGCTCTAACCCCAGTGGCTACTGTCACATCCAAGGAAGGCCCCGTGGAAGCTGGCTCTCCAGGATTTTTAAATACAGATCCTGAATGAACAGCAGAAACTGGCAAACTTGATCATGTGTAATGTGCCCACAAAAGACTAGGGTCTCACCACAGAGCAGGCAGGTGGGAGACTCACTTTCACACCTGAATCCCATGAGGATAACGCTAGCATTGAAAACACGGGCAGCCAGTGTTTTCTTGTAATGAACCTGGTTATGTCAGAACATTAAGGAATTCCTAAAAATGTCGTTTCCAGAGCTAGCTCTCTCTCCCCTTGTGTCTTGGCTAATGTAATCCTTAGCCAAAATGAACACCTCTGCATAGTTGCTCTGTATACTGAATTTATGGCTTTTAAAGAGTAAGTTAAAGATGTAAAAGCAATCTCATGATAAGCCACTGACAGACTAGGTACAGAGTAAAATAATAAAATTATCTGGGGAAAATTAGCAGCCCTTTTACTCACACTAATTTAATAATAAAATAACATGTAGAATATGTGACCACTTAGCAGCTTATGCCCACAGGGGGAAAAAAAGAGTAACTATTTTTAAAAAATAGTTGACTGTATACCTATTTGCACTTATAATTTCAGAGCTAGTAACTAGTTACTTAATTTTATAATGTCTGCTCTCATGAAACAGTAATGCTTCCACTTGACTCTCTTCTGTTAAAAAGAAAATTCAAATATAAGCACAAAATTAAAAATGACTTTACTTGACTCAAACTGCACAAAAGCAAGGTAACCATAACGTTTGTACCCCCATAATATCCTGAAATAAAAAATTTTCCTATTAGAAACATATAACACATATGGTATCTAATGTTGAAATATTGGACATATTCTCATTAAAATCAGAAAAAAAGCAAAAAAAAAAAAGTGACTTTACTGTGCTCACCAAGTCATAAAGGTGTCCTAAAGTTTACATTGAGCACTGGGAATAGCAATGTAAAGAGAAATACCACACCTGATATGCTAGTGGGTTTAAGGCTGTTTTTGAGGTTTTTACTGTGACCCTAACATCTAGAACACCCCTACATGGGAGCGTTTCTGCATGAGGCTTGTGCTAATGGAGCAAGTTTTGGAATTTTATCATTACAGCCAAAGAAGTACGACTGCATTCATGCTTCTAGCACCAGCAGACAGAACATTTCCAAGTATACTCTGAACCCTCAGTCACCGCCATCATTTCTGCAAAAACATTCCAAACAGGAGAGTGCCAAACCGTAGCCCAGTGAAGGCTTAGACAAACTACATCATCACCAAGCCTCCGTTCCTCCACCTGCCAGGTGGAAACAGCACCCCTGCCTCACAGGCATTGTCTCTAGCCTCAGTGTCCTCATCTGTAAAATGGGCATAATATTAAGAGAATTGAATACCCATAAAATGTACAGAACACTGTCCCCGTAGACACTGGAGGAGCTACACCAGTGTTTGTAAGGAAAGGAAAAAGGAAAGGAAAAGAAAAATGCAGGACATACCAACATAAAGAACACCCAGGAAAGTATTAGTAATTCAGAGATCTGAGTTCTCACGCCTTCCCTTAAACACTAGCAACAAGGCTGAGATGAAGCCACAGCATTCTGCATGCACCCCCACCGTCTCTGTCAAGTGTGACTATTGATTAAGCGCCTCCCAACTCTCTTGCAGGGCTGTGTTCTTAATGGAAAACCAGTCACACGTAAAGAATTAAGTCCTTAAAATTTGAGTTTTACAAAGAGAAGAGTCTACATGGTTTAAACCCAGGATGTCTGTGGCCTGGGGGCTGTGCCCCATGTTTGCTTGTGTCTGATTTGTTTCACTGAGTGCTTTACTAGAATGTCTAACTCCCCGTCAATGAAACACGAGCAGAAAGGATCCAACAGTTTGTTTCTTACTCATTCAAGAACCCGTGAACCATCCAAGGAGCCCTCTCAGAACACAGCGCGATGCCAGGCACCTGGAGGAACACAAAGCGGATCCTCCGTGTGCGAGAACATACCCTGATCATTCTTGCTCAAGTGCTGCAGTGAATGACCCTTGTCCTTACATGAGTGAGCCTGACCTCGCTGGGGTGGGCCCCTGGGAAGTGCCTGCCATTCCCAGACTGCAGCCTGGTGGGGCCCTTGTCAGATGGCAGAGTTTTACACAGAGGACATGTTAGGGGCCCACAGCTCTCAATCTTGCCCACAGTTTGCTTTGGGAAGTGCTCTTTCCCTGGAGGGGAAAAAAAAAAAGGATTTGAAGAAACGACAGAACCCTGCTTGTCCTCATCACCTTACTTCTATCCCATTCTTTTGGTATAAAGGGACCTGTGCCGGTGTCCTCATACGCTCCTCCTGGCTGTTTTCCTTTACATTCTCTGTAAAGCACCAGTGTGTTTTACTTGGCAAACATATCACATGTGTGATATATTAAAAATAAACCTTTAAAGCTGCCACTTCCAAATGTTTATTATATGCTTAAAACTAGTATGCTCCATCTTTCCCACTCAGCAGACCATGATGTCTAGCTAATTCCAAGAAGCACAATACACACATGCTTAGCCCTCCTTAATGACAGTAATCATTTTCATTTGTACAGCCCACGGCCAGGCACCTGGTGAACTAGAAAGATAGGTAACCCATGGCAACCAGTCTTCATATGCGACTAGGAGAGTTGACAGATTATGCCATGCTTTAACATAATTCCTTATGCGATGCACATATAACAGTAGATAAATCTGTTATTATTGTTTTCAACTTTCCAGTTGAGGGAAACTGAAGCTTTAAGAGATTAAGTGAGCAACTATCTCACTGTTGGGGCCAGAGCTGAGGATCTGAGCCAGACCTCCTCTCCCGGGCGAAATCCACTTCCTTCTACGCACTGGCCTTGTTGCCACTGAATGCCCCACTTACTTTCTGCTCAAAGATAAAGCTGAGAATTAAAAGGTCACACCAGGAAAATAGGTTTACCAGCTGAGTGCTCTTTTCTTTGAAATTTAGCAAATGATAAGTCATTTCCTAAAATGCCAAGTTTAAATTAAACTCAACATTTTCTAAATGTTGCATAAAACACATTTGGCTTTCCTTAGACCAAGCACAGACAAGGGTCAATGTTTTACTCTCCTACAGGCTTGCCATACAACTCAGGGTAGAACGAACACACACACACACACACACACACACACACACAGAGAGAGAAAGCAGCCCTCAGATTTCTTGGCCTGCTCTCCTTCCTGTCTTAGCCAGACACTAAACCATTTCCAGAACATCTTTCACCCTTACAAGCACTGCCTGAAATACCAACACAGCCCTTGCAGGAAGGAAGGGTGGAGAGTCATGAGAATGCCTGTCATCGCTTATTGCATTTTGTAATTTATTCAGCTTGTTTACACATTGGACAGCATTTCATCCTCACAACATCGGTATGGTCTCCTCAGAACCAATAACCTCAGCCTTCTTTTAACAGGTGAGGAAACCGAGGCTTCCAGAGAAGTGTGTGGTACTCCTAATGCTACAGGGCTACTGAGTCATGGGTCCATTCAGAGTCTAAGCACAGAACGTTCTACCAACCCACGCAGCCACTTTCCACAGAATGTCACCTCACCTCACATAAAAGGCAGCTGTGGCATTCTGGATCATGAGCAGGGAGCTCTGAGGGTGCTCCCAACAGAGAGCAGAACCTCACTGTTCTCACCTGCAAAAGGAAGAGGTTCAGCAATGTGACCTTTTCCTAAAAGTCCAACTCTAATGTGCTACATTAAGCAAGTCCATTCTCTGGGGTGAAAATGTAACCATTTTGCATATGGTCATGACAACTGTGCAGAAGCATATGGTATCAGGGAAATCAGGCACTTCTAGACTCACTGGTCCACAACACTGCAAGTGCTGAATGGACAAAAAGCCATGCTTGGGAGCACACAGGCCTCTCTGCAAGCTGCTCCACATCCCAGAGGAACACGAGGCCTTCAACTCAGAGGGGCCCTTCTACTGGCCCTTGCCACCTGACCTTTGGGTAAAATGCAAAAGCTCTGCACCTGCTTCACAGAGCTGCTGACATCCTGTGTGCATTAATGAAGAATACATGAACACTTCGTGATCTGTAGAAACACCTGGAAATGTTTCCTTCTCCTGGAAAGAGTACTGGCTTAATGTGAAGGAAGGCTGAGATTGCGAGGGAGCCTTCCACTGGCTCTGAGTCAGAAGAAGCCAAAGAACCAAAAGAAACAAGGCACCATTTCTAACTTTTAAACTGAGATCACAAAATAAATAGACAAAAGGATCTAATTATGTTCAATGGCACCATTTTAAACCTAAACCTTTTTGTAGCTGTTAACCAGCCATATACTCCAAGAACTTATACTCAAGCACCCAACATGCAGGGAAAGATGCCTATTCACAGTTATGAAATGCCACCCACCTGCAGACAACTGTGCATCTGTTAAAACAGGCACTGCTGTGGAGATCAGCCTCTTCATCACCAGCTGACGAGGCATCATTTCCAGCATGTTCCCACTACCACTTCTGAACAGCTCGCATCTGTTACTATGAAGTGACCACACTCTTACATAAGCCAACCCTCCTCCTGGGCACTAGATAAGTGACTTTCAAACTATCTGTGGGGAGAAATCTGTTGGTTTTTTTTTTTTTTTTTTTTTTTTTTTTCAGTTTCCAACCCATCATGGTCTGATGCTTTTGTAAATGACAAAAGAAATGAATTACTAATTAGCTGGGCATGATGGTGCACACTTATACTCCCAGCTACTTGGGAGGCTGAGGCAGGAGGATGGCTCAAGCCCAGGAGTTTGAGTTTACAGTGAGCTATGATGACGGCCACTGCACTCTGGCCCAGGAGACAAAGCA
Source organism: Lemur catta (assembly GCF_020740605.2). NCBI lineage: Eukaryota > Metazoa > Chordata > Mammalia > Primates > Lemuridae > Lemur > Lemur catta. Next base: position 63,841,822 of record NC_059137.1, read on the forward strand.
AGACTCTGTCTCAAAAAAAAAAAAAAGAAAGAAAAAAGAAAAAAAGAATTACTGGAGCCGATTTTTTTTTTTTAATGGAAAACAAATGTTGGCAAGGATGTGGAGAAATTGGAATCCTTATACATTATAGTGAGAATATAAAATGATGCAACTGCTGTGGAAAACGGTATTCCTCAAAAAATTAAATATAGAATTACCATATGACCCAGCAATTTCATTCCTAAGTATACGCCCAGAAAAAGGGAAAACAGGCTTTCACCCAAAGACTTGTACACAAATATTCACAGCGGCACTCTTTACAATAGCCAAATAGTACAGACAACACAAACGTCCATCAACTGATAAATGGATAAACAAAATGTGGTATATCCATACTATGGAATGATATTCAGTCATAAAAAGGAATGAAGTATTGATCCATGCGACAATGCAGATGAACCATGAAAACATAAGGCTAAGTGAAAGAAGTCGGACACAAAAGGCCACATATTATATGATTCCATTTATATGAAAAATCCAGAATAGGCAAATCCACACAGACACAAAGCAGATTAGCAGTTACCAGGGGGCTAGGACTAGGGAAAGAGAGAATGGGAAGTGACTGCTTAATGGGTAGCCGGTTTCCTCTTGGGGTGATGAAAACGCCGTGGAATTAGATAGAGGTGATGGTTGCCCAATTTTGTGAATATACTAAATGCCGCTAAAATTGACATTTTAATTATGGTTAGCGGTTAATTTTGTTAGGTGATTTTTACGTCAATAAAAAAATGCACTACTGGAAAAATGAAAGACAGAAAATACAAGCCCCAATATTTTATTAGACTCAACAGGAAAAACTGCTCTGTCAAATTCCTATGAAGTTTCTGTCTCCCCTCAATTCCTTTACTTATTTCTCCTCTTAGACCAGTGACTTTTAAAGCATGTTAGACCCACACCAGTCTGTGGCCCCTACGCTGGAGACCCCTGCCCTAGATCCCACCCTGTCTTGTGTACTCAGGGATGCTGCTACAGCAACTGTGCCCCATGCACGTTCCGTATCAGCAAATTTTCCCTCTACTGCATCAGTCCCATCAGCACACAAACCTATTACAATATCTCCCTTCTTTAAAACAAAAGAGCCAAGGCCCTTCCTTGAACTCATCTCCCCTTTGGTTACTGTGCCCATCACTATACCCCTGATAGCAAAACTCTTTGAAGAGTCATCTGTACTCACTGCCCCAATTCTTCTCTCCCTTGCACTCCTATAAGGCGTTGTCTCCCACCTCCCCACCCAAGTGGCCACTCAGCAAGGTCACTGATCATTTCTGCCTTGCAACAGCCCACGGTCAATTCCAGTCCTCATCTCATTTGACCTATCAGCGTTGTTTGGCTCTGTTCATTGAAATACTTTTAACTTGGCTTCCAAAACACCACTCACTTGCAGTTTTTCCACTTCACAGGCTGCTCTTCCTTCCTCTCTCCTTCTCTGGTCCTCCTCATCTACAGAGCTCTAAACACTGGAGGTCTCCAGGGCTTGGTCCTTAGTTCTTTATTCTCCATCTACATTCATTTCTCTGGGTGACCTCATCATACTTAGTTCACGTAACACCGATGCACTGAACTCCCAACTTTAATTTCCAGCAGGCAAATTTCCCCTCAACTTCAGACTTTATACATCCAACTCCTGCTTGACAATCCATTGAGATGACTCATGAGCATCTCAAACATGCAAAGTTAACTCCTAATCCTCACAAACCTACTTTTCCCATAGTTGTCTTTACCTCAATAAATGGAAACTCCAATCCTCTACTTGGTCAGGTAAAAAATTATGGAGTCAACCTTCACTTTTCCTATCACATATCAAACTCATCACAAATCTTGTGGTTTCTGTCTTTAAAATATCTCCAGGATCTGACCACCTGTGATCACCACCATGCTCCTCCCCTGACTGTCCTCCTTTGCCAGAATCACTGCCATCACCTTCCAACCAGTATCATGCTTCTGCCCTTGCCTCCCTACGTTCTATTCTTAAATCATCAAGAGTGATCATTTAAAACCGTAAGACCACATGTTACCTTGTGCTTGAAAACCCTCCAATGGCTTCCCATCTCCCTTGAAATAAAACCCAAAAATCCAAAGTGTCTGCGATAGCTTAGAAAGTCCTACATGTTCCCCCCATCTCTCCAATCTACCCCCCTAACCTTTTTCAGTATAAAGAAATAAGAAGGAATAGCTCCTACTCTTTTTTATTACAGAAAGAAAAACATTATATAGTAGCAACATGGCAAAAGGAAAACTTTCCCCGATTCTTTTCCCCTCTACATTTTATTTTCATGTTGCAGTCTTCAGCAAACTCAAAAGAAAATACTGAACCTGGACTTATTTTTTTTTAGATGGTAAACATGCTAAGCTTAAATTTATCTTTACAGAAACTAAAGAAACATGCATTTAATGGACAAATTTATACTTAAATAAAATTTTAAATAAAATATTAAACCTACTGAAAACTGTTTTTAAATCATTTAGAAGTCCCCAATTAGAGTAATAATATCCTATTTAAAAATTGTAACTTAATCATGGATCTGCTAAACGTTAACAGGTCATCAGCCAGCCTTTGCCAGCTTTGCACAGATATACTTATGTCCTCATTCCCACCCACTGCATCCTGTCCCTAGCCTCAGCCCAACTTACCAGAGTAGCCTAACATGCCCCCAAAGAGCTCCCCACTGTGTCAATGCAGGTGATAAAGTTCAGGACCCAATGTCCTGTGAGATGACCTCTGGGGTGTTTACAGAGCTCCAAACACAGTTTTTCCTTTCCCTTCCCACTTGCTTTCTAAAAATTTCATCCAACATGAAAATCCCCAAGATAGGCCAGACACAGTGGCTCATGCCTGTAATTTCAGCTATTTGGGAGACGAAAGTGGGAGGATTGCTTAAAGATAGGAGTTTGAAACCAGCCTGGGCAACACAGCAAGACCCCTTTTCTAAAAAAATAAAAAATCCGCCAGGTGTGGTGGTGGGCGCCTGCAGTCCTAGCTACTCTGGAGGCCGAGGTGTTTGAGAATGCAGTGAGCTATGGTCGCCATGGCATTCCAGCCTTGGCAACAGAGTGTGACCTTGTCTCTTTAAAAAAAAAAAAAAAAAACCAACATAGCACACATTTGGAAGTCATAAAGCCTCATTCCTTTAAAAACTTAGCTGGGATTTGGATTTTCTATTAATTCATACACCTCCATGATAATTCCAAAGTAGACAGTATTGAGGTTTCACCATAGTTCTTCCTGGCTAACTCTCTCATTTCTGAAGTGTGAATCTCCCGATTAATTACTGGTGAGTTACAGGAGTGTCAGGAAGTTGAGCCTGGGATCTCCTCCCACACTACTCTTTCGAAGGCACACATCGTCAGGTAAGTTCTAAGAAGTTGTAGTTATTCACCCAGTCTTTCCCTGTGAACACTGGTACAGCTGGTCTTTTCTTCCCTCAACTGTAACCTCTTTCCTTCTGAGTGCTTCCTTTTCCACTATGCATTCAAATCCCTACTGCTCCTCTCCAAATCCTCTCCTCTCTGTTCTAATAAATCCTCTTATATTTTTGTCTTACTGCCCTGCTCTGAATTTATACCTTTGTCTCAAGAATGCCAGTGCTTCTAAAAATATTCCATTATTCCTGGAGTAAGCAGCTCAGGCAATTTCTTCCTGAAAGTGGGTTTCATTCCTAATTTTCTGTATGAGCAAATGTTCCTTTAACTGCTTCATTCCAAAATTGTGCGCTGGCTCCATTAGACAAATAATAGGTTAGGAATCTGAGCTTGTATGCCTGTGTTCCCTTACAGGGCAAACTCACTTAAAAATAATACCAGATTCATTCATTCATTCATTTATACACTCAACTAACAAATAACAAATAAAAGGCATCACAGCAGGTAAAAAGGTATATAAAATGTGTTCTCCATCCTTAAGGAGCTTATACTCCAGATAAATATGTAGACTCCAAGGCAATATGGAAGGAGGACCATATGGGCTTCTATATATTACTAACATTTATAAAACAGAGTTGTTCTTATCCACTCAGAACAGAAAGTGATTGTTAATAAAAGTGAAAATGGAATCAACAATGTGTACTTCAGTCTCTCTACAGTTCAAACTATATAGGTCCCATGACCTATATATTCCACATTAACAGGAGTCCTTTATTTTATTTTATTTTAGCATGATAAATAAGGTAGTACTTTCCCAGCTTTTTTAGACTTTATGGTTCTGAATCTGGAAATCAATGCATGATTTTGATTCTCTTTCTCTAAACATTTGCTTTGTCAAGAAACAAGTTCTCTTAAGAGTCAAGTTATTTAGAAAATCAGCTCCTCTTTTTATTTAACACAGGGTAAGTTCCACTAGATCTGTTTCTCTGATTTCCATCTACTGCCTCGATTGTATTAACACTTGCTTCTCATTTTCCTAAATCAAAAGATGATGCTTAAATATAAAGAACTTAAACACAGGATCTGGAAACACAGCAGCCATAAAACACCTGCCTATCATCTCAGTGTAAATGTTGGGGAGAAGGTTAAAATTGAAGTTGAGGAACTGTGTATTTCAAAGTGCTTTGGTTCATTAAACAGTCATTTTTTATTTTAAAGCCATTATATCAGAGTTATTTGCATTGCTACTGCATAAACTCCGAGATCTATTGTATTCAAAAATGTTTTATTATGTTATTTTATTTTTCCCCCAAAAGATAAATACACCTTCAATTTTAAAATGAAAATCTTTGGGAAATGAGTTTTCAATATACAGAAATTCACTTCACAAAAAATAGCAGGACTTGAAACACATTTAAAGTGCCCCTGTATTTCACATTGATCCTTCAGAAAATACATTTTCAGCTTCCGAATGGGAGTCTCTCATCCTACTGTTGTCATGCTAGGTATCCAAAAAGTGAAATACACGGTATTAGGAATCAAGCAAAGCAAAATCACTCTATAAATAAATAAAGGATACTTACCTAAGTTTCAGACAGTGATAAATTTTACAATGGCTCCTAACAGATAAACCTTTAAAGAGGACTAATGACCCAGTATTGGATATGCATCCTCTCACCACCCCAAATCCAGTCTGTGTGACCAGACACCTACTGCTCGCCTTGGCTTCCGAGTAGGAGGTACCATCCTCAAAAGTGAAGATCTGGGACATGCTCTGGCCCAGGTAGGAGGGCGGCGGATAGTAGGAATGCATCCTGTACTGGGAACTCACTGCGTGGCGGTTCTCCGGGTTCTTCATCTGCTTGAGAAAAAAGAAGAAATGCATTGAGACCAAAGTTCCATTTTACCATTATTACAAGAATTGTCTATTTTTGTAAATTTAGAAAATAGCCTATTAAAGTTGGGTATCTTCTACCACAAGTATGTTCCTCTAGTGCACTGGGCCTTAGAAATACTATTGCTGCCTGGGCGCGGTGGCTCACACCTGTAATCCTAGCACTCTGGGAGGCCGAGAGTGGATCACTTGAGGTCAGGAGTTCGAGACCAGCCTGAGCAAGAGCAAGACCCCGTCTCTACTAAAAAATAGGAAAGAAATTATCTGGCCAACTAAATATATATATAGAAAAAATTAGCCGGGCATGGTGGCGCATGCCTGTAGTCCCAGCTACTGAGGAGGCTGAGGCAGTAGGATCGCTTAAGCCCAGGAGTTTAAGGTTGCTGTGAGCTAGGCTGACGCCACGGCACTCACTCTAGCCCGGGCAACAGAGCAAGACTCTGTCTCAAAAAAAAAGAAAAGAAATACTATTGCTGTGTGTCTTGAAGGTGCTCTTTCTATCTTGGGGTCTCTTCTAAAGCACCCCTAAAATTTCCTCTGGTGACATGGTACTAGACTAACCAGTACTACAGAAGGAAGACAGGGTACGAGAGAGGGGACAGTGCTGGTTAGGTGCCAACACAATCTCCCGTAACACTGACTAGCATCTTTGACCAGGAGCAAGTTGTTGAACCTCTTCCCATGTTTCCTTGTGTAAAACTGGCATCTTATACCTTGGATACTTTACAGTGTTCATATAAAGAGAATATTTTTAAAAGACTGAAAAAAGCAACATGCAAACCATGTGTAATGGTAAGCTGTTGTCATTAGCACTATGTCGTGCTGGATCCTGTCACTCAGCACCCATTCCTACCTCCTTCTATAGCAGGGGACAGAAGTACAGGATCTAGATTCTGCTAACTGGATACATGGAGTGAGATGGGGAAGGCAGCAGGGAAGCACAGCTGTCCCTCCAGCAGCTGCACGTGGGCTTGGCAGTCATTTGTTTTTCTGGCAGCCAGACCCTTCCTTTGGAACCATGGGGCAGCTTTTATGAAAGGAGCAGTTAGTTCCCTGTAGCTTCTTAACCTCTTATTCAAAGCCAAGGAGATGTGACCCGATGGCTTAGGAGGGGCCCCCACTTCCACCTTCCTGGCCCTGCTGCTGACTGTGTAAGGGCCCACTTCCCTCAACATCCCGAGCTGTGTCTTACGTGGACCCTGGAATACACACCAAGCATTCCACTCATGATCATATCTTCATGACATGAACAGAGCAAGACTTCAATTATTCATAATGTCTTTAACAACTTAAATTTAGAGGGTATTCACTTTTAAATAGAAGTGAGTCTTAGGGAATGTTCGAGATAAACCAATTCTGTCCAGGATTAAGGAATAATTTCACAATTATGCCTTTCAATCAAATGTTTTGAATGCTACTTGATAAAGAAAATAGTGCTAACTTGACACCCTGGTAAGGTAAAACGAGGTCCTGGGCTTTCTCAAGATTCTCTATGAACATCTAAATTCTGGACAATTTCCCAAGTAACCACTGGCCTAAGTGCACTTTGACTATTATGGCATTGCTTGGTTTTTGGAAAGGCCTAAGTCCTGATTTCTATATATATTTAGAGAAACTTAAAGGATTCACTTTTGATCATCCTACTGCTCCCCAGCTCCAATCTATCCTCTGATGGGTGGATGATTTCCTCTTGGAGAAACAAAGAAGATTCCATTACAGGTCATTTTTTCCTTTCTAGTGAAGTTTATCTGGGCAAGTTTCCTTTATCCTTTCTTATTTATCTTTCTAGTTTGTCTTTCTGAAGTACAGGAACTAGCATCTCTTCTAGGTCAATCACCCCTTTTTCATTTTCTACCATCACATAAATCTTTACTAAATAAGAGGTCAAAGAAGCTGTACTTAGAAAATGGCCAAAGGGGAACCACTGGCTACTGCCCTGTGAGAGAGCCCATTGAGGAGCCGTGAAATCATGTAAGAGGGAAGGGGCGATCGGTGGTAGCAGCTTACTGCGTAGACCCAGTTAGACCAGCGCTCCCATCACGATCAGTGTGAACACAAATGGCCAGGGGGCCTGTCAAAATGCAGATTCCGAAGCAGTAAGTCTGGGGTAGACACTGATTCTGCTGGGCCTCAAACCTGGCTCTGGTGACAAGGGGCCAGAACAAATGATCCTGTCTCTCATCCTTAGCTCCTCTAGGAGCCCAGATTAAAAGGAGGATCTTCTAAACAAACAAATAAAAAAAAACCCCTTTTCCCCAATTGTTTGTAACCATCAAGTCTCCCCCTGAATTAAAGAAAGGTAGAAATACGTAAATAGCAATTTTTACTTTTCATTATTTTTCTTTTTTTACATAAAGATTCTCCACTCAGGGGTCTGCGAGAATTACGAGAACCATCTAGAATTGCTGCAGTGGTAATAACAAACTCAGGCACACTTTGAATTGAAGAGCCATTTCTGCCTCCGTAGATTTCCCTCAAGTCAATTACACAGTCTGAGTAATGAACATTGAATTTAAAGCAAGGTGCCGACTTTTAAGTACAGAATGCCTAATATAAATAACGGAGCCTCCCCGGTCTGAGTGCTGAGTTAGTCACATCTCCTTCAGGTTTAACAATATCTGCAAGTCAGTTCTTCAAGGAAAATGCTTTTCAGTTTTCCCTGTGTACAAGAAAACTGACAGGGTTTGAACCTGCAGGCTCTGCAAAATGCTGGATTTTTTTTTTTTTTTTACCATGGAAGTTTATACAAACCTGCTTTTCAAAATGTTTGAAAAATGTTCACCATGAGCCTATAGCTGAGGTCAGCAAATTTTTTGTTGTAAATGGTCAAAATAAGTATTTTAGGCTTTGCAAGCCATAGGATCTCTAGGCAATAAGTAAATGAATAGACATGGTTATGTTCCAAAAAAACTTTATTTATAAAAATATGCACTGGTTCTCAACCTTCACTCCCACTGAAATAAGGGGGAGGCGGGGACCCAGTTATAATGACTGCAAACCACTCCTACAGAATCTGATTTAACAGGTCTGGGACATGTGGCCTGGGCCTTAGATCTTTTCAAAGCTCCCAGGTAATTCTAATATGACACCAAGATTAAGAACAAGTGCTACAATTTCCAACATATCTTCCACAGACCTGGGAAGTACGAGATCCCAACCTCCCTCATATTAACTAAAAAATGCAAAAGATTAAGTCTGACAAATAGACTGTTCAAACACTGCCAATCCCAACATATATATTATTTGAAAAAAGATTCAGGTAAGCAGTTAATTTTTTTTTAACTAAAGCTTACTGGAAAATAAACAATTCAAATCTATGTATATGCTTATTTTCCCCCTTACTCCCTTTTCTATGTTTTCAGAAAGCATCAAATTATAAAGATAATTTGGAAATACTGGAAATAGAGTTGAATTATTTGTACTCTAATATATCCCTAATGAATTCTCAAAATCACTGAGCTATAAAAGACTTCCAGCAAAAGAAGAAAAAGATACAAAAAGTCAGACTACACATGAGGTTACTAAAATATGAGTTTAGTGAGGTCATCAATCACTTCAGCTATATCCGCGCCCCCCCAACAAAGAATAATTCACAAATAACCACTCATGTGACAACCTGCACATGAGAAAGAAGGACACCCTATGTTTCTAAGTGCGTTATGTAAACCTCTGAAACATGAAGTTAAAACTGAATGGCAATTCACCCAGACAAAGGCATGGCAGCATGTGATTTCCAAGTCTAAATCACTTCCTGCTCTCTTTTAAATTGAGGGGAAAAAAATCACAATCCTGGTACTTTTGGCTCAGACAAAATGGGAAAATAATGATGGCTTTGAAACTCGCTGTTTTACTTTAAACCAGTAGTTCTCAACTGGGGGGCAATCTGGTCCTCCAAAGCTGTGGTCCCCAACCCCCAGGTCAGGACTGGTACGGATCCACCACCCTCTGTGGCCTGCTAGGCACTGGGCCGCACAGCAGGAGGCAAATGGCAGGCAGGGAGTGAGAGAAGCTTCATCTGTATTGACAGCTCCCCTTCTCTCTCATCACCACTTAAGCTTGGCCCCCTGTCACAGCAGGGTGGTATCACATTCTCACAGGATCAAGAACCCTACTGTGAACGGCGCATGCAGGGACCTAGGTTGCCTCCTTATGAGAATCTAATTAATGCCTGATGATCTGAGGTGGAGCTGAGGCTGTGACGCTAGTGCTGGGGAGCGGCTGCAAATGCAGATTATCATTAGTAGAGAGGTTTGCATGATAAATGCAATGCGCTTAGTTGTCCTGAAACCATCCCCACCCCCCACCCCATCCATGGAAAAATCGTATTCCATGAAACCAGTCCCTGGTGCCAAAAAGGTTGGTGACTGCTGCACCATGGGACATTTAGGGACATCTGGAGACACTTGTCCCAATGGGTGGTAGGGGTAGGGGTGGGGTGGCAGCAGTGCTGCTGGCATCCAGTGGGTAGAGGCCAGAAATGCTGCCACCTGTCCTACACTGCACAGGGCAGTCCCCGGACAACAAAGAACTACCTGGGCCAAGATCTCAACGGTGCCAAGCCAAGAGGCCTTGCTTTAAACTAACCTAACATCCCCCTTGTGTCCAGCCCTTGCCTCCAGCTAAAAGAAAAAAGCGAAGTCCTGAGGGACAGAAGTGGCAAACAAAGCCAAGGAACTGTTCAGTTCTGTTAAAGGGACATATATTTTTCCCTTTATGCAACTGCACCTTGTTTCTTCCAAAGGTTTTATCTTCATTCCTTTAAGTTAAACAAATAAACCAAGCAAAACCTAAAAACACAGGATTTCAGTGAATTATGACTACCATTATTATTAGCAGTGGTAGCTGGCAAGCAAGAGGCATGTTTTATATGTTATTACCCACCCCAAGTCTCTGAACCAGAATATGACCCACAGATAAGAGCTGGGCGACAGAGAATGCTTACGGTATGAATATTAACCCCTGAAGGAACCTAATGGGTTGGGGTTTTGTTTTATTAAATTGTTCAGAGTATGCATCATAATAATTCTGAACCATAGATTTCCTTTTATACACTTCAGCCACCCTATTTTATAGTAACAATATATACATAAAAATATTTGACCTTCTTTTTAAAAAAAAATTTCTAAACACGTTCATTGGTTGTCTATTATCACTTCAGATTAGGAAGACTGTCTGGTATTATATCAAACTGAATACTCCATCCAGGTGAATGGTTAAAAGAAATTTGTGGTCTAGTTGTTTACTAACCATGGTTTAGCTGCATAAAATTGGAATTGACATAAGAAAGGGAACAGTCTTCATGAGAAGAATTATTCTATAGGGTAACACTCCTAATTGCAAACTCTGATATTTAAACAAATAGGGTAGAGATGCCCTTGGCACTGATATGTGGCTTACAGTTTTTTGTTTTTTGTTTTTTTTTTTGAGACAGAGTCTCCCTCTGTCTCCCAGGCTGGAGTGCAGTGGTGTCATCATAGCTCACTGCAACCTCAAACTCGTGGGCTCAAGCGATCCTCCTGCCTCAGCCTCCAGAGTAGCTGGGACTACAGGTGCTAACCACCACACTTGGCTAATTTTTCTATTTTTACTAGAGACAGGGTCTTGCTCTTGCTCAGGCTGGTCTTGAACTCCTGAACTAAAGTGGTCCTCCCATCTCCCAGAGTGCTGGGAATACAGGTGTGAGCCACTGTGCCTGGCTGATATGTGGCTTGCAGTCTTTTAAATTGCAAAAGCCATATCTGGCGTAAGCCTTTATATGGAATTCTAGGTCCCCCGGAGATGCTCAGAGTGAAGATTGGGACAGACTTTTGCCCTCATTACATGGTGTCTTTAGTTTTAACAGACTCTTCTTTTCAAACCGTCTGCATGGGATGTCAGTTCCCACTCACCTAACCACACACACACTGTGAGCTGTCCCAGCCCACGGACCGTACCTGTGCAAGGTGCTTCACCCGAAAGCCTCATTTGCCTCCTGAAATATACACCTCATTCATTCTCTGGCATTCCACACTTCACAGCTGGAAAGAATTATTTTTAACATATGGGCTAAAATGGTTGCTTGTATGTACACCTTTCAGAGAGTACTGAAACACCAACAGGCCAAACGCCGAGCCACACGAAGCAGGCAGATTCCTTACTGCTAAAACCCACCCCTTTGCCTTCTTTTCCCATGGCTCCCAGTCCTCTGCAGACTACTGTTCTCCACCGCGCTCACCTTGCCTTCTCTCTCTTAGGTGGTCACGCTGTGGAATGCCTTCTACTCCCCACCCTAGGGAGGAAGAGGAAAGGAGAAAGACAAAGAGAAAGGCCTCTGTGAGGACTCCAGCCCTTGTGAGCAACGCCGCAAAGCGCAGGGGGCTCCTTCTACTTGTCAAGGGAGAAGGTGCTGTGCTGAGGGTGAGGCTCCACACTGGACCCCGAAGAACCTAAGAGCCCTTTGTCCAAAAATGCAAAGGAGGTGCCTCCTCCCCAGATGGGGTAGAAAGGGAAACACAGAGTAGGGAGGCCAGGGGAGAAAGAGGATGGTCACACAGTATGGCAGAAAGAAGTCACTTAAGAAGTGATACACCTAAGATGTTTTAAGTTGTAAACTCCAAGTTTCCCAAAGCTTTAGAAGGTTTTTGACACATGCAAAAACAAAAGAAAATGTGTGTGGGTAGGGCTTTTCAAAAAAAACTGAAGGAAAGTTTGGACTGATATCAGAGTAAATTAAAAACTGAAAATACAGCCATAAGATGGACCATGGAAAAATAAAAAAGTCATTTGGAAGACCAGAACCAAAACTGACCATAAGAACAAAAAGCAAGGCCACCCCCAATTCCTAGAAATCCTGGAGAGGCCATGGAACAGGAATTCACACCAGCCTTGAATAAGCGTTAAGGACAGAAACCCCACAGGATGTCAGGATTACACCTGTATTTATTAGTGGTCCATTCGTCTTTGCCTTTATCAAAAATGCAAGATGTGAATATTTCTCCATTTTACAAAAGCCAAATTAATTTTTTTAACTTGTGTTGCTCAGTTGTTTTCACCATCTGCATTAGTGGTACTGACAGAACAAAAGTATTTCCCAAGACCCTATTTTCCAAAATGCAGGGGTGCTACCCTTTACAGGGCCCTCAAATAATTCAGCCTGCAGTCAGCATATTTTTTAAAAGAATGGTATGGAAATGAACAGAATGGAATAGAATAGAATAAAAGGGAATAAAAAACTGAGAATCACTTACCCACATACAATACGGGTAAGAGCTGCTTATGAAACTTTTCATTTTTTGTATATACTGGAATATAGTTTCTTACTGTAGGTTTCCATTAAAATGTTTTGAAGTCACTGATGTATAAATCAAGTAAATGGAGGCAACTACCTTTAAAAAGAGGGACACAGTAATAGGAAAAAGCCACATTTGAAAAGGTTTCCTTTTCCTAAAACCTGGAAAAGGCCTGGTGCATTTCAGGGGGTTCACAAAAGACAGAGGGACAGTCAATTTGGAACAATGTCTGGCCAGAACTAGCTCAATGCCTTCCTCATCTTTACAAAACTATGCTAGATTTTCTAACTCCTGGGTCAAAAATTTATATCTGTCTGATTCACAAATCTAGTTACAGACCCTGATTTACCAACTGAACTCATGTACAGCCACGCAAAAATTCAAGTATCATTTACGTAACAGCCAACAGGAAACAGAGCTTCAGTAAAATAGCTGGAAGAAAAGGACATGAAAAAGTTTTTATTTTGAGTATTTGGTTAATAACGATCAAGACCTAGGACTCTCCACTTTCTAAAATGGCCAGTCTCCGAAAGCACTATAGAACACCTCCTAAGACTGGCAGAGTGGCTTGTCGTGGTGACGTTCTTAATGCAATTTTCCTGAGAAACTGTTGGATACTGACTATGGGACTAATGGAATTTCAGAGGAAGAAAATGAGCATGGATTGAGAGATACTATAGAGACGTATTATTGTATTATCTCATTTAGTCCTCATAATTTAATAATCATTAACACAGGAAGAAACTGCTCAGAGAGATCAGATAACCTGGTTCTGCTCACAAGGGATTAACTGGGAAGGCAAGAGTCAAAGCAAGTCACCTCAGAAGCTCATGGTATTTCTCTATTAAATCAAGCCAGCTTTCCAGTTTTAAATAAAGATACATGCTTACTATAAAGACCAACTCGCTGCCTTTAGCTTTTAACAACTCTTCATGTCTCTCTGCTTCTAAAGCAAATGAGAAACTTTTTTTTTGATAGTTTGAAAATGAGAAAAGAAGTCCATAACCGCATATTCAGGAACTTTGATCTTCTAACCAGAAATATCAGAGGCACCCATATCTGTTCCCACCATGATGGACAAATGTAATTAACCTTTGCTACTCTGTTCCAACCTACTGTTTTAGACAAAACTAGTGACCCAGAAACAATATGTTACCATCACAATCTCCACGGCTGTGACATCAAGAGATATAGCCCCATCAGCAATATAGGGAAATAAGCTACTTGGATTAGCTGCACTAAGAAATATGGATTATATTCATGTCACACATGAGCTGTCAGAAACATTAGGATACTTTTAGCATAAATCAGCAGTGTGAAGGGTATCTTACGAGCGCTGAACACGATAGCCTGTCGGAAGGGCAAGGTGAGACTGTCTGAGGCCACCTTCTAAGTGTAAGCACATGCGCACACTCACATACTTTACCCAAACTGGTATTCAAGATCTGAACACAGGCTGGTGACCTCTGATGGACACACCCAACTTGCGGGTGGCATGAAAAGGCCCTTCCCACTCTAAGACCATGACGGAGAGAGTCTACCTCTAAGTAATCAAAACGACACAAGAATGACTAAAAGCAACATGTTACCCGTAAAGTGTGTGTATGTGTCCGCGAAGACATAGAACCATGCTTGAGAGCCAGCATGCTTAGTGCTTCTCCAGAATTGCAAGGTGTTATACAAGAGAGATCACGGGAATAATGTGACCTACGCAGTCACGCAGACCCAGTTCACACTTCAGCACCCCCAGTGTGGTACTGGCAAGTTACTTCATCTAAGGTTCAGTTTCCTCACCCACTAAAGGGCACTAACACTCCCTGACACGGCGGTGTTTAAGGATGAAAGGGCATGAGATACCAAGCGTCCAGCACGATAAGGCTGCTCAACAATACTCTTGCTGGCACCGTCCCCTTCCCTCCTGGGACCACTGTGTTTTTCGAGGGCCATCAATGGGAGGGTGAGTGGTCACACTCAAGCACTCCTCTTCTGGGTTTGCTACCAAATGTAACTCTCATACAAGAAAACCCATCCCATTACATATTTCAAATATTATTTTAAGTACATAAACTTTTTTATTTCAGAATATTACGGGGGTACAAACATTTTGATTACATAAATTACTTTTATACCGTTTGAGTCAAAGTTGTAAGTGTGTCCACCCCCCAGATACTGTGCATTGTACCCATTAAGTGTGAATTCATATATAAATATTTTGTTTAATACTTGAAAGAAAAGTCCATTCTCTGAAATTTTTCTTCTTTTCAAATTTAAAAAAAGTTGAAAAACCAACTCACAATCCAACACTGACACCAGCACACACGCACAGGAAGGAGGGAGAGAAATTCATGCCTTCACATATTTTGGTTTTATATGAATGCTCAAAACATGGAATTATGAGATCTGCCTTCCTTCTCCCAGAATTAGTTAGTAATAAGTGAAAATTGCCAAAAAACAATGTTTATGAGAAGGAATGTGATTTTTTTTTAAAAAGTGTAAAACAAATAAAAGAATATAATACCTTTCCCCCTGTTTCTCAATCTACTTATGAACCCCTTCCCAGGAGGCTGTGCAGCTCTATGGTAATGCCACAAGGCTAATGGTACGCCAAGGAGGGAGCACTGAAAGCAACCCATCCTGGATACAGGCAGTAGTAGGAGGGCTCATTCTCTGCAGAGAATTTTTAGAAAACAAAGCCCACTAAGTCAATCTGCTTTTAATTATCACCACACATGGCAATTCTCAACAATAGCAGTGATAAAATACTTCTCTCCACCCTGCCTTTTGGAATGCTACGCACAGGGCCCATCTTTCCATAAGGCATCACAGCTCTCCCAGGAAACCCCCAAACTCTGATTGCAATAGTGATAACAGAATTATCTGTGTCCTTTGTTTCTTCTTCCTTAGCTACTCCCCTGTGAGCCAGTACTTGAGAGTCTAGCCCAGTGCGGGCACAGAGCAGCACTGCGTAAGAATGATCAACGAATGCGTGAATGAGGGAGTATCTTATGCACACTCTAACATGGTGGCAATGTTTTTGTAACCCTATTCTTTTTATTTTTCTATCATATTTCTAATATGGTATTTAAAAAACAGGGCAAACCTGTCTGTTATGAATTCCTTTGATTTTCATGTTTATTCAAATAATGAGGAACATTTAACAGAACACAGAAATATGGACTCCCAAGAAATTTGAGAATCACTTATCCATGTACTTAAACATTCTGAAAAGCAACTAATTTTATATCATATTCACATCTACTTAACAGGAAAAAAGTAAGCTAAAAGGGTAAACATAAATGGATACGATTTTGGCTACTAGCCCAACCAAATTGAATCTTAAAGCTTTCAAAAATTGTGATCTAATTATCTAATTTCCAAGGGGATTATAGAATCCCGAAAGGACTGTATTATTTACTAACCTGATGCTTTGTGTCAGAGAATAGGTAATGTAACAAACTCGCAAAAGACTGATAATATACTTCTGCCTCCAATTCAATTGTGGAGTAGTCTCTGGGGTACATCAACACCTTATGAGGGTTTCCAACTCAGTCCAGATCAAATTGAACTCATGTAAGAATGGAGATTAATCTGTAGGACAGCCCAAGATTTACGCAAGTCCCCCAGTGGTTCCTGAAAAGCTCAGGTTACACTCTATCTGGATTTCCTGGGATGCCACTGGACCACTTCAACCAGGCTGAGAAAATAAGCCCTTACGCTTGTCCAGGGCTGAGCTCCTTCTAGATATACTCTGAGTCAGAGCTGCCTGTTCCCTAGTGCCTCAGGTTTCCAGAGGCCAGTTTTAATTTCTTCTGGAATCCACATGTTTTTAACCAAAATACTCCGCAAAAATGTCTCCACCGTGCACTACTGAAGATCTTCCTCAGCCCATGTCTTACCATCTGTCTGGGTTCAGCATCTAAAATGCCCACCACCACCCTTGCTGAGCTGTGGTTCCACACACAGAGCCACCAAAAACACTGTCATCACAGGCACCAATTCTTACAACAGCTGCCTTCACTGAGAGACCGAAAGCGTGCAAGTCATTAAGCTTTCATCATCTGTGAAACAAAACAGCAATTCCTTAAAGGAAAGGTGTAATAAAAATCAGATGACTGTTGGGATCATCACTTGTCATCAGCTAAAATGAGACAACATAGCAATTCCTTAGCGAAGGCGCATGTAGGTAAAGTGACAGTGTGAAAACAGAAAGCCAGGACTGTACTCATCCAGGCTGCAAGGCTTGGGAGCAGTGACAGGATGGCCCAAAGACTACTGTGCTGCTCCCTGCAGGGCCATCTGGGGGATGGAAGCTTTTCTCCCTGCAGGAGTAAGAATATGTTGTAAAGGCTCAAGATAATTGAGTTTATTATTTCTCTTTAAAAGAGAGGAACTAATGAGGAATTATGTTTCGGACGAGAACATTATAGGCATGGCTAACACACGATGGGCAATTTAAGAGCAAGTTTTCAGTAGAGGCAATGGAATGCCCCCCGCCTCCTAGACCCTCACACCTTCCATGTCACTGGCTTTCAACTTTCTATGGTCTACCATGACTTTAGAGTTGAGTTTCTTTAAACAGAAAATTCTCTAAGGCTGGCCTACTGACCTGGCAGGCCCAATCATTACATCCTCACTGTGTACCAGATGGCAAGACCTACTTGGGGTGCATTGTGAAGGAGTCCCCCAAGATGCTGGACTATCATGAGGGTGTTCACAGGGCTGCCATAAAAAAGAAGATGGGGGAGGCAGGCACAGTGGTACAGATCTCTGGTCCCAGATACTTGGGAGGCTAAGGCAGGAGGATGGCTTGAGCCCAGGAGTTCAGGGCTGTAGTGTGCTATGATTACAGCTGTGAATAGTTATGGTACTCCAGCCTGGGCAACATAGAAAGTCCCATCTCAAAAAAAAAAAACAAAAGAAGGGGGAGCATAGGAGGTGGGAGATAGTGGGTGCCAACTTTTTATATTACTGAGTAACAGCATTTGCAAAAACAAAAAAAATCCCATGATCTAACAGGATCATCCTTTTATTTTTTTAAAAAAAGTTCAAAGAAGCGGGGAGGAGGGGATGAATATATACATACATGAGTATGTAATCACGCCTGTAATCTCAACACTTTGGGAGGCCAAGTGGGGAGGATCACTTCAGACCAGGAGTTCAAGACCAGACTGGGCAACATGGTGAGACCTAGAATCTATAAAAAATTTTAAACATTAGCTGGTATCTGTAGTCCTGAATAATCAGAAGGCTGAGGCAGGAGGAGCACCTGAGCCCAACAGTTCAAGGTTACAGTGAGCTATCATTGTGCCAGGGCACTCCAGCCTGGGCAACAAAGCGACACCCTGTCTCTTTAAAAAAAAAACAAAAACAAAAAAAGAGGAGGCAGTGTGAATACAAGGTCCTGTCTGGTAGCTCATTACACTGGCAGACTGGCATGTAAGCAGTGAAAAGGCAGTGGCTTTTCCGGGTGCCCTGTCCAACCCTCTGGCCCCTGCAGGCAGAAGGTACTAGAGCGCCATCCCAAGAGTGCTCACAAGAAAGTGCATCTTTCTGTGCTCCAAGCCTCAGACAGCAGAAGGTGGTTTCCTTCCTACCTGTCCCTCAGTTTCAAACACAGGACTACTACTTAGGTGATCCCCAACTTCCTTTCTCCTTTTCTACGTGATAATAGCAACCTTCTCTCAAGACTTGCTTTTCTCAGTTTTTGTCTGTTTTATTCAGTAGTCAATCCTTAGCAAATAGTAGGCCCTCCATGCATGTTAATTTAACATATGAATACATTCCAACGAGGTGCATAATTGCCAATGGGCAATCATATCATGAAACACATCATGGAGACCAAAATAGCCCAGAAGGAATGAAATCACTAACATTGTCATTAGACCACACCGTAACTATGGCTGGAATGTAAGTCTATATATCTGGTGGCACAAGCTTCGCAAAAGCAATCAACAGGGCGCTTGCGAGAGGGACTGAAAAGAGATCCTAGGTACAGCTCAGAGTCCTCCCATATTTATTTCTGCTCACTTGATATGCACCTCTCCCTTGTCAACCTGGTACAACATGTTTATTTAAGAGATAATGTTGCCGTGGAGGAGTGCACAAGGCAATAAACAGCTTTTGCAGGCAATTAAATGCAGAAGTGAAATTGAGCTGCTGGTCAGCGGAACCAGCCATTCATCCTGAGTTTGTTCCAGTGTCACAAATGTTATTCCTGTTTCACAACAGGACAGGAATCTATGATTGGGCCACAAATCTCCACAGGCTGGAGACAGACCAAAAGCGATTAAAGCAGCTCTGAGCGTGCAGGGCATTTAGACAAAAGAACCTTGGGATTCTGGAATGTTGACAAGGAGATTGTGTATTTTTTTTAATCAGGTTTTGCACTTAGTAGGTGTTTGGTAACTGTGGCTCACTTGATTTTATAGGGAGACTTGCAGTAAGTCTCAACTGTACAACAGAGTCAATGGATTCTTTATGCAAATAATCCAATACCCTTTCTGTACTCATTTCTAAGAATTCTAGTTTAAAAAAGTTATGATGATTTCCATTAGAGTCAGGTTTTTTCCTAGGAATCAGAAAGGAGGTCTTGATTCCTTTCTTATTTCTGATACAAATCTTTTTGATTCTTTTCTTTTAACTTTTTCTTTTAATTTTTTTGAATAATTATTTGAATCTTTTCTTTCTTCATTCTAATATAGATCAGAAAGCAGTTATCCCACAGGACACAAAAATCAGTATATAAAAGTCAATACCATCCCTACACATTAATAGTGAACTATCTCAAAAAGATATCAAGAAGACAATCCCATTTACAATAGCTACAAAAATAATACTTAGGAATAAATTTACCAAGGAGATGAAAGATCTCTACACTAAAAATCATATAACACTGATGAATACTCAGGAGGCTTAGGCAGGAGGATCACTTGAGCCCAAGAGTTCAAGGTTATAGTGACTATGATAGCGGGGCCACTGCACTCCCACTGCAGCCCGGGCAACAGAGTCGGAGACCCTGTGAAAAAGACATAAATAAACAAAAAGATATTCCATGTTCACGGATTGGAAGAAAAAATGTCATACTACGCATATGTGGATCAGAATCAAGAGAGAAAAAAAGATTTTTGTATCCCAAATCAAGTATTTTGTATCCTAGCAGGATAACTTATAAAAAGTTGGCTCCAACTCACAATGTCAGGAGGAAAGCCAGGTCTTAACAACAGCAGCAAGAAAGTAGATGGAGGAGACTCAGCCTCAGATTCTGGCCCTGGATGTTGAGCCAGTTTTAGACCACGGGAGAGAATAGCACAGGTGCTCTCCAGATGCAGCTGTGGGGCATCTTCCATAAAGAGCTAGAAAAGTCCCCACCCTACTCTCCCCTGGGAAGCTGCCACCAGGAGGGGCAAGGCATTGTCCACAGAGCAGAGTCAGGCTGCCTTCCAGGAAGAGCAGAAAGAGCAAGGTTAGGAAAAGGCTCTCCCACCCCACATCCCTGTTCCAGACACCTTCGCTATAAACAACTCTGGTTAAAAAGTGAGTGTTCCAGTTCCTCTCCCGTCAACATTAGCTAAAAGTATTATCTGTAGGTTTTTTTTCACTATTTAGTGAATATTTCTTTATAACATCAATTTCTTAATGAACACATTTTCCACCATTATAATCCTTATGCATTATGTTTTATTTCCTAGATAGATCAAATTCTTCCCCAATGATACAGAAATCTTTCCGTATACATTCATACTTGGTCCATATTCATGTGTCAGTTTTTTAACAATAAATAAAATGTGAATTATTTATATCCTAGCTTGTTATGAAGGGGATTCAAAGTAGATAACTAAAATACATATGAACAAATGGGGAAGAATTAAATAGATTTTTTGAAAGCGGGGTTAAGTAGCAATAATGATAACCAAAATAAATTCATTGCAGTTAATATCAGCATAGCACTTCTGGTTTACACATAAACCCCCATATACACTCATCATCTCACTTCAGTTATCACACTGCTTTATGTATTCATGCAACAGTTCAGTGAAGACAGTACTACACCCACTTTATGGGGAAGAAAACAGAGATTCAAAGAGTTAAGTATTTTGCTCAGGATTAGAGTTAAACTGCAAGTTCGAACACGGATCTTCCAGTGCCAGAACCCATGTTCCTTAAAGCATACTCTGTTGTTCCCCTAATCCACCCGGTCACCAGCTAGCTGTGGTGCTGGGCAAATCCCTTCAGCTCTGGACTTGTTTTCTCTGAAGCAGAATGGGGGTGGACTGGAACTCTTTAAGGTCCATTTCAGCTTTGAAAGGCACTATACTGATTTTTACCGTCCATTTTGCAAATTGATGGATTACATCTATGTTGCCTTTTGTACTTGTAATTAAGACTTTAATTCCAATAGAACTAATTTTAGTGGGCATGACTAAAAAACTGTAAGTCAAGCTTGTGTTCACATTTGGTTACAAGATTAATCCACAGACTCATAAAATGTCAGAGAGGTTATATGATGGAGCCCCCTCATCCAAACCGTTAGGATCATTTTTTATGCTACACACACACACACACACACACACACACACACACACACACACACACACACACACTGCAGACATGCCGAGATTGCATATTTCAGGAAAGCATCAGGGCTCTATCCTCAGCCACATGCATTAGCACTGTTGTAGAAGTTTCCGCGTATTTCTCATCTCCACAAGTGAAGACAGAAAATCAGAACAGAGTTACAAGAAGATCCCCAATGGAAAACAAAAGAATTTCCAAGCCCTAAAGAACTAAACAGAGCCTCAGTATTGGTACTTAATTGATACTACAGTTAAGCTTCACCTGCAGAGACTTTCTGCACATTCCCCAGGGGTGTCAGCTCACAGAGGGCGCCTGGGACACGGTTTCCATAGCCCTGAGTTTGCTGCAGACCCGGTGATAACCAGGCAGTGTTGAGGCACACACGTTAGAGCCAGACAGAAACGGACTTGAACCCTGGCCCTCCCACTTGGTGGTTGTGTGACGCTGGCTAAGTCAGCCTCTGAGACTCAATGTACTCACCTATAAAAAGGACAGTATCATTTGCCTCCTACGGCATTAATTGCTCAGTCTACGATAGCTCTCATTTCTGATGTTATTCTTTACTAAGAAAGGGAGTCAACCACAGTGAGAGACAAATAATTTGTTATATGAGATATATCACTGACAGTGACTGTCTAGGAAATAAAGCGGCTTAAGCCCAGGCCGCTGGGAAAACAAACTCATGTATTAAATGATGCCTGAGTGTCTCTCCTAGGGCTCTAACCAGTGATGCCTCTCTCTAGTCTAGTGAGTCTCAGGGAAGAGGCTAAGCATCAAAACCGCACAACCCCCACAGGACTAAGAAAGTTAGCCAACATACCCCCCCCTCCCCCCCGCCCACAGTGTTAGTAGGTAGACACTATCTGAGTTGAGCTTCTCTCTTAGCAGAACTTGCCCCCAGGGGAAGTTCTCCTGGGCACGGCAGCTGAGGCAGCCCTCCAAGACCAGCAATGGTGCTGCTCAAGAAAGCCGGTCTCCTTGGGCTGTTCCTGGGAGGGTGGACCTTGGTAAGAGACGTCCAGGGAAATCCAAGACCTGCCATACCTTTCCCAGGTTTTCCAGGTATAGCAAGAATAAACAGTAATACGTCAGGCATCATCTGCCATCTGAAAAGTTTTGACAAAATGGGAGGGTCAATTAATTTAGCAGATTTCTGACTGCTATAAAGTTGATACTGCGCTGGCTACTTTTCTTTCAGAAAAATACTTAGATTTTTCTTTCTCATCTTTTATCACCTATGCCAACAAGTTCACAGACCCTCCCAGCTACTTTATCCTCAAAGCCTAGAAGCAGCCCAAAAAGCAGGACACTCCAATAGCAGCCCCTGGTTCCCAGGAGTCTGCAGGATAAAGCCATTTTTTAAAAACTGTGAGATACTTCTTTCTCCCTGAAGGGCAGAGAGTCTCCAATAGCAGTCGATCTCAATCCTGCCCAAAGCCC
Source organism: Lemur catta (assembly GCF_020740605.2). Lineage (NCBI taxonomy): Eukaryota > Metazoa > Chordata > Mammalia > Primates > Lemuridae > Lemur > Lemur catta. The sequence goes on from NC_059137.1 coordinate 63,864,397, forward strand.
AAAATCCACAGGTATGAAGAGACCCAGCTTAAAGTTCCATAAATCATCACATTTTCTTTACATACCTATCACCTCTCAATTCTATTTTTAAAAATTATTTTTAAAATATTTTTATTTTTTGTAGAGACAAGGTCTTCCTATGTTGCCTAGGCTGGTCTTGAACTCCTGGCCTCAAGCAATCCTCCTGCCTCAGCCTCCCAAAATTCTGGGATTAAAGGTGCGAGCCACCAGATTAATTTTAATACCAACATACTTTAAGTTCCCTTCAAAAAAAGTATGACTCTAAAAATAAAACGTATGGAAACTTTGGAAAATTTGTAAGCCAGGGGGTTTAAAACTGATATTTTAATAAGCCCAAGAAGTCAGATCCCTGAGGGTAGCAAGAGAATAGAAAAAGTGGGATAACTTGACTATTAACAACTTCCCCACACCTAAAAAGCAGAGGCAAAGTGGAAAAGACTGGCTCAGAGGAAAATTTCAGTTCACATTTTTGATGCGGGCTTAAGAAAGTCAAGGATTTCTAAGAAAGTCAAACTCACACAATCAGAGAGAACAGTGGCTGGCAGGGGCTGGAGGGTGGGGGAATGGGGAGATGTTGATCAGAGGGTACAAACTTTCAGTTCTAAGATGAGTAAGTTCTGGGAATCTAAGGTACATAATGATGACTATAGTTAATACTGTATCATAAAAGAGGCTAGATCTTAAGTGTTATCACCACACACAAAAACGGTACTATGTGAGGTGACAGATGTATTTGTTAATTAGCTTGATTGTGGTACTCATTACAGAAGGTACATATATATCAAATCATCACGTTGTATACCTTAAATACATACAATTTTTATCAGTTACACCTCAATAAAGCTGGGAAAACAAAAAAGAAAGAAAGGTCAAACACTAGCACTAAACTCCCAAATAAATATGTTGCATTGTCTTGGAATCAAATGCCAGCTGAGGAAGACTAAGCATGGTAAATGCATCCAAAATGAGAACAGTTTTAGCAAAATCATAACATTTTTCAGCTGGAAGGGGGCTTGGAAGCGTTGAGTCTAACCTCTCAGGTGTACCCATTCCCACAATGTAAACATGGTAATGAAGCCTCTGAATGCTTTTGGTGCCTTGAATCTGCTGCGAATATACTGGTATGATGGAAATGGCTACAACTGAGGAAGCAGAACAGCTCTAGATAAACGCCCTTTTCTGATAAAGCAAAATGCTTTGTTTTACCCCAAATATTAAAAGCTCCTGATTGCATACTATTTTAAAAATACATACTTAAGAGTATGAAAGACTGACCTCCATTCCCAGCTAAAAGTGCAGCCACATTAGGTCCAGCTCACAGTAACCTAATTCCTTTTCTTATCTTTCTTCCACGCAAACATACATACGCATTATAACACTTTTCCTTCCCAAGGTGCAAATTCGTCACGAAGATTACTGGCACCTAGAAGGCTGCACCCGGCATTTTTTAAACTGCTCAAGAAAAGTGGTGGACAAAGCTGGAGGAGGTGGGGTCTCAACCGGCAAGCTATTTCTGAATCTGACTCTGGCCAACTGGGTATTTGTGCAAAATAACATTGAAAAAAAGGAGATAAAGCTTGAAAAACAAAATAAATATATGCATATTTCTTTACAATTCCTTGCAGCCAACCTCTAGGATTAAATGGCATTACTAGCAAAGTAAAAATCCTTTACACATTTTGCATACTGTGCCTACATATGTGTGCTTCACTGGGCACGCACAGATGTGTGTACGTATGCGTACGTCACCTGTGTGCACATGTGTGTGTGCATATGTGCATGTGGTTTTCACATATCCACTTCACTCTCTGGTAGTATCATACCTGCCACTGGTTTCCTGCCTGGCCAGGCATATACGGTGATGGGAGGCTCCGAAGGCTATTCTTCACAGGGGATCCTCCGAGGGGAATTCCCACATCCCCAGAAGAGGAATCAGCAGCCAAGGCCATGGAGTACTGTGGATAGTTGTACAGATTGTTGTAGTAAGGGAACAGAGACGGCTGGTAAAAGCTGCTATAGTAGGTGGAGTCTGAAACCAGGTCAGGTGCGTTCTCCACATGCCCTCTGCTGGTGACAGCAGGAATATCCTGGATGACCATGCGTCCCTCTAAAAAAGAAAAAAGAAAAAGACAACATGTTATTAATGTGGGGGTCCACAAAACTTTGCCTGTAAACCGTGGCAACGCATCACCTGCCTTGTCCAGATCTGCAGAGCAAAGTACCTGAATGAGCAAAGGCAGCACCATCTGCTGCTGCTGCTGCTGCTTCTGTGGCCGCTCTGTTGCCCGGGCTAGAGTAAATGCCGTGGCATCAGCCTAGCTCACAGCAACCTCAGACTCCTGGGCTCAAGCGATCCTACTGCCTCAGCCTCCCTAGTAGCTGGGACTACAGGCATGCGCCACCATGCCCGGCTAATTTTTTGTATATATATATATTTAGTTGGCCAGATAATTTCTTTCTATTTTTAGTAGAGACGGGGGTGGGGGGGGGTCTCACTCTTGCTCAGGCTGGTCTCGAACTCCTGACCTCGAGTGATCCACCCGCCTCGGCCTCCCAGAGTGCTAGGATTACAGGTGTGAGCCACCGTGCCCGGCCAAAGGAGGGTTTCTAAGGTTAGCTTCACTCTGGGGGCACAGCTGATTATGTTTACTGAGATTACCAAAAACATTTTAGAAGTGATTTTAATTACATAAAACCTGACAATGTAACTTCTATCCAGAAATTCCTATGCTAATATCAAGAAACTGAAGAGCAAATCTACTTTGACTGCATTCTTACAAAATCAATTGTACTTTAAATAAAATAAATATCTTAGCACCATAACTATGGCAGCCACATAGATATGTCAGAAAGTCAAAAGCAAGAGGTTAAGAGTTTAAGCAAACATTGTTTCCTTAACTTCCTTCCACAGCTGATACTGTATCCTTCAGTAGTCTGGACAATGGTATGGTCCAGAGGTAGATAAACTTCTATAAAAGGTCAGTTTGGTAACTATTTTAGGTTTTGTGGACCATTCAGTCTCTGCTGCAGTATGCTTGAATTGCAATAAAACTTTATTCACAAAAACAGGTAGCGGGCTGATTTGGCCCAAAGGCTGCAGTTTGCCACCCCCCGGCATAGACTTTAAACTGTTATAGTCAATTCTGATAAACTGAATGAACTCCTAAGTCATCCACCCAATGGAAATTTAACTACGCAATGTTCTAAGAGCTCGTTGTGCTGCCTGAGATGGCTGCACGGTCTCAGGCTGTCCTGCCCAAGGAGTCCTCAGTGGAGGGTGAAAGGTACAAAGGGATTACAAGTACCACCATCACTCATCATCACCCAGGAGTACCCGTGAACTCTCATGGAAATCAGAGGAAGGAGCAATGACTTGGCAGTCTAGGAAAGGAATTCATGAAATAAACTGCATCCGACTCACACCTTAAAAGAGAAGCAGGAAATAGGTGAAAAATGAGCAAAGGAGAGCAAGGAGATAGGGGCAGCAAGGACAAAGGCATGGAAGCAGGAAAGTGGGGGAGAGTGTGGAGTCACAGGCGGGACAGTGAGCCTGAAGAGCCAGGTGTGAAAAGGGAAGAAGAGGTCCCGTCTGAAAGGTGGCTAGGGCGAGCTGAGGGGGCTCCGTCCAGCTCTCTGGACTCTCTTGGGGAGGTAGCAGGAACCACTGAGGAGTTCTGAGCAGGAGGTTACACGCCAGAGCTGTGCTTGGGGAGATTTATCCAACGGCAATCCTTAAGATAAGTGAAGGAGGGAGAGCACACAGGCAGGGAGACCCGCTAGGGAGCCACGGAAGTAGTTCACGGAGAGACCTCAGAAGCCTGCGAAAGTATGAGAGGGGCATGTTTTGGGGACAATGTGTGGGATGAGACTCACCAGAACTGGAGGGCTGGGGACTGTCAGGAATGAAGATGTGGGGGATGGAGGGTGCACAGAGCAGAAGACTGGTGTGGCAGAGGACAGGCGGGGCACACAGGTGGAGGAACAGATGAGGGAGAGAACTTGGAGCCTGTGCCCATGGGAGAGGCTGAGGCTGGAAGCCAAGACCCAGGAGTCACCACCAGAGGCACTAGCTGCATCTGGGGAGGTAAGGGGGGAGCTGTTATGGGAGAAAAGACAGCCCAGGCCAGAATCGGGGAGAACTCAATGTCACAGAGGCCAAAGCTGACCTGGATCGAGGAGAAGGCAGGCTGAGCTGTCAACTGCTGCTAGGAGATCAAGAAAACTTAATTCTGGAAAAGGCCAACAGACAACGAGGTCCTTAGGGCCTGTAGTTTTAGCATGGAAGGAGCATAAGCCGGCCTTGCAAGCCAGCAACAAGCAAGCAAGCAACAAGGATCACAAGAGATGAATCCAGTGAATGGCCTTCTCTCCCACCGGGATGTGAGACCCAGCAAGAAGGCACCCTGTATCCCCTGTGCTCAGCACACTGCCAGACATGGGGTGGTACACACGCAGGGTGGTAAATATTTGCCCAAGGGATCAATGAATATTTCAAATCTCTTGGCATAAAAAATAATGTAAGTTAAAAATAAAAGTTCCAGGGAGTCATAAGACCTTGTTCTTTCACTTTTAAAACACAGAGAAGGTTTAAGCATCCCTAGACAGGGAGAGGGGGGACTCATGAAGAAAATTCCAGCATAAAGCATGGCCCGAGGAGGCCCATCAGAGAGTGTCCACTGGCTGAGTGTGCGGAAGGAGAAAGAGAAAACATGCGAGGGAGGGCATAACTAAAGTGCAAGCTCTGGAAGTCTGGGTGAAGGCTACAACAAAATACATTATTAAAGCATCATTTTAAAGTCAGCACCAGAGTCTCTTTTCTCTGAAAGGATACTAAACCCACCCATCTTAAGCTCCTGTAAATGCACTGCCAAGCCACTATTTATTTTATTCTCTCCTTTTTTCTCTCTTCCACTTCCCAGCCAGGGAGATGGGCACGCCAGCTTCATTACTCCACTCTCCCAACTCAGAGAGTCTGGAGAGGGTACATGTTCATCCTCTCCTCCTGCCCTTCTCTACTGGTCCTTTCTCTTATTCTAAACACCAATTTGGTGGCATAACTGGTAGTTCTCAGTATCTAATTCTTTTATTTTCAGTGTTCTACCTCCATTGTTAATTTGACAGCAAAAACAATACAAGTTTCTTAAAATTGATAAATTACATAGACATCTAAATCAGAGAAAGAATGAATGACACATTCCTACCCTCCCAGGAATAAGCAATGAGAATGTGGTTCATTCCTGTATGATTTTAGGAAGGCATTCTAGATGCTTACTCCTGTCCCTGCAGTGGAAAACACTGAATACTCCTTAGGGCCTGCCCTTTGAAAGTAAAGTTTCTAATAAAGAAAGCAAAATACACTAACAGGCAAAGAATTAAATAGAGACACAAAGACTCCAGCGTTCCAGGATCAGGGCACAGCACAGATTCCTGAGTTTCTGCAGCAGAACCTTAATCAGCCTCAGTTTATCAAGCACCAAAATGATGGCAGCAATAACTCTCAAGGTAACAAGAGAATGGCTTCAATAAACTGAACAGTAAAGCTCAAATAAAACGCTATGTCAGGTCAAAGCAATGATTTGTTTTGCTACAGCTGACTGTAATTAGTTAACACCATCACTTTTCCACTTACCCATATTTTATTTCCTCTTTCAAATTATACTGACTTTTAAGAATAAATATCAGACACATGCTGGAAAAGTTGTTTCATACAAGCATTTAAATAATAAAACCATTTGAGCTTTATAAGAATAGATACCTACCAATTTTATATTCTTAAAATGTTTAAGCATTCTTAAAAAGTGAGATTTTAAAACGTACTATGTTTATAAACCGCCAATGTCTGTATGTTAAAGTTGCAAATTAACACTTTTGGTCAATGTTAGAAACAGCTTTATGATGCCCAGCCCTTAAGTGCATTCTACTAGTACATAGAAATTCCCCCAGGTTGAAATAAATGTCCATCAAACTACATGTGTCTAATCCAGTGGTTAGCAAGGTGTGGCTCCTGAATCAGCAGCATCAGCATCACCTGGGAACCTGTAGAAATGCAAATTCTTGGGCCCTACCTCAGACCCACTAAATCTGATATTCTGAAGGTGGAGACCAGTAATCTGAGTTTTTAACAAGCTCTCAGGAGATTCTGATGCGTTCCAAAGGTTGACAACCACTGGTTCACTCTAAAGATTTAAAGCAACTGCTCCATACATTATCCCTAAAAACATGTGATACCAGCCCATGCCCCTGACTGCATTATTGTGACAGTTCTATCAAATAAGAGTACACAAATAAATTCCATTGTATAAAGAAGTTGGGCTTCTACCGAAATCACTGTAGAACTCAGATCACAAGCTGCGCGTACCATATCTATGTTGATGCCAAATGGTTCTGATATTCACGGCTTAGATCCAGGTTTTCTTCATTATTCTAATCACAAAAACTTAATTAATCTATTCAAGCACTTATTCTACTTGGCAAACACTTATTAGGCACCTACTATTTGCCAGGCACTCAGTTAGGTACAACACTGTAGAGTCAAACTTTAGTATTCCTCATAAGGTTTCTGGACAATCTGGAGAAGCAGGTAACGTAAAAATAACTTATTCTTGAACTTAAGTTATATTTTATATTTGATTCATTCATTTGTTATCAGAACAACTATGTCCAAAGCTTCACTGTAGCTGTTGTCAAAGGCAAAAAGAAATATTATACTTCAAATGTTTCATTTCTTCTTAAGAATCTACAGTCTATTTGGCAAAACTAAGCACAGACCAAGAAACCTACAAAATAATCTAAGTGCCACAATGACAAGATAGGTAGATGTCACCAAACGATTCTGTATAACAGAGTGTCAGCAAAGGCCTCGGTGAGTTATGAGCCAGGATGGCAGTCACTTAGATGGTGGTGGGTAAACACTACAAAGAGGAGAGTATCAACAGAGTCGTGAAGGTCAACAGAGTCACAAAGGAGGAAAGGGACAAGACATGCTCCAGGGACAGTGACTAGATGAGCCTGGCTGGAGTGCAGAGTTCACATTAAGAGATAACGATGAATGGGAATGGAAATTACATTGGGTCAGTTGCGGAAGGACTTGAATGGCAATGCCAGGCCAAGAAGCTCTGGTTTTTCCTCCAGGGAAATCAATGAAGGTTTGCAGAGCAAGTGAATAACATAAAAATGTTTAGGAAAATTAATCTGATCCAAATATAAAGACAGATCTAGGAGAATAAGGAGGCAAGGGGAATAGATAGGCCCTTTGAATACTCCAGGCAAGAGGAGGTCATTATGGGTTTGCACAGGAAGGCTATGGTAATGGAAGGAATCTGATGAAACTCACTGGCACGTGTGGTGTTGTATGAATTCCCTTCAAACAACCAAGTTGCACTTTTGAATAACTGTCATCCAGAGACCAGGAAAACCACCCAGCTTCCCTTTTGCCCCTTGTTCAGCTGCTGAGCAATCATGCCATACTCACTCCAGCCTGAGAAGGAACATACACCTCCTCACCCAGAGTAACGGGGAGTAGGAACACGAGCAGAGTACGCCCTCTCCAACTCTGTTACAGCAGGGATCGTGGCAGAACTCCCCAGAGGAGCTTGCGACATTCTCTTCAACCCTGTGATGTCAGCAAAACTGGTACATCGGGTTAAGTGTCCCTTATTAATTGGTGATAAATGGGAAAGTAAAATTTCCAACTTATAAGCCACAAAATATATAAACCAACTATACAACATGTGTGTGTATACACATGTGTCTGTGCATATTTATATATACCTAATCTTCAAAAAGTGGTTTGTATATCCCAGCCATGCCCATTTTGAATCACATGCACAAAAAAAAAAAAATCACAGTAAGAACTGACAGTTGGCTCTGTAACTGCGAGCTGAACGTACCAATATCTATCAGGTTCCTTGGTCTGAATGTGAGTTTCTCCTGCCAGTCCCAACCCTCAAGTGTACCGTTACAAGGACCTTTATAAAACTGCATGGCCAACATGGCTAAGTATAAAGACTACAGAAGTACACTGGAAAGGAGGCATCTTGAGTGCGCTGGAAATTCTCTACAAATTGGCCAAAATTGCTTAATGATGATACTAACAGTCACAGAAAGCACAACAGCATTGTTCCCAAGACAATGTGGAAACCACTAGTCCTTTACAGAATTATCAACTTGTAGATCCTCTGCCAAGATACAAATGGAAATATGAAGTTAGATGCTGAGTGTTGTTATTATGGTATATAGGCCTAATCTGTGCAATAAGGAAGAACATCAGGACTGGATTCAACAGCTAGAAAGGGCAGCAGGAACTGAAGAAGCAGACATCTGGAAAAACTCACTGTCTCCCCTCGGTCATGCCTGCAGAGATGCTGCCTGCAAATGCCATCATTTCTTATTCTATTACTTGTACGATATTTGTGGCTCTGTGCATTTACCTCCGGAACATCCAGTTCTTTGATAGGGCTTCACAATCCCTCTGCTACTTTTTTTTTGCACTAACATATGCACTGTGAAATATGATTCACTCCGTCATGAAAGATCAATACCTACACGTGATAAATACCCTTATTGATCTTGGAGTGTTATATGCTGGTCTCCAGGCCCATGGCATATTAATAGCAGTTAACCAGTAATTCATTTTAAGGTAGGTGAAGACTTTCTCCCCTCTTCTCTAGTGTCATGATTCCCAAAGTTGTTGCACTTTGAGTCCTTTGTGTTCAAACCTGTACTCTCTTCGATGGCAAAACCAAATCCCAGCTTCCTATATGAAGTAAAAGAAGATCACAAATAAAACCATAATTTACCATTTACAAATCATGACTAATTATGATTCACAATGATCTCATGTCAATGACTAATTTTTATATATCAGGTTTTGTCTTTGTAACCCATACCTTGCATGCACTTGTCCTACTCAGCTTCTGAGCTTTAAGAGTTACCAGTCAGGCAAAGTTATTCACCAGTTAAGTCTTAGATGTCAAAATTATCTGTCATCAACTAATATGTTGTGCTGAGTGCTCAGAAAATACTGAAAAAGTACAAGTCATTTTCCCCAGTTTTTAAAAAGTTAATGCCTTAGACAAAGACTGTCATTTGGTAACATTTCATGGACTCTGGAGATGGCACTGGGATGCTCCTCACTGGAGCAAGAAGACTAACTCAGCTGCCCTGTTTTTAGCATCTTCTGTGGGGCAACCTTGTGTCCAGGCTAATTTCCTACATTTGGGAAAAACGGAGTCATCCAAGTGGAGGCCTCAGGACTCTCCCCTTACAAGGGAGAGAACCTAGAGAGACATACACAGGAAAGGAGTTGAGCCAGCCCCTGGGCCCTCTAAGCACTCATACAATATCAAAAAGAAAACATTGCCATCGTGACCAAAGGAATGGGTCAGTTTTCTGAGATAATCCAAAGTTTTATCTAAATGAGGCAGTGGTGTACCTACTGTTCCACACCACTCACTGGCAACTGTGATGACAGGTAAGGGAGATCACCACAAACCACCACCTGTGCCTGTTGGAAAAACAGCTCATGGCCAAAGCAATAAACCTTTACTGAGCACCTATTGTGTGCAAAGCAATTGGTTCAGAACCTGGGGGCACAGACAGAGGATGTGGCCCATGATCCCGTGGGTTCATTAGCAAGAGGGAGATTCCAAAACACACACACAGAAGAGACTGACCAACACTATGGGAAAACACAAGAAGAATTTGGAGGGGAGAGAAAAATTCATTCCAACTTTCAAAGTCTAAGTTCTGCTGATGGTGGCTCACTAATGTTCCTCTTGTAATGCAACACATAAAATGTGGTAGGAGCCTATTTCTCCTTTTTCCCAGCGAGGGTTTTCTGGTTTTGTTTTTTAATGTAATTTGGTCCTGGATGAATCTGTCAGTTTCTCTTTCTTCTTAGGGTGAAGGCTTTTCATAACAAAGTGAGCCTGAAGCTTTTAAAGACAGGAGCACGTCTGGTTCAAAGGGGTGTGGAGCATCAACGTGGGGTAGATGGCCAGCTATGCACAGGGGATCTGATGACAGGGAGAGAGAGAAAGAACACACATGGGAGTGTACAATCAGATCAAACAAATCAAGCAGGAGACAGGGAGAAGATGGGGAAAACACAACCCTAGGAAAAGCAAACACATGGCTTCAAGGTAAGCACGTCTTGATTCTTGATTTGAAATGGGCTGCCCTGGGGCTGCCAGAAAGCCCAGTGAGTCACAGCCCATCCCCTGTGCAGAGACTCCCCAACTGCTGGGAGAAAGGAAAGAATAAGTTCAGGCAATCCCTGGCCTCAAAGAGCTTACTCTCTTGTGGTGATGGAGAGTGCAAAGGAGAACTCAAGGGATCAGAAAAGGTTTCACGGTAGAAGAGACCTTTAAGCAAGAGAAGGTCCTGGGTGCACGAAGAATGAGTTAAGGAAAGAGGAAACAGCAAAAAAGTTTGGGGGCACAAGTAAATTTAAGAGAACAGCCCTCAGACCAGAGCAGGTGGAGCACAGGGTCCGTGGCAGGATGAGAATGGAGTGCTGCAGGCATGGTAGTATGGAATTTGGGATTACCCCAAACCCCAGGAAAACCTAACTGGGCCTGGAAAGATTGGCATGGAAGGCAGGGGCTCAGCTGCATGCTAGTGCTATGGCATCCCACGTCCGCCTGCCATGGGTTTCTGCCTCTCCCTTCCCTGACTCCTGCTCTCTTCTTCTTCCACTCCTGTGCCTGTGTCTCAGAATTTCCCTGGGTCGCCCAGGCAAACTGTTAATCCTACAGCGAGTCAGATTTGGAGAAAATGCCATTCCTCTGACCCTCCTAGAAAATGGCTCATGGCCATGAAAACCTATCTCATGGCCAAAAAAGAGATTTTCTCTCTTTGGGCCAATTCAGAATGTCCTATCATTGGTAAGATACCAAGACAGTCTGGGACTCTGTCAACACCTCCCGGCAGACTGGAGGAGCAGGCAGTGCCACAAACAGGCCAGTGTCAAGGCCTGAGTTTGAGGGTGGGTGAGAGAAGAAAGGCAAGATTCCTAGCATGGTTTTTTCCATCAAGTGCCATATTCTAAGAGATCTTATAGAGAGTCCCTTCCTGAACCTTTTTAATATTCCTTAAACTGGGGGTGTTTTAAATTAGAAGGATTTCTGACTGACTGTAAATGTATTTAGGTCTCCACAGAAAAGGTCTGCTCTGAACTGTTATCAGACAACTTAAAACACAGGGGCCAGGCCAGGCACAGTGGCTCATGCCTGTAATTCCAGCACTTGGGGAGGCTGAAGCAAGAGGATCATTTGAGGCCAGGAGTTCGAGACCAGCCGGGGCAACAAAGCAAGATCCAGACTACAAAAAACAGGAAAATTAGCTGGGCACAGTGGCAGGCACCTGTAGTCCCAGCTACTTGAGAGACTGAGGCCGGAGGATCACTTGAGCCCAGGAGTTCAAGGCTGCAGTGAGCTAGGATCACACCACGGCACTCCAGCGTGGGCAACAGAGTGAGACCGTATCTTAAAAAAAAAAAAAAAGTAAAGACTTAATTTGTCAGGGTCTTTATTTAGGGCATGAAGGGAACTGAATAGAGAGACATCAAGGACACATGTTTAAGCTTGTTCATGGCCAGCACCATGCAGATTTAGATTTTAGGTCCTGCTTTCATAAATTTCTTTAAAAAATAAGATCATAGATGTTTGCCTTTTTCCTGCAGGTCTCAGAAGGTGGTCTGAAGTGAAAGAGTAGAACCCCACATAAATGTGAAGAGACAAAAAAACCAATCATACCTCATTATATTGTTTCATACAGCTTTTGTTCAACTCAAGATTATACCAGTTCAATTTAATATTGCCAGTTTTCAATCAGGCATTTGTCTTATAAAATGTTTCAGGTTGTCATGAACAATAACTTATCCAATTGCTGAGAAGGATTGGAGGGCTCCCCGAGAACATACTAGAACCTGCCTCTAAACCAGGAGCTCTCAACCTTGGCAATATAGGAGCGCCTGGGGGTAAGGGGGGCTGCCACCCCCAGACCACTCTACACAAGAGCCCCTGGTGAGGGGACCCAGGCCTCAGAGCAGTTCACTCCCAGGCAGGCCCCCGCACGCAGCAGGTTTAACTGCTTGAAACCCATCAGATTGGTGCTCTGACGTCACGAAGTCACACCCTTACATCTCACTGCGGCAGCTGGCAAAGTGTGGTTGGAGGCAGTCCACAACTCCTTTCTGAGGGCCTATGAGGTCAAAAGTATTTTCACAATAATGTGAAAATGTGATTTGCCTTTTCCACTGTGTTGACGTTTGCACAGCTGATGCAGAAATAAGCGGAGGGGAAGACTGCTGGTGCTCAGCACGACCCTGCACTAATAGTCTTGTACTCCTCATCACTATGAAGCAAGACATTAAACAACTTTTTAAATTCCTTTTAAATCTTGCTTAAGATATTCTTGATGCAACTGAAAAAAAGTCACTTGATTAAACCGCTACCTGAATACACGCACATCTTTTTTTAAATTGTGTGACTCAATGGGAAGGACTCATAAAGCACTTCTATGCTAAAGAGCACTTGGACAATTGTTTAAGAACCACCCTCACTGCTTTTTCTTAAAGGAATACCGTAGCCTTGAAACAATGATGACAAAATTGTGGTTATTGAGACTCAGGTATTTGGCAGACTTTTTTTTAAAAAAAGAAACAAAGCCTGTCACTTCAAGGAAAACAACCAACAGTATTTATTGTCAAAATTTGAGCTTTCAAGAAAAATTCAGAATTTAGGAAAATTTATGGCCACTGCTTATGTGCTTGACAGTCTCTCAAACACAAAGACTCATCTGACGAGATCGGTAGTGACAGTAATAAATGGGATTTTCTGATACATTGTAATGAAATATGTCAACATTTGGGAGATCAGCATAACTCAGTGAAGTAGTATCTTCCAAATGACCGATGCATGATGCATGACATTACGGTCATGCAGATAAAACAACCATTCAAAATGCAAGACAGACCAACAGATTTTAATTAAACAGGGTACAAAAAGTTCATTAGCATGGTTTCAGCTTCCACACTACAATTAATCTTTAAGAAATTACCACTTGTCAAGTTCTGGTCTAGTATCAAAGAATAGTCACAGTTACCTGAAAAGGCTATTAAAATACCTCTCTCCTTGTTCCCACTTTACCTATGTGAAGCTGAATTTTCTTCATGTATTTCAATCAAAACAACAGACTGACTGAAGCAGCAGCTATGCAAACCCAGCTGCATCTTATAAATTCAACATAAAAGAGAGTTGCAAAAATGTAAAACAATGCCACTCTTATTAACTTTTTTTTGTTTTAGAAAAATATATAATTTTTCACTAAAACAGGTTACTTGTGGGAACAAGTAATGGATTTATTATTATTTTAAAGGAATTACTAAGTATTTTTTCATTTCTCAATTTAATTTCTAATATATCAATAGCTATAGTCTATATAAACAAAAGCTCTGGAGGTCCTCAATAATTTTTAAGACTGTAAAAGGTTCTGCAACCAAAAAGTTTGAGAACTTCTGTCTTACAGGCTCCTCTCTTTCTAAGAGGATTGATTTCAGAGCATTTAGAGCCTAGTGTCTCATTCTGAGCTGGCTCTCTGAGTTATATATATAGTAGTCAGCTATGAAGTCCCAACTAGGCATCTCTGGCTGTATCCTGAAGCCTGAAACATTTCTTTCAATGAAACAGGCGTTAACAACTACACAGTACAACCAGGCAGCAAAACCAGGAGTGGAGAGCACTGGCTCCCAAGTCAAACTGCTTGATCAGGTCTGGGATCTACTGCCATGTGACCACGGGATAAGTTACTTAATGTTTGCATGTTCCAGCATCTATACATAAAATGAAAACAATACTACTATTGAGGATGAAATGAGAGGATACTTGTACTTAGAAAGGCTCTGCCACAGCGGTAAGTACTGAATAAATGTCAGCAATTATTGCAGTGATAATATTTTCTGCTATCAAGCAAGACAGCCACCAAATAATTCTAGGGCAAAAACTTCCCCTTGCTCCAAATGCTCATTAGGGTCCTGCAGGAGGGGTGGCCTGCACCTGGCAAGGCTTCCCAAATGCAACTGAACTTGGAAAGGAGCAGAATCCTTTGCTCCTGGCCGTCTCTGAGGTCAGACAGTAGCCTTGAGTGCAGTCGGTGTGATAGCACTCCCTAAAGTCATAATCAGGAAATGCGGGAACAATGTGTTTCTCCCACGAGGCAATCATGACAGGGCTATTTTAAACGTCAAACACAAACCTAGCGCCAGGAAAGCAACAAACGCTTACTGTGCACCCCCTGCGAGCCAGGAACCACCTCTACTTAGTGCGATAAACGCAGCCAGGTGGAATAGAGTTCACCATTCTTTCCCTTTGCAAAATTCTGTCTCCCCCAGCCCCACCTGCTCCTCTATTCAATTCTGCTTCTGAGAAATGTGGCCACTAGGGTGCTTTCCTTGAGTAAAACAGAGATTTTATTTATTTGGGGGGTTGCTGCAGGTCCAGGGCTGAACTTTTAGCTTGCTATAAAGTTAATGTGCTATTCAATGTTCATTCCAGGCAAGACTGTGGGGCTGTGTATTTTCTGCCACCCCCGGAAGGCCATTATCTGTAATTGCCCATTACCATGCATAATTATTTCTCCTAGCTTGGTCTATGACCTTAAGGGTGGCACGCTGTAATAGCTAACTGCTCCATCTGACCACATTTGTGAAGGAAGCTTTTCTGACCTTTACTACTTTAATGGTATTGTCCAACAGATCATTTTACAAGCACACGTATCCAGAATCAGGAATATTTCAGATCTCTTCCAGACATACCTTTCTCACCTCAATGGAGTTTTACCTCCCCTAAAATAAAGGAAAAATAATCGACTCTCCATTATGTGGGAGCTGATAACCCAAACTGAGAATTATCTGGAGCCCTTTATACTCCCTTCTCTTTGATTTTGCTGTTTAAGTGTATCGTCCTTTTTAAAGATTACTACTGGGAAAAGGTGGAGACAGGAAAGAGAACAGAGACAGAGTGAAACTTTAAATCTTAAATTCAATATATATGCTCCTATATTTAGTGCTTTTTTTTTTTTTTTGAGTGGGAGGAGAAATTATGTCCAAATTATGATTAAAATGAGATTTGGGGATTCACTGTGGATTTAAAATATTAATTCTAGAACCAACATCCAGTGCCACATCCCAAAGTGTAGCTTTACATGTAGCTCTCCTTTCAACATTAGGAGGGAAAGAAAAGGGGGGTCAGGGTTGCTGGCCACACATACACATGGGCAGTGAGTGCTCAGCCACTCACTGGCATTTCTTTGTCTCCTCTGCCATCGCCTCCTTCAGAACCCCCACTGCACCCCACGTGTGATGGACCTCGACGATATCACAGGGCTCAAAGACAGCCCAAAGGACTGTATGCTTCTGAAAATGAGGCCACTCAATTTTTGTGTGGTCCCCCTAAAGTCTTTACTTTTCCGTCTGTTCTTCCTTGTCTTTGGAATAAAACTACTCTGATACTAAAAGGTGATTCTACAAATAAAAACTCATGCATCCTTTCAACCATCATTTTTACTAAAGTCAGGTAAGGTGAACCAGAGAGAATTAAACCTAATAGCTTTTCGCAGAATATGACCCCAGGGAAGGCCTTCGAGGTAATTTTATCCCTTCTCTGAACACTCAGAGAAGTCCAAGTGGCAAGTCTAAGGACACGTGTGTAACTGGCAATGGGAGCACAGCTCAGGCCCCCAGGTCTGAGGCTTCACACTTGTGTCCACCAAGCTTGTGTCAGAAAGGGAAAAGAGAGCCACTGAGACATAACTGATGAGCATGGTCAGTTACAAGACATCTGGCTGGGCACAGTGGCTCACACCTGTAACCCCAGTGCTTTGGGAGGCCAAGGTGGGAGGCAGAAGGATCACTCAAGGCCAGGAATTCAAGACCAGCCTGGGAAACATACCAAGACCCTATCTCCACAAAAAATAGAAAAATTAGCTGGGTGTGGTGACTCATACCTGTAGTCTCGGCTACTTGGGAGGCTGAGGCAGGAGGATCACTTGAGCCCACCAGTTTGAGGCTGCAGTGGGCTATGATGATACCACTGTACTCCAGCTTGGGTGAGAGAATGAGGCCCTGTCTCAAAAATATATATATTTTTTAAAAATTTGCTCTGACAAGTTGCTACTGGCAAGGAGTCAACCTGACAGTTTTCTAGAAAAGAATATAAATGAGTACTACTTAAGCACTGACATGAAAGTGTGTCAAACACAGAGGTCGAGTTCCCAAGCTCCAGGGACAGACTGATGGTCAGGGCTTTCTCCTCCTCAGTGGGGAATGTCAGGCATGCTCAGAGTTGTGGTTTGGTCCCAACACACTTCACAATGGTCCAGAGCTCCTGACTGTAGCTCTTCTGACGTATCCTTGAAGCAGCTCCCTCCAACTCTGGCTCCTTCGTTAGCTCTGCACTTTGCAACTACAGCCTCATTTGCCAGCTGCTGCCAACCCAACTGTGTTGTACTATTCTCATATGGTGTATGTAAGCTGCTCTGAATCACGTAAGATGACCTGTCAGCCAACTCTCACTTGTGTCCTCACAGCTAACTATTCCATCCAACATATCACTAACCACAGGGATAGGTGGGCATAGCAAAAAATGTCATATTGTGACAATTCCTGGCTTTCCAACGCAGGGGCTGGGACTCTAAGTCCCAGCCAGGCATGTGATGTGGCTCTGCCAATCACAAGTGTCACCCTTTTGTTGGCTGGAGTCAGAGGCTTCTGGCTTTTAAATTGTGGCAGAGGCAGCTATGTTCCAACAGCTGAAAGGTCCTAAAGGCTTTGGCAACTTGTGATGTGACTGTCTCTATGTAGATGTGCACATGACACACACACCTATGTACAGACACACATATCTCCAAATCTTAACTGGAAAGAAAACCAAATCTTAACTGGAAGAAATGATTACCAAGAGTGATGCTGGGCTTGTCAACTAAAATGTTACTATGGCAACCAAGAAACAAAGAGCATGACAGAAGCTATCTAACTGGCCAACAACTATCGTCATACCTGCCTCACACCTATATTTATTTTCCTCATCTAGTGATCTGTGTTGTACAGGTTTTGTACATCTGGATCAATGGAAACCTAACACGCTTTCAGAAATCGCACTTCACAAAAAGGCCACAAGTGTAAGAACTATTTGAGAGTACTCAGAGTAGATCTAGGACCTACGAAAATCTCTGTCGGGGCACAGGGTACAGTAGTACGCTTGTGTTGGAGGAAGACAGACTAAAATCCCCCGGCCCAGGCATAAAGGGAGCCCTGTCTGTGGCAAAGGAGTTTGCAAAGTCTGTGGGCAGCACCTGGTATCACCTGTAACTGCAGCAACACTCACCTCCCCTGTGATTCTCAAGGTTTATTCCACCACAGAAACAATACTGGTTTGAAAGGGAAGAGAATAAAGATATACTTTTTTAAACTAACAATGAGGCAAGGGTCATTATCTGAACGACAGAAAAGCACAGGCTCCTACAGCCACACATGTCTTAAGATTAAGTTGTTGGTTTGCTCAGTTATAAAAACAAAGGGTTGTGAATCCCAGGAAAGAGAGAAAGGGAGGCCAAGACAGACAGCCGAGAAGGAAGTTCCCTCTGTGTCCATAGAAGGAATGTATGCTGAAACTTCACTCAGGAAATTAACCCGCCAAGATTTGACTAAAGGGATGCAGCTTTGTTACAAATTGCTTTTTGGCATCATGGTGCTTTTGGTCATTAGGAACAGGGAGTCTATGGGCAGCTGCCATCATTAACAAGAATGTCTGTTTAGCACGCACAGATGTGTTTAAGGCTTGTGTGTGTCACACACACTCACTGGATACATTCAGATTGTGTGTAATAAAAAAGAACTTATGTAAAAAAGGTTAACAAAGGGCTGTGAAAATGACACTAAGGGCCAAACAAAGCAAGACCGACATCTGGATTTAAAAATGGACCCAATCTATAATATCTCAAATATATAAAGGTTAGATGTAGGGTTTAAGATCTTTCTGAAAAACTACTCAAATGATCCTGGTATTCTTATCCACTAAGCAGAAGTTGTGGAATCTTCAAGACTGGAAAAAAACTTCAAGACTGGTTCATTTTACCCATGCATTACCTTCAGATAGAATCAAATAAACACTCAAGGAGAGATCAGACTCTATCCCCTATTCAAAGCTGAGGGAGCCAATGCTAAACTCTCAGCTATCAGGAGGACTACATTTTACACTTGTTTCCTCATTTAATCTTAGAGAAATAGAAAATGCATGGTCACCATACTGTGTAAGAATAGTTTACTTCCTAGTAAACTTTTAGGTATTTGCCACCTCCAGGATAAATATGCCCACTTCCTATGACATTTCTTTCCTCCTAATAATTGAATAACTTTTTGTGAGTCCCAGAAGGTGAACTTATTCTCTTGTTCTTTTACAGTATTTAAAAGGCATTAGGCCGGGCGCGGTGGCTCACGCCTGTAATCCTAGCACTCTGGGAGGCCGAGGCGGGTGGATCGCTCGAGGCCAGGAGTTCGAGACCAGCCTGAGCGAGACCCCGTCTCTACTAAAAATAGAAATAAAAAATTACCTGGACAACTAAAAATATATATAGAAAAAATTAGCCGGGGATGGTGGCACATGCCTATAGTCCCAGCTACTCGGGAGGCTGAGGCAGTAGGATCGCTTAAGCCCAGGAGTTTGAGGTTGCTATGAGCTAGGCTGACGCCATGGCACTCATTCTAGCCCGGGCAACAAAGTGAGACTCTGTCTCAAAAAAAAAAAAAAAAAAAGGCATTAGAAGGTCATTCTCCATCTATTTATTTATGTATTTATTTATTTAGAGACAAGGTCTTGCTCTGTCACCCAGGCTGGAGTACAGTGGCACGATAATACATCACTCTAACCTTGAACTCCTGGGAACTCCTAGGCTCAAGCTATCCTCTTGTCTCAGCCTTCCAAGTAGCGAGGTCAGGACTACAAACATGCACCACCGCACCCGGCTAATTTTTTTATTTTTTGTAGAGATGGGATCTCAGTAAGTTGTCCAGGCTAGTCTTGAACCCCTGGCCTCAAGCAATCCTCCAGCCTCAACCTCCCAAAGTGCTGGGATTACAGATGTGAGCCATTGCACCTAGCCATTCCCCCATTTATTAACAGGTTCCTGCCGCCTTTCACTTTGCCTTTTCCACTGCCAAGCCAATGTGCTCCCTCTCCTTTATTTCACTTGCTCAGTTTGCCTGAACAAGTTGGCATACGTTAAAGCACATAGCACAGAACCTGGTACCAATCCTCCCTCATAGGACATAGCCATTCCTGAGACATTAAATGTTTACAGAATTGTTTAAAAACTCAAAAATAAAAAGACAAAAAAAGGCCTCAACTTAAAAATGGGCAAAGGATTTGAATAGCAATTTTCTCCAAAGAAAATATACATATGGCCAATGAACACATGAGAACGCTCAATATCATTAGCCAACAGTGAAAGGCAAATCAAACCACAATGTGACACCACTTCACACCCACTAGGATGATGTAATGGTGAGTTTTAGGTGTCGAGTTGACTGTGAAGGTATTTCCAGAAGAGACTGGCGTGAGTCAGTGGACTGAGTGGGGCAGGTCTGCCCTCAATGTAGGTGGGCACCATCCAATCTGCTGGTGGCCTGGATAGACCCAAAAGGCAATTTCCCCTCTCTCCTGCAGCTGGGACACACACTCCTTCCCCTGCCCGCCTTGGACATCAGAACTCCAGCTGCTGGACTCCAGGACCTACACCAGAGACCTCCTGGGTTCTCAGGCCTCCCTATAACCTCAACTGAAAGTTACACCATCAGCTTCATGGTTCTGAGGCTTTGGGACTTGGATTGAGCTGCTACCAGCAACCCAGGGTCTGCAGCTTGCAGACAGCCTGTTATAGGACTTCTCAGTCTCTATAATCACCGTGTGAGCCAATTCCCTTAACAAACTCTTTCTCTCCTCTCTCTCTCTCTATATATATATGTTTTGGTTCTGTCTATCTAGAGAACACTAATATAGATGGCTATAATCAAAAAGGTAGATAACAAGTGTTGCCATGGAGGAGAAGAAATTATTGAGCCCTCCATTTCCATTGCTAGTAGAAATGTAAAATAGTACAGCCACTTTTGAAAAACAGTCCCTCAAAATGTCAAACACAGAGTTACCATATGACCCAGCAATTCCACTTTTAGGTATATGCCTGAAAGAATAAAACATACATTTATTTATTTATTTATTTTTTGAGACAGAGTCTCACTTTGTTGCCCGGGCTAGAGTGAGTGCCGTGGCGTCAGCCTAGCTCACAGCAACCTCAAACTCCTGGGCTTAAGTGATCCTACTGCCTCAGCCTCCTGAGTAGCTGGGACTACAGGCCTGTGCCACCATGCCCGGCTAATTTTTTCTATATATACTTTCAGTTGTCCAGATAATTTATTTCTATTTTCAGTAGAGACGGGGTCTCGCTCAGGCTGGTCTCGAACTCCTGACCTCGAGCGATCCACCCGCCTCGGCCTCCCAGAGGGCTAGGATTACAGGCATGAGCCACCGCACCCAGCCTAAAACATACATTTAAACAGAAACTTGTCCATGAATATTCTCCATTAACTTATGAATAAACAAAGTATTATATATTCATACAAAGAAATATTAATAATAAAAAGCAATAAAGTACTGATACATGCTACAACATGGATGAGCCTCAAAAACATGCAAAGTAAAAGAAGTTAGACACAAGAGGTCCCATACTGTATGATTCCACTTATATGAAATGTGCAGAATAGGCAAATCTATACAGATAGAAAGTAGGTTAGTGGTTGCTAGAAGCTGGAAGGGGGAAATGGGGAGTAACTGCTAATGGGTATGGGTTTTGTTTTTTTTTTTGTTGTTTTTTTTTGAGACAGAGTCTTACTCTATTGCCCAGGCTAGAGTGCCATGGCGTCAGCCTTGCTCACTGCAACCTCAAACTCCTGGGCTCAAGCGATCTGCCTCAGCCTCTCGAGTAGCTGGGACTACAGGCATGTGCCACCATGCCCGGCTAATATTTTTCTATATATTTTTAGTTGTCCAGCTAATTGCTTTCTATTTTTTTAGTAGAGATGGGGTCTTGCTCTTGGTCAGACTGGTCTCGAACTCCTGAGCTCAAACGATCTGCCCACCGTGGCCTCCCAGAGTGCTAGGATTACAGGCGTGAGCCACCGCACCCGGCTAGGGTATGAGTTTTGAGGGGAGAGGTGTGAATTTGTTTTATTAGTAGAATTTGATTATTGTGCTGTCTGGCCAACTCTGCAAATATATTAAACACCACTTTAAGATAGTGAATTTTATGATATATAAATTATACCTCAGAAGCTGGTTTTTTATTTTTTATTTTATTTTTTGAGACAAGGTCTCACTCTGTCACCCAGGCTGGAGTACAGTGGCACAATCATGGCTCACTGCAGCCTTGAACTGTTGGGCTCAGGTGATCCTCCTGCCTCAGCCTCCCAAGTAGCCGGGACTACAGGTATGCACCCCAATACCCGACTAATTGTTTTAATTGTTTTGTGTTTTTGTAAAGACAGGGTCTAGCTATGTTTTCCACGTTGGCCTCTACTTCCTGGCCTCAAGTGAACCTCCCGCCTCAGCCTTCTAAAGTGCTGGGATTACAGGTTCGAGCCACCCACCATACCCAGCAAGTAAAGCTGCAATTTTTAGAAGTACACCAAATAATAGAATTTCTGCTTTCTACTTATTCAGAAATTGATTTAAAAAAGGCAAATAAGCACAGAGAGTTGAAGGAAATACAACAAGATGAGAAATGGTGTTTTTTGGAAAAAGGCTATTGGTTTAAACTTAAAGCAGTTCTTAATATTAATATTTCTATGTCACAGAGTCTTCGAACAATCAGATGAAAGTGCTGGACCATCCTCTAAGTGCAGATTTAAGACTTCAGACACCTCCTGAAGCCCACCATGAACTCAAGTTTAAAAAGCCTGTAACAAGTCAAAAAGAATATGAACAACTTGGGGTCCTAAGACTAAAGAACAAACTAGGCAGAGCCTCATGACTCACCAGGGGTTCATTCCTGGACCACACAGGGACCAGAAAAGTGGCAGAAAGCTTTCTCTTCTGAGAGGAGACTTCAGTGCTATGGCTGACAGGATTCCTGAGCTGAAGAGCTGGCTTAGTGACAAGAGTATCATGGATGCTGTCACAGGAAGGATTCACCAAAATGTCAACCACAGAAGAGATAACAGAGCTCTTCTTTCTTACCGGTTGAGTAATCACGGTAGTTTGCCCCAGAAAGGTCAACTTGTGAGCAAAAAGCTCTGAAAACTCAACAAATTCATTCACTTATTCAAATTCATTTATTCAATACGAACTGGGTGCTCAACTGTTTGCCCCCCAGGGCCATTTTCTCACATTATCATATATATATACATGGGTTCATATATACATACATGGTTCATTATCATATATATATACTCTGGGTTCAGCTGTATCTGTAACTAGTGAGCCCACCAGTTCCACAGAATGTGTAGGACTTTGTTTATCACCAGACAAAATACAGACAAAATGCAGATTTGCAATAATAGCTAAAATAAAGCAAACGGGGAGACAAGAAGAAAAGACTATTAATAGCGCCACAGAGAATGTGACAACTTAAGAAAAATTAGAAAATAATGAGAAACAGATTATTAACTTCTCAGAGACTGAAAAAGCAAAAATAGGGAGGAGAAACAAAGTCACTGCAGATTAAATATAGAGTTTTAAGCCAATTATAACAGATCAAAGACAGCAAGAGAGGGGAGGAGTAGCCTTACAAGTAACTGAGATAGGAGACCTTGGGAGAAATATGGCCAGAGTGAAATCATTACAGTTTACAGTAAAAGGAATCTAGGGATGGCTCTGGAGAGGAATTCACTAGGGACTACTACTGGGAGCAACAGCACAGAGGCAGCAATCAAAAAAGCTCTTTCATTTTAAAAAGGCACACAACTCCAAAGGGAAAGCAATTCCTACAGAGACCAGCAAGCAGGACTGGCAAATTGAAAAGTGTAGATGAAAAATGCCAGGGCCTTGAGCCAGGTTTTGGATTTCCATGTCATCCACCTCTGACTAGATTAAGCATGGTTTTCATGGCATACCACCATAGTTAAAGGCGAGGAAGGGACAAAGACTGTGGTGTTAGCAGAATATCGTTAAAACTCACTGGGCACTTTCTGTTCTGCCCCTAATAAATAGATACTGCCCTTTGAATAATGTCAACTTCCCTAAAAGTTCAGCCATTCCTAAATATATGGGATTTTTACAAGAGGAGCGACACTAAGAAAGAGCTGCTAATACAAATGATGCTAACTTTTAACCTTAATATCTTCCATTTATATAATTTATATATTTATACATAACACTCTGTAATCCATAAACAGCATTTTACATATATTCTTTCAGTTGCTACCCACAATAACCCTATGAAGTTGAGAAACCAGGGACTACGATTCCCCCAGACAGAGGAGCTGGCTGGCAGTGCTTAGAGTCTGCTAGCAGACTCTAGAGCAGTAGCTAGAGTTTGAATTAAACCCAGGCCTTTTGATTCCAGGTGTGGTAACTTTTTGCAACGACATGAAAACCCAGACACCCAGCTCTTTGCTTTTATTCTGAGTAATGAATTCTGTGCGTTTTGTTATTTTCCATAGCAATCATCAATACATTGGATGTTATAAATTTCAGAGACAGAAAGCCAAGGAAAGCACAGAATACAGCAAAGGGATCCCCATTACAACTAGCATGTAAGATCCAGGATAACAACTGCCTTATAAAACTTTTTCTTTCCTAAAGAAGATTATATAGATGACTACACAACTACGAGGAAGATGAAAAGCCTATGGTGTAACTGAATTTACAGAATAAGAAAATGTAATATATTAATAACACAGCACTTAGTAATGTTGACAAAATATATCTCAAGAAAGGGAAAAAAGAGAGATAAAGAAAGCAAAGGGAGCTCTGGACATTAACTATTTTAGTTACCCCTGTACCTGGATACAAACTGTTTACCTGGCCACCCAGTGAGTCCCAATTTCTGTTATCACGATTGCAAGGACAGGGTAGTGGCGCCCAAGGCAGGGCACGAGAGGGAGCTGTGGGTCACAGACCTGGGTTTGAATCCCAACTCCATCATTCAATATTCCTGGGCTCTTGCGCAAGTTACCGAACCTCAATTTCCTTATAGTTGGAAAAAATAGTTCCTATTTACAGAGCTGCTGTAAAGATTAGACAAGAATATAAATAACAAAGCAGCTAAGACAATACCCATCACAAGGCAGACACTCAGTAAATGACGGCTTGTGGGGATTATAATTATTACCAGCACCTATGACAATGTTAACGCCAAAGAGTTGGAAATTAAGCAAACTACATGCTTACGGGGCAAGAATAAAGCACTGCCTGCTCTCCTAACCTCACAGAGAGGAACTAGGAAAACACAATTCACAGGTCTGCCTGGATCCTCAATTTGATAACAAACGCCCCTTCTTCCTGCCATTCTGGCTCCTGGCAACACACACAAATGTGACAATTACATTTCTTTGCTTAATCACCCTTATTACACTTTGTTTTTTGTTTTTTTTTCAGTCCTACCCAATTTCCCACTGCTCCTAGATGCAAGCTTTTGTTCCCTGTCAAACTCCTCTCCACTGCTGTAAATAATCTCTCTCCCTCTTTTATATTACCTTTCAAATATTTATAGACTGTTATTCTCCTTCTCTCCAAGCCATACATCATTTTTGTTGCCCTTCCCTGGATTCTCTCTAGTTTATCTACATCTTTTAGAGAAAAACAAACCCCAGGTGCTTCATGATGAAAACAGCACACCCAAAGCTAACAACCCTAGACCAATAAGGGCCCTTATTCAAAGCCACAAAAAAAATTCTTTGATGTGCCTCTTACTCCTTTTCTCCTGTAACTCATAATTCCATCTTCCAGATAAAAATTGAGAGGGCGAGTGATAAGGGAGAGAGTGCTAACGCCACCCTCATCAAGTAGAATGCTTGGAGCTCTATAAGATAGCGACTCCTGGGGTGGGATGCTGTGGGACAGTCTCACGTAGGTCTCAAACTTGCTAATGGGTAATTATGCACAATATACACACGTTTCTTATTCTTGTTAATTCCTTACCCATCCACTGTACCTGGCATCAGTGTATTAGCCAAACAGTGTCCTTGAGACTCTTTTCTTGCTTTCCATTTTGTCCCTAATGAAAAATCTGACACTGTTTATTTTCAGATAAACATGGGTTTGGGAGTGTTTTTGAAAAGGAAAATCTGTAAAACTAGACACTTAAAAATACTATTCTCATCACCAGGCAAATGAGTCCCTTTCACAGTGGGCAAGAGTGAGACACACCTAGTTCAGCTTTCCCACATATCTTCTTGAAGGTGGCAATGTCAGAGTGTCTGAAATCTTGGGACATTCCTTTGCTCCCCAACAGGTCAGTGCTGACGCCCCCCATTTCTTAATCTGATATGCATGTCCTGATGGCTTCTAAATGCGTATCGATGGTGTGTTACCTATTTTGCTGAAGGAAGTTTCCCAATGTCAGAGTCCTGAGCATCTGTGTGGTTATGTAACACTCCCCGCTCTTTAGAATGGATAACAGATGGCTAATACTGAAGACATCTATCAGTAAAGTCAACAAAACAGAAAAAGAAAAGCAAGGTCACAAAAAGAAGAAAGAAGACGTATATTCTAACATGAGGGCATAATACATTTACTATGTTTGAGCATTAAGATGTACTGCTGGGATTCCTGGCAGCTGGAGGTATAGGGAAATGTGACGCGTTACATAACCCTCACCCAATGATGGAATTCTTAGTGTATCAGACCAATGAAGTTCATCAGCTTCATTTTCGCAAAACCCAGTTTATGGCTACAGGGTAGATCACATCCAGGCTCATTCATCTGCTCCTTCTATTACTGTCTGAAACATGAGTTCTATGACCTATTTACGTACTTCATCAGTTTACAAATAACTTTCTCATAAATATCTTGTATTTTATGAAAAAATTAAGCACCATAATTATCTCATGAAAAAGATGAGCACTATAAAAACTCTTCAAGATACACCAGACAGATAGTATTTTATCCATTTCACAAATGAAGAAATAGACAAAAAAATGAAATGAACTGCCTCAAATCAGAAAAGTGGCAAGAAACCATAACAAGCTTTTTGACTCTAGATCTTAGGTCTTTTCAAAGAGGTGGAGCTTCCTCCCAAATATAAAATTATCAAGATAACAGCACACCTCTTTTTGCTGGTGTCTTCAATCATGCAGACCTTTGATCAAGCTTCCACTACCACATACCATTCTCTCCGGGGAACCCTGGCATCGCCACACAGTAATAATGATAACACTCGTTCCACATCAATGTGGAGAGTAAAATGACTTTGAGATAGTTGAAGAGTAACATGCATTCTAATTTCATGCAAACTGACCATATTGGTAAGAATAAGATTCATCTCCAGAAACCAGACTATCTGACTCTGTAGTCTTTTCTCCCATTCCTAAGTCATGGTTATACCATAGTTTATTAAGCAATGAATAATAACAATGAAACTTCTAGACCATGACCGTGAAATGGTTTGGTCATTGGGGCCTTTAGCTTAACCTGAGACCTCCTGCTTATGGCTAAAACTGAACTGAGGAGTTGAAGTTGGAAGAATACAAAGAACACACTGGCTTAGCCATTCTGCAGCCATTTTCATGTGGCCTGGCCAATGGCCTAGTAATAGGAACTAGAAGAGCCACAGGCTTCTGCTCCTCTGCTTGTCCTCCAAAGAGTGTGGTGACCAGGACTCAGTCCTGGGGCTCTCCTCAGCTTTGTGTCTGCTCCCAGCCAGTCTCATATAGTTACACAGCTTGAAATATCAAGTAGTGGGGGGAAGACCACAACTTATATCAGAGTCAATCCCCATAAGAAGTAAGGAACTCTCCAATGTCGAGGGGAGGGCTCAATAGAGAAATGGACAAAGGACATGCACAGATGGTTCACAGAATAAAATACTAAGGGCCTCAAACATATGAAAAGAAGTTCAACCTCACTAACAAGGGAAATGTGCATTATAAACTAAACCAGTTGCATTAGTTATCTTTCACTGTGTTAACAAATTACCAAAAACTGAGTGGCTTAAACAACACAAATTCATTATCTTCCAGTTCTGTGGGTCCAAAGTCTGAGAAGGGTGTCTCTAAAGGTGTCTGCAGGACTGCATTCCTTTCTGGTGGCTCTAGGGGAGACCGTTTCTTTGCTCAATCAAATTGTCAGCATCTGGAAGCCTGAGGTCCCATTTCCTTGCTATTAGCTGGGGGCTGTTCTAAGCCTCTACAGACTTCTCATATTCTTTGGTTCAGGGGCTCCCTTCCTCCACCTTCAAAGCCAACAACAGCAGTTCAAGTCTCTGCAGCTTAGAAACTGCTTCATCTCCTGTCATGGCACCTCTGGAGGCAGCCGGGAAAACACCCCCCACTGTTAAGGATTCATGCCCTTAGACTGGGCCCACCTGGGAAGGCCAAGCCCATCTCCTCATCTCTAGATCCTTGACTGCATCTCATGTGCCAAGTCCCTTCTGCCACGTAAGGTAACATATTGACAAGCTCCAGGGAAACACAGGCTTCTTTTGGGGGCCATTATTTTGCTGACCACTCTGACAGACGGCTCCTCACCTTTAGCTGGTAAAACCCCAACGACAACCTAGTACTGGCAATGCTGTGGCAGCTGCTCTCAGAAGGGACCGTCACTGACAAAATTACACATAAATTTACCTCCAAAATAGACTTCTTGTCCCACCCCTCCTTTCCATCTCTGTAGCCACTCCCCACAGTCCAAGCAGCAATCCCCTTTGCCTGGACGATGGCACAGCCTTTGCATCCATCTCTGCTCTCACTGGACTCCCTTCAAACCACACTCCACATGGCAGCAGAGGGCTCTTTCAACAAAATAAACCAGATCACGCCATTTACCGCTTCGACACTCCAATGACATACCATGGCACTCATTGTAAAATCCCAACTCTTCCCATGACCTACAAGCCCTAGGAGACACAGCCCTATTGATGTCACCCCGTGCTCACAGCACTCCAGCACATCAGCCACCTGCCTGTTTTCAGTGGCCTAAGCTTGCTGCTCCTTCCACCTGGAATGTTCTTCCCCCAAATCTTACAGGAATGGCTCATTATCATTCAGGACGAGCTCCAATTTAATCTCTTTCTTTGACCACCCTATTTCAAACAGCCGCTGTCCCCTTAGTCACATCCATCATATCACTTTGTTTTTCTTCATAACACCACTTTCTGAAAATATTTTGTTTATTTACTGATGTACTTGTTCATCAGCTGTCTCCTCCACCCTGCAAATATAAGATGCATGAGAGACAGATGTTTTATGCACTGCTATATACCCTGTACCTAGAATAAGATCTGGCCCAATGCAGCCACACAATGAATATTTGTTGAAATGAATGAATAAATAAAATGGTAAAACAGAAGAAAGGGAAGGAGGAAGGGAGGTCATCTTGCTCACACAACAGACTCATCAGCAGAGATGGATTCAATGCAGTTCAGCAAACATTTATTTGTATTTGATGAATCCAATCTGCTTCACTGAATTAATACATATTCTATATATTTTAGATAAAACTTAAAACCTCGAGACCAGAGTTAAGGAGTGGTGCAAAAATAAGTTGTGTTGTAAATACTGAAATCAATACTGAAAGTGATCTGTTGGTATACATTGAATTGAACTGACATTGGATGGCTGAAGCAGCACTAAGAACTCTTACTGCCCATAAACTTCAGAAAATGCTATTACTATAATACTGAATCAGTATTTTCTTTTGACAACAAGCCACCATTTATAGTCTACTTTAAGAGTTTCTTGTGCATTTCTTCTGGAAAGTATGTTCAGTGTTATCTGAACATACTTACAATAAAACCAGATTAGCAATTGTGAAGTTTGCCTACAGATGTAAGAGACTAGAGTAAACTTGGTTTGAAATGTAATTTGGGTCAGCAACAGATATTAATATTTCTGTGAATTTTCACACGGCACTCAAAAAGTTTCTCACTTTGGATTAAATTTTTTTTTAATCAGGTGAAAAGTAAGACACCTTCAGGCTGAGACAGAAATGCTGATATGCACTTTCATAGTTGGCTTATGACAACTGCAAAAAGGAACCCCAAGAGGTCAGGAAGCAGTGAGACAGCAGCTAGAGCCCCGCAGGCACCCCTACGCTGTACTCTCTGCGTCATGGTACCACTGAGAGCACTCCTAGGTCCAGAGTCGAGCTTGTGCAACAGAGAATTTATAGTACCCTGCATGAGATGTTAGTTTACATTCCCCTGCACCTCTTCCCTATTAACCTCAGTCCTTCCAGAGACTTCAGAGTCCCCGTTACCCCAGAAGCACCGACGAGACCAGCATATACAACAAAGAGAGAAGTCAGCAATACAGTAAAAATGTGGGGTCTGGGAGAAGAAAGAGAGAAAAGGATGCTCACAGAGATAAAAGGAACCATCTTTGCTCATATCAGTCCACAGGTGATTTCAAAGGCCAGGAAGCTTTGAAGAAAGCTGGGCTGGCAGAAGAGACTGTCCTGGGCCAAAAGCTAGGGAATGAGGGGGCAAATGAGGAGTGACCATTTAATGGGTACAGAGTTTCAGTTCAGGCAGTTCTGGAGATGGATGGTGGTGATGGTTGCACTACAACAACGCGAATATACTTTAATGCCACGGAACTGTGCACTTAAAAAATGGTTAAAATGGTAAATTTTAAGTTATGTATATTTTACCATAGTAAGAGACAGTTTTAAGTTTTTTAAAACAACAGATGGGACAGAAAGGCATCCATAAGACCCAAAGAGTGTCTATGGGGTGGTCAACGGGACAGCATCCCCAAACCAACAGACAACCAGGAATATGTCAGTCAAAGACTCCAAGGGGACACTGATGAGCAGGCAAGTGAAAACCAGACACAAATGAGCTTTTTGACATTCTAAAAGTTTCCTACGGGAGCAGATGCAAGGCTGCACCACACAAGGACAAAACCTAGTGTCACCATTTATAAAAGTTCTCAATGCTACAGCCAGCTCTGGGCAGTAAATTCTGCAAGTCTCTGTGAATTGCCCTCACTCTCAGGTTTTTACTCACTCTCTGGAAGAGTGATGGTGGTCTTCCAATTTTTGAAATTCACAGATAAAATTTTTTCTTGCCAAGGTACTAGGACAGAACTCCTGCTCCCTCATTCTTAGGAAATACATGTCACCTGAGGTCTGAAAAGTTGCTTTAGCCCTTCCTAAAAATACCAGTATTTCCATCAGCCAATAATACAGCTACAACGAAGAAAGCCCAATCCCAGGTCCCTTCATGAATTGTTTTACTCCTGCAGTCACTGTTCCTCTCACTACAAACTATACGTGATAATGAGATAAAAGAGATTTTTTTAAAACTAAATATTAACTTATTTCTAGTAATAATGAAATGCAAACTTAGAAAATCCTTCACAGTCTAAACTTCTCGTCGTCAAAGAGACTCTCACCACGTTGTAACTACCTGTGGTGTTTGCCAAGATGAAGGCATCTTATCTTTCAATTTTAAAAGACTTGTTTGAATTTTCTGTAATCCTCATTTACTGTTGGTGGGAATTTAAATTGTGCAGCCTCTTTGGAAAACAGTCTGGCAATTCCTTAAAAAGTTAAGCATAGGGTTACCAAAAGACTCAGCAATTTTACTCTTTGGTATACCCAAGAGAATGAAACATATGTTCATAGAAGAACTTATGCACAAATGTTCACAGCAGCATTACTCACAATAGCCAAAAAGTGTAAAGCACTCACATACCACCAGCTAATGAACAGACAAACAAAATGTGGTAGGTCTATATAATGGACTATTTAGTAATAAAAAGGAATAATAATACTTAGAAATACACACTACAACATAGATGAACCTAGCGAGCATCAGGCTAAGTTATAGAGGCAAGACACAAAAGGTCACGCATCTTATCTATCATTCCAGTTATATGAAATGTACCAACATATGAAATGTCCAGAATAGGCAAATTTGCAGAGACAGAAAATATAATAGTGTTTACCTGGAGCCGGAGTGGGGAGCACACGGGGAGTGACTGCTAATGGGTAGAAGGTTTCTTTTAGGAGGAGATAAAAATGTTCCAAAACCAGATTTTGGTGATTGTTGCACAACCCTGTGAATTTACTTAAAAACACTGAATTGTACACTTTAAACAATGAATTACATGGTATATGAATTACATCTTAGGCTGTTAAGAAATTACACTTGAATTTTTAACTATTTTAAAAATTCAGATATATTTTTATAAAATACTGTAAAACAAAAATACAAATTGAACATCAATGATTTTACTCTCTTACTCTCTGATGTCTGCAGGTAGGTTCACAATCACTTATCTACTGTTTTAAGACAACTTCAAATTTATCCATCATTTATTGATTCATTTAGCAAAGATTTATTGACCCCCAACCATAAAGTAGGTACTGTACTATACGCAGATGAATAAAATGCAATCCTTGCCCTTAAGATTTTATTTTCACAAAGGAGATGCAAATGTAAACCAATCAAATATTTGTCTCTGTTTTACATATGCTGTTACAAAACTTATCTGTGACTTTTTAAACCCTATATTTACATTTTTTTACTGCTCTAGATATCTTCTAAATTTCCTTTCTAGCCAAAGGTAGCCCAGGTTACTTTCTGTGTATGTTGTTGCTATGATTGCTTTACTAAAATACTTATTCATGGAGAATTTCTACTAGGCCAATTAAACTGCTATATTTGACACGTAAGCAAACACTGCCCTTGAAATAAACAAAAATTGACTAAGACACTATTTAAAACAACAGGCCATCAAAACAATTAGCCCCGGGCCCAGTGTGGTGGCTCATGCCTGAAATCCTAGCACTTTGGGAGGCTGACATGGCAGGATCGTTTGAGGCCAAGAATTCAACACCAGCCTGGGCAACAGGGAGACCCTGTCTCAAAAAAAAAAAAAAATCACTCCCATTAATCTGAAATATTTTCTTTCATCCAAGCTTCCAACTATTGCTTTGATTTAGGAGTTTTGTTTTACTGAAAATCCTGGAAATTTCTTTGACTCTGAAAGTAAAATTTGGGAATGTTTTTATTTGAAGACTTTTGAAAACTTAATATCATCTCCTGTTCTACTTGTAATTGAGAGCTCTGTCTAAAACAAAACGGAGCTCACCTAAGTGGCCAGAATCTTTCAACAATAAATTCCCAATTGAATTTATCTAAAATATTTTTATTGTTCATTTGAATGAAGTGCTTCCTTCTTTATAATGTTAGGAAAGATAAAAACTGAAATGTCATTTTAAATTTAAATAACCCCACAGAGGATTTCTAGGGCAGTGGAAATACTCTACATGATACCATAATGACAAGAACGTGTCATTATACATTTGTCCAGGCTCATCAAAAGTACATCAACAAGAGTGACCCCTACTGTAGGCTATGGACTCTGGGTGATGATGATCTGTCAGTGTGGGTTCACCAATTCTAATCAATGTACCACCCTGGTGGGGGATGTTGACACAGGGGGAGGCTACGCATGTATGGGGGCAGGGGGTATGTGCGAAATCTCTATACCTTCCATTCAATTTTTCTGTAAACCCAAAACTGCCCTAAAAATTTGTTTTTGATTTAAATAACTCAATATCATCACTTGTTAATTCATCAGCCATATCTCTTACTCATGACAACTCCTGAATAGGGACACTACTCCATTTTGAAAGACCAAATTTCACGTTTATAAAGCATTTAAACTCTCAGACATACAATGAAATGTGCTCCGCTACTGACATGTGCTCTCTTTCACTGCATGCTCTCCAAGCGGAAATACTGCTACAGAAGAGAAGTGAGGGAGGGGCCCCTCCAATATTTGGAACAAACCTGACTCATCAGTGAAAGGCACTAAAACCGGGCCATGGGCCACAGGAGAGGCTGGAGCTGCCAGAGGAGGCCCGAGAAGGCTGGAGGTAGTCTGAGCCGGGGGAGGGTGAATGTGAGTGTGGATGGAAGTCCAGGGTGCTCCAGAAGGGAGGGCCCCGAAGGAGATAACATTCAGGTCCTTACAAAGGGCACACATGCAGCACCAAGTTACCTACAATGCAAGCCTTCATCTGACACTTTCTGCATAGAAAAGGAGGCAAAGAACTGTGCAGACCTTAGCGTAAGTACTGGGTAAGACAGTATTCTACACAGGGCACACAGGAGGTTGAAGTAAAAGTAGAATATAAAATAAAACAGAGAGGAGCCCAAATTTACAAAGAATGCCTGAGATTAAAAAAAAAAGGCATCTGATAATTTTTGAAATAAAAAAGTACAATTTATGATAAAAATTGTTTAAATGAGGCTAGGCCTAGTGGCTCACGCCTATAATCCCAGTAATTTGGGAGGCTGAAGCAGGAGGATGGCTGGAGGCCAATAGTTCGAAACCAGCCTAGGCAATAGCGAGACCCCATATCTACACACAAAAAAATTAACCAGGCACAGTCGTGTGTGCCTGTAGTCTCAACTGCTAGGGAGGCTGAGGCAGGAGGACTGAGTCCAGGAGTTGGAGGCTGCAATGAGCTATGATGATGCCACTGCACTCTAGCCTGGATGACAGAGCAAAACCCTGTCTCAAAAAAAAGAAACCATAGAGAAAATGCTGAAATTATTATTAATTTATTATCATTTGCAGCCAAAAACACTCATCTCATTTTTTTTGAAGTCTCCAAAAACGGCTGAAAAGAAACTTTGCTAATCAACAGTGTAACTGCTAACATCTAATCCTGCTAGTACACGAAACAGCAATGAACAGAGAATTTCTTCAAAAGGCTGTTTCTTTCCACATAACACCCACAATCATAGAAGAAAACAACAAAAATCTTTTATGCCCATTATTTGAGGAATATTGTTCAATCTTTTGGTCCATTTTAACCTACCTTTGGTTAAGCATTGTAGAGACTTTCCTCTAACTTACATATCCTATTCAGAGGGTCAGTTCTTCAATAAATGAAACAAACAGCTTGGTAAACCCAATTTCCTTCTAAGTGTCCTTACAATTCTGCCGATAATCTCAGCAATAATTCTTGAGCATTTCTCACTCTCACTTTTGGCACTTTTAGGAGCCAAAAGAAGATAACTAAGAAAGTTCAAGGACATAAAAATTCTACTAAATTTCACCACCCTGCTGGCCTAGTGGACACCAGACATCAGATATTAGGAAAGATTAGAAGGAAACAGTCGGCAACTTGCCCCCAGGTGAGCCAGGTTGGTAGGCAACTCCTACAACTTTCACATCTCACTAAATAATTTCAAATCCTGGCCTTCCACCTCTATATAGTGGAATTCTAGGCTACTAAAAATTCCAAGCTGTATTATAGCGGGGGAAAAAAGCAAATTCTATGAATGGGAGCAATACATTCTCTTTATATTAAATATGTGAATATTACACGTATATGAGAAGAATAAAGAGACACACAAGCCTGTATATGCAGCAAGTAATCCTGGAATAACGAAGAGAACTGCAGGCTGGGCTGGGAAGAACAATTATCTTTCACTGAATATGCTTTGTACTCTACTATAAATATTTACCATTCACTTGCATAAATTAAAATGTCATTTGAAATAAATTCAACCTCTGAAAAATTAATATAAGCTATACATTTGTTAGCAGGCTATCTAAAGAAGCTGGGCTCCACCTGCTGCATATAAGTTTCGGGACTCTCTTTGGTCAGTTTGTGGTTTTCTCTCTCTCCTCCACTGTCCCTCCCTCCCTCTTTCTCTCTCTCTTTGTGTATTTTCATTCTCCTGGCACTTCTGTCTCCCTCTTGTTCGCATCCTAACTCAGTCGGGATGGTCTCAATCCCCACCCAGGAGGTTGAACAGAAGTCCTGTGAACAACGCTGATCTGTGGCTCCTGCCCCACAGACAATAGCTGGCTGGGGGACAGCCCATCTTCCTTTGGAAGGCAAAGCCTCCCAGAGCAAATGAGCACAACACACTCTTGGCTTCCACATTCCCCTTGCCTTTGAGTGCTGGTTCAGGACTCCAGAATGACTCCAAGGGCTGTTGGCTCCAGAGACAAAGAAGGGAATCTGGTTACATCCTCCTTGACCCTGAACCCTCTGTCTTGCTCCCCTGGCTGCTTCTTTTTGTAACTTTCCCTATCAATGCTCTGGCCACTCTGCAATCCCCTGGGAGAACTTCTTTGTCATTCTGAACTCTGTGGAGCCTGAAGTCCTACTCTAAAGCTGCACTATCTTGGGGCATACAATCAAACTGTGACATGATACCACATCCCTTCCACCAAAGTGGACTGAAGGACGTCAGGCAAGACCCTGAGTCCACCCCTGGTGCCCTATACAATGCCCAGCATTGACACTGACCCCTCATGGGCCTTTTCCAGTTTACCTCCCCTGAAAACCAGTGTCTGCAGCCTTCTGAGCCAAGGCGGAATGGCAAAGAATTTTGCCCCTAACATTGTTTCTATTTGCCCATTAGCCCTAAATCCCTCTGAAGATTAGACCACAGGCTCTAAGCAATCAAAACTGTCCATTCCCTAAGGAACCATGGCAACTGACCCCTCAGCCTCTCCTCCCAGGCAAGCAGGATGGAAAATCCGAGGGCTCTGGGGACAGACAGGCCTGGAATGAACCCACCTCAGCACAACTTTTTTCTGCGGTAGTTTCCCTACCACTTACTAAACCTTGGTTTCCTTATCTGTAAATGGTGAAAGTAATTCCTACCTCATAAGATGTGTGTGAATATTCAAATGAGTTACTCCCCTATGTAAAAGCTAGCACTGGGACCCCCTCTTTACTCATGTGACACATCCACAGTTCTAATCTCAGCCCTACAGCTCAAGCCACCCTTATCATTTGGTCACTAAGCCTTCGACACATCTTAAAATCCCTAAGTGTAAAGATCCTATTTCTGATAGATATACTCCTTCCTTCCAACGAAAAGCAAAGTCTGGAAACTGTTGTAAACATACACTATGAGCAACTAATCCAAAAAAGAAAAAAGAAGAGTACCTTGCCTTCTGTTAATTATTGTATCCATAGCTCCAACAACACACACAGACGTACCTACTTTCTTTGGTGCCTGCTTACCCTCTTTCTTTATAATGGCCAAGATTCCGGTCTTCAAGACTCTCAGGAACCCTCTCCCTTATTTTTGAGAAGAGGAAACGAAAGGCCCAGAGAGCTTAAGTGACTTGTCCAAAATTGCAAGACTAGCTAATGACATGCAGTTGAGCAACTTTAGCCAAGTGGGTAAGCCCAGGAAACTGAGTAATTCCTAAAAGCTTAGTCAAGGTGGTAACCACACTGCAAAACTGTATTTCATGGAGCTTAGCAGCCTTTACAGATATTCTATGAATCAAAGCATGTGTATTTAATTGCCAGAAACAACAGATTGTACAGATCTTCATTTGGTGGATGTCCTAGAGCTCCTGTCATCAAATGAAACTTTCTGAGAGACAGAGATGATTATCCAATATGGTAGCCCTTAGCTATAACGTGGCTATCAAGCATGCGAAACGTGGCTGGTACAACAGAGGAAATGAATGCTTTCATTTGATTTCACTGTAATCAATTTATATTTAAACAGTCACCTGTGGCTAGCCACTTCCATATCGGACAGCGTAGCCCTAGACCACTGTGATTCTCCAGGTAATTTGGAGACCCAGTGCAGTAAGCACACTGAGCTCTGGAGGCAGATGGACTGATTCAGATACTTTGTAGTTCAGTAAACTTGGCTGGTCATTTAACTTCCTCTACCTCAGTTTTCACACGTGTAAAGAAGAATTCATAACTCCTACCTTACAGAGTTACTCTGAGAATGAAACGAGATGAATTAGCACACATACAGTCCCTGGGACAGTGCTTAGCACCCAGGAGAGAACTCAAGCCAATGTGGTATGCCTTCCTCTGTCACTTCCCAGCGCTCATTCAAATTTGACACCCAGGATTCAGCCTTTTCAGACACTTTCCCCAAATGGATGCAGTCCTGGCTGGAGAAGTCAACTTCCAGTTCTAGCACACCAGGATCTTTAGCTTCCATCAAGATGACCCAAAAAATGGAAGGGTGGACCCAGATAAAACTGGAATAATCTCACTTCTCTCTGACATTGTGTGATTCTGACTCTGTCCAGATTCACTCTCGACTAATTATCAACAGGAAAAGGAAGCTGTTCAACCTCCATCTCTAGAATTCATGGCCACCTCCTTTGTGAGGCAGCCAAAAACAGACCTTCAGAGGGAAAGCCCTTTAAGAAAATCCTCTAAGCCCTGCATGTTATACATGGCTCATGCAGATGCAGCTCTTCTTCTTCCCTCATGCCTGATCTAGATGTGAACCCCAAGCCCCCCAGGTTACCTGAAGCTGCAGTGGTCGGGGTATTGGCCGGTGGCTGAGAGGGGCTGCTGTTCTCGGTCATGAGGCATGGGTTGCTGCCATTGTTCTCTCTCTTGACAAGTATCTCGGCTGCACTGGGCAGCGGGATGGGGTGGCTGATGCCCAATTCTTCCTCCTGGGCCTGCTGCCTCCTCAGGGCCACCTGGAAGACAGGACAACAGGTCATCCTCCAGCACTTCAGAATCACGTGCACAGCTTTACCAAAGCCACAGAAAGCCCCGCCCACCCTGATACTGTGATTCACTAGCTCTAGGGGTGAGGTCTGCAAATCTCCAATTTCTTTTAAAGCCACCCAGGTAACTATGATGTGCAGTCAAAGCTGAAAAAAGGTTTAGAGCCAGAGTACTTGGCCCACAGTAGGTGCTCAACCCAGTATGGTGGCTCACACCTATAACCCTAGCACTTTAGGAGGCTGAGGCAGGAGGATTGATTGACTCCAGGAGTTTGAGACCAACCTGGACAACAGAGCAAGACCCCATCTTTAAAAAATAAAAAAAATAGAAAAGTAGCTGGATGTGGTGGCATGCACCTGTAGTCCTAGCTACTTGGGAAGCTGAGGCAGGAGGATCGCTTGAGTGCATGAGTTTGAGGGAAAGGAAAGGAAAGGAAAGGAAAGGAAAGGAAAGGAAAGGAAAGGAAAGGAAAGGAAAGGAAAGGGGGAAGGGGGAAGGGGGAAGGGGGAAGGGGGAAGGGGGAAGGGGAAAGGGGAAAGGAAAGGAAAAGAAAGGAAAGGAAAACTTGTTAAACAAATGAGTGTGTAGAGCATCAGGAAATAAGGTTGGCTAGGGAAGAGCCGGTAAAACTGTAGAGTCAGCCAAGCAGGAGTTCAATCTGAAGAGTAGAAAAAGTCACAAGCATTGATAGATTATAGATTAGGAAAGAAGGAGAATGGGATCACTCCTCATTCCCCAAGCATGTAAAAGACCATGGTACTAAGAACAGGGAGCAGTGAGATTAGATTAGATCCTAAATTACTGTTTAAAAGGAGAAATAGGCAAGCAAACATGCAACTACAACCCAAGACAAAATGTAATAAACACCATAAGAGATGTATATACCAATCCTACAGAAGAAATTCAGATGGAAATATCTTTAAAATGTAGGAATCAGCCAGAGGTAGTATTTGAACAGAGCATCGAAGAACAGGATGAGTAGGACTTGGACCAGCAAGGATGAAGGGGTGGAACAATCTGGAACAGGGTGAGCAAGTAAGGCAGGGGGTGCTTAGGAAAGCCTATGGAGCCCTGTTTCCCAGAGTGGGAGAGAGTATGTGGAGAGGCAGTGAGGGGAAGGAATTTGGTGTTGAAGTC
Source organism: Lemur catta (assembly GCF_020740605.2). NCBI lineage: Eukaryota > Metazoa > Chordata > Mammalia > Primates > Lemuridae > Lemur > Lemur catta. The sequence goes on from NC_059137.1 coordinate 63,903,255, forward strand.
CCTGGATGGCAAAGGGAGAGGACAGGTGTGTGACATTCCAGGCAGGAGGGAGGGAGAGCCAGAACTGGGGACTGGAGAGGATCTGATCTACCTAAGAAACTCCTCATGGTCCCTCTTCAATTTATCTTCTTTTAAATAACATTGTTAAAGGTTGAAAAAAGAGGTTTAAAGAACATAAATTGTATTTTTGCTTACTACATGTAACAAAAAAAAAAAAGAGATTTTCTTTCGAAATTGACTACAGTACTGGTGATTATGAAAGCAGAAAGTAAAAGTACCTGTCCTGTACCTCAGAAGCCCAGACACAAGCCAAAACGTGAAATCAAAATGTTAAAAACACACCTATAATTTATATATTGTTTCAAGAAAACAGGCCGGGCGCGGTGGCTCACACCTGTAATCCTAGCACTCTGGGAGGCCGAGGCAGGTGGATCGCTCAAGGTCAGGAGTTCGAGACCAGCCTGAGCAAGAGTGAGACCCCCGTCTCTACTAAAAATAGAAACAAATTATCTGGCCAACTAAAAAAAAATATATATATACAAAAAATTAGCCAGGCATGGTGGCACATGCCTGTAGTCCCAGCTACTCAGGAGGCTGAGGCAGGAGGATCGCTGAAGCCCAGGAGTTTGAGGTTGCTGTGAGCTAGGCTGACGCCACGGCACTCACTCTAGCCGGGCAACAAAGTGAGACTCTGTCTCAAAAAAGAAAAAGAAAACTGTAGTCCAAACATAGAAAGCTGATTAATTTGGAACTTTTACTCATAACCAAAAAAAGTCTTCTTCTTAGAAAAATTAACTTTAAATAATCAATTATTAAAATTCAATGATTAAGCTTAAATCTTGTATTTTCTACTATTAACCAAGAAGTTTAGAAATGGTATCAATAACTGACCAGAAGTTTAAAAAACTCTGCAAATCTCTGAAGTGTGTTCAATGCACACTTACAACCCAAAATGCACGGATATCTATTCCGTGAACTAAGGACATCTTTACAAGCATCTCTGAAGATTACTTAGGAAATGTCATTTAAATAGGGAAGGGGTGACAAATGATTAAAAATGCAATCATTTTAAAATATTTTAATATGTATATATTTTAATACCTAAGACCAATTTCAAACTATTTTAGAATGACTAAAAAGAAGTAAAAGCCTTATGGTGTGTTAAACACTGAAGTTTCACATTCTAAAAGTAACCTTGACTTGCTTTTGCTTTTAACATAGCAAACAGCCACCTCAAAATTAGTCCCTCCACTAACAAAGTTTATTAAAAATTAATTTCCCTACTAGGGGAATTATTTTTATTACATTTTGAGGAGCATACCCTTCACACTAAATGTTTAAGCCAACGACTAAATATTCAGAATCTTTTCCTACACAAAAGTGTAATCTAAAAGTCCGTAAGTTTTTTTCAGCAAGCTTATTGTGATGCATTTTAATGTTACACACGGTGTGCTTTTTGCAGCCACCATAGATTAAGCTAAAAAACAAAATCTATGAAGATACCAAGAAAAAAAAAAATCTATCTTCATGACTGCACTCACAACCTGTGCAGCCAAAATATTTAGTTTAAAGCACATTTTAAAAAATCCGATATACATAAAAAGCATTTGATCTTTCTTTAGGCATTTAAGCAGTCGTGTTCAATGGAAGATATTTGTACGTTCTTAATCAAAAGTAGCACACCATTAGCAAATATTTCTTTGGTATCTTTTCTTTTTAAATAACCTGCCTTAGAAAAATGACACAACTTTTTAGCTGGGAAGAATGTACATTACTGTCTTCTAAACATCGTCTTAGGATACTAACGACATTATTCCGTTAAAATGCAAAATTACTAGCCTACTTAGGAAGCTTTTTTTAAAAAGCCGTGAACGACCGTCAGAATCCCAAACCAGCGCGCGCGTTTTACCCCTGCGTATGTTTCTAAAGATTCTTAAGCAAGCTTTAAAATATATTCAAAACGATCTGCCCTTGAGGAACTTGGACGGGCACGGCAAATGTCCAGTCCTCAAAATGGCTGAGGCGCTCAGCTCGATCCAGTGGCGGCGAACACAAAAGTGCGCCAAGCGCACAAGGGAAGACCACGCCACGCGGGCGTCCATTGCAGACAATTTTCTAGAAAAGCAAATAAGGCTTCCCAACCGTTATCCAGGTAAGCCGCGGCCCAGGCCAAGTCTCCCTTCCACCCCACCCAGCGGCTCGCTCGTGCACCCTCCAGGAAACTCCGTAAGCGCAACTCAGCGGGGAGGCAGAGTCAGGGATCGTGGGGACGCCCGGGGACGCCCGAGGAAATCAAATACTTAGCTCGGAGGGCGGGATAGGAGACCGTTGGGACCCCCCCCCCCCCGCAAGCAGAGCGAACCCCGCAACTCCCTGCTAGGAGCGAGAGCTCAGACATGCCGGGGATTTATTCCCTTAGAGGCGAAGCCCGCACCCCCCACCTTGGAGAGATCGCAGATAGTGAAGACTCCCCCAATAGAGTGACGCCCCAACTATCTGCTGGAGAGCGGACTCGGGGATGCCGGAGATGCCCATAGGGGCGAACCCCGCAACTCCGTGCTCCGAGAGCGGGGTCAGGAATCCCAGGGACCCTTGAGCAGAGGGAACCCCAGCAACTCTCTGCTGAGACGCGGAGTTAGAGATCCCAAAAACTCCCCCAGAGGCGAACCCCACAACTCTGCTGGGAAGCGGGATCAGAGATCGTGGGGAACCCCAAGAGGAGGGCACCCCGCAACTTTGCTTGGCGGGCAAGTCTACGGACACGTCTCCCCGCCCTCAGAGCGTGGCGTCGTCGCATGGCTGGGAGTCCCGGACCCCGAGCGCGCCGCGGCAGACGATGAACACCGCCGAGTCCCTCCAGCCCCCAGGCCCCGCGTGGCTACAGCCATGACATAGCGACTTGATCCAAAAAGCTTGAGGCTGAACCCAGGTTCCCAGGCTCCCGCACTCACCTGCGCGGCCATCACGCGCTGTCTCTCGGCAATCAGGTTGCACTTCTTGCACTGGCAGTCCCGCCACATGCAGAAGCGCTTGTGGCCCTTCAGCGGCGACGCGTAGCCGTGGTTCCTGCAGCGCGCGCACTTGGGCAGCCGCGGGGACTTCTGGCTCCCCGAGCCCAGCCCCGACGCCCCGGAGCCGGAGCCTCCTCCGCTGCCGCTGCCCCCGGCACCCGAACCTCCGGCCGCTTTGCCGAAGCCCCCAGCCTTGCCCTGCGGCGGTGCCCCGGGGGCGTGCGGGGCCTCCGACGGTGCGGAAGCCTTGCTGAATGCTTCGTCGTTGGGCATGGTGCCCCAGAGAGAAGTGCAAGGACTCTCCGTTCACCTCTACCGTCTGGAGACGGCTGCGAGGGAAGAACCCAACCGACGGCTAGCTTCCCGGAGAGGCGGCGCAGGACGCGTGTGTGCTGCAGCCGGCGGTGCAGCCAGAATGGCGAGGTCGGGACACCCCACGCCTGGAGTAGTAGGGGGGAGGGGAGATGTTTGTGCCTTTTTTCTTTTTTCTTTTGGCGCGCGCGCGCGCGGAGCAGAACTTTTGGATACTTTTCAGAACGTTCCCGGGACTGCCGGGGCGGGAGAGGGCGCGAGGAAGCGCGGCCACGCCCACCGCCCCCTAACTCGGGCCACCGCGCTCCAGCCGCGTGCAAGCTTGCACGGATTGCAAGCGCGCCCAGAGCGTTGCTGCAGAGTCGCTGCAAGCGCACCGAGAAGTGTAGAGCGGCTGGGGGGGGGATGGTGTGACCCCTCAGCTCTCCAAGGCGCAGAGGCCGGGTTGCCAAAGCATGTTGCACGAGGAGGCTGGGCTCCCCGGGTCAAGAGCAGGGCTGTGCATGCTGCTTGGAGGTGGTACAAACCACCCTGTGGGGTCCTCTAGCTCTCCTCCCCCCGCAAAGAGGCACATCCTCTAAGTTCAATGGAGCAAATCTTGGTAGCAGCCAACTCAGAAAATGGTTTATTTCTCTCTTAAGAAAATTAAGTATGAGGTTGAAAGCCTGAGAAGAGAGAAGTCTCTGCATTTATATGGGCAAATAATACTCTCTGTGTGGGGCTCAAGCGCTCCAAAAATATCAAAGGTTGGGACTTTCTGTTCTCCAATTGTCCTTTCCTGCACCTGTGTTCATTTGCTCACAAGATTTCTGCCTCCTGGCTCCAGATAACTTCACAATTTGTAGTTCCAGCCCTTGTTGCTTCTCACTTCTGGTGCATACAACTTCTCGTCTTTGAAGCAGCTTCACGACCCCGCAGGCACGGGAAATTCAGACTTTAAAAAGTTTTTTGGGGGGTGGTTAAACGGATGTAGACATTTACCAAAAATCATCCTACACTTCAAATCTGTACATTTTACTGTATGTAATTATACCTCTAAAAAAAATAACCACTCGATCATCTTAACAGCCTTTCCCAGAGTTCCCACCCTGAATGCCCACCCTAGCCATGTCCATCTGCTCTCTGCACCTGCACAGCAAATCCATCCCTAAGGCCTGCTGACTTGTTCTTCCTACACACCCACATGTCCCCCCCCCCCCAGCAGCCTGGCTCTTCCTCCAAGTCTGAATCTTCAGTAGTTTCCAGCTAGTCTCTCCCAGTCTTAGTCTTCTAGTATATTCCATGCAAACAGCAGGGGGTCCTGCTGTGGCTTTTCCATGTGAAAAAAGTTAAAGACCCCAAGTTGGGTCTTAATGCACTTTGAATTGAGTCTTGCTTTCCACCAGTGTTCACCCTCCAGATTCTGGGTCCCAAACCTAGGGGATTAGTTCTCCAAAGGAACGTGACCACCCCTTTTGGCTTCTATCAAAATGCTTCTCTAGTGGCCCTCTCGTTCAGCATTTGGATGTTCTCAGCACTGAGCTCTGAATTTTTTTCTTTTTTAAATCTTCTAATCTGCCTTTTGACTTCTAATTCTGAGGCCCCTCTCACACAGGCCCTTTCCTGGATTTTCTGGATTTTGTGTTGATTTTCCCCATTAGTGTTCTCTGAAAATTATTTCCTAAATGAGCTTCAAGCTTTACACAGTACCTCATACTTTACCCACGAAGCCGGTGAAGCTCTAATCTTGACAGGTGCCAGGATCCAGCCATACATCCCATTCTGGAACCTCTTCAATGATAGCCATTATTTTGTCTAGGAATATCTCGTTTCTTTAAAATCTTCCATTAAAACACACATGCCAGTTGCTATTATCCACTATTTATTTTCTTTTTCCATATTTACATTCTTTTTTTTTTTTTGAGACAGAGTCTTGCTGTGTTGCCCGGGCTAGAGTGATTGCCGTGGCATCAGCCTAGCTCATAGCAACCTCAAACTCCTGGGCTTAAGCGATCCTCCTGCCTCATCCTCCCTAGTAGCTGGGACTACAGGCATGCGCCACCATGCCCAGCTAATTGTTTTCTATATATATATATTTTAGTTGGCCAGATAATTTCTTTCTATTTTTAGTAGAGACGGGTCTCGCTCTTGCTGAGGCAGGTCTTGAACTCCTGACCTCGAGCAATGCACCTGCCTCGGCCTCCCAGAGTGCTAGGATTACAGGCGTGAGCCACCGCGCCCGGCCCATATTTACATTTTAATACATAAGCTGGAGCTGACTCATTCCCAATGCCCAGTTTTAGAGAATGAAATAGATGCAGGAAGAAGCAGCTGTCACATCCCAAATGACAGGGGAATGTATGTTCCTTCTAAGCATCCCATCACTAGACCTATGAAAGAGGGATTTGAGCCTACAGAAAATTTGGATCTAGAAATCTATGTGACCAAGGTATTGAAACATAAAATGTTGTGATGAAGTTAATAGCCTAGTAAAATTTTTATTCACAACACACACAGGAGGTACCAGACAGGAGAAGAAAAGGGAGATAGGAAGGCCTCAAGAATGAACAGAGTTGTGATGGATATTTTGAGTAGCCTGGCCCTGTTGTCTCCTTTCTTCCCTCTCTACTTTCTAGAAATGAAGGCCATAAAGACAATGATGAAGATCTGTATTTATTGACTTAGAAATATGGCCAAGACATACTCATGAGTGTGGGGGGAGGGGAATAGTTCTAAAACATGTAAGGGTTAGGCAAAGACTTCTTAGATATGACATCAAATGCACAAGAGATAAAAGGGGAAAAATTGATAAATTAGATTTCATCAAAATTTGAAACTTTTATGCATCAAAAGACACCATTACAAAGGTGAAAAGACAAGCGACAGACTGTGAGAAAATACTTGGAAATCATATGTCTGATACAGGACTTGTATCCAGAATATATAAAGGACTCTTATAATTTAATAATAAAAAGACAAATAACCCAATTGAAAAACGGTGTCCAGGCATGGTAGCTCATGCCTGTAATCCCAGCATTTTGGGAGACCAAGATGGGAGGATCACTTGGGGCCAGGAGTTTGAGACCAGACTGGACAATATAGCAAGACCCCATCTCTGATTTAAAAAAAAACAAAGAAAAGAAAAAATGGGCAAAAGATTTGAATAGACATCTCACCAAAGAAAACATTCAAATGGCCAATAAGCACATGGAAAGATGCTCAGTATCACTAGACATTAGGGAAATACAAATCAAAACCACAATGAAGCATTCCTTCACACTCACTAGAATAGCTATAATCAAAAAGATAGACAATAGCAAGTGTTTGCTAAGATGTGGAGAAACTAGAACTCTCATGTACTGCTGGTGGGAATGTAAAATTGTATAGCCATTTTGCAAAACTTACCATATGACACAACAATTCCATGCCTAGGTATCTACCTCAGAGTAATGAAAACATATGTCCACGTGGAGACTTACACATTAAAATTCCTAATAGCACTATTCACTTGAAACAATCCAAATGTCCATCAACAGGTGAATGAGTAAATAAAATGTGGTATAGCCATACAATGGCATATTATTCTGCCATCAAAAGGTATGAAGTACTGATAAACGTTACAGCATGGGTGAACCTTGAAGACGTTATCCTATGTGAAAGAAGCCAGATTCAAAAGACTGCCTATTACGTGATCCCATTTATAAGAAATGTCCAGAAGAAGCAAATCAATATAGAAAGAAAATAGATTAACACTTGTGAGGGGCTAGGGGTGGGACCTGGGTGTAAGTACAAATGGGTATAAAACATCTGTGTGCAGTAATGAAACGATCTAAAATTATTTTATATTAATAGTAATGGCTGCAAAACTCTAAATTTAGTAAAATTATCTGAATAGTTAAAATAACTGAATTTTATGATATATAAATTATACTTCAATGAAGCTGTTTAAAATTTTGAATTAAAAGACAAAAAGAAAAGTATCCATGATGTACAGTATGGTTCCATTGTTGAACTACAAACTAGTGCATTTTTATAGCTGCTTGAGTAGGTTATTTAATTTTCCCTGTGATAGGATTACAGATAATACTCTCCTTCTACTGTGTTTATTGTCTGCTTTAAAAAAAAAAAATACTTAGCAGGCATTACTTTCACTATTAAAGAAAAACTAATACATTATTTTATTGGCAATGATGCAGTATGGTATTAAATGTTTAGCCTTGAATCCCGGTTGTGTGACCTTAGGCAAGTTACTTAACCCTCTGTGACTCAGTCCCTGTGAGGGTAAAAGGGAAAGTAATGCTAATGCCTACCTCAAAGTGTTCCTAGAAAGACTAAACTAGTTAATACTTGGGAAGTACTTAGAAAAGTATCTGGCACAAAGTAATATATCTGTTGTTCTTGTTATTATTTCCATATTAGAAAGAAGAGAGAGAAAGCAGCCGACAGGCAGCAGGGAACATATACATAGACAAGTTTCCCCACATGTTGGAAGAGCCTGTGAGGAGAGGAGGCTATATTAGAAGGCACTGATGATAAATTCCATCTAAATTGCATTTTGTCCATGGAAGGCTGTTTTTGCCCCAGGTCTTAGAGCATCAGGGAAAATTCTCTGTGGTGTCTCTGGCCATATACACAAAGTGAGATGCTATATGAGTCAAAACATTCAGCTGCCTGTGTCAGATGTGCTGCCCTGAGTCAGCTGGCCTGAACTGATGGTGAAGAGTGCAGCTATGTGTGATCAAGGCCCCAGTCACCGGGTCACACAGTAGGGAGAAGGGACAAGTGGGACTGGTAGGGCCTGAAGCAGCACCGTGTGTGAGATGGAAGACTGAACTATCCTGAACAGGATTTGAGTAGGCAGAAAGGAGAAAACAAGACATTGTAAGTTGTGGGAACAACGGATGGAAGGCTGGGTGCTGGGAGTGAGCCTGCGGGTTGTGGGAGAGGGCACAGACATGCCAGTCTGGAACAGAGGAGTCAAGCTGGAGCCCAGCGGGAGATAAGGTTGGAAAGATAGCAAGGCACCTTGCCTGCCAGTGAGAAATTTGGCTTCTATCCTATAGGCAAATGGAAAATGATGGAAGCTTTTTGTCCTTGAGGTGTTTGAGGAATGAAAGTGTGGGTTCTGCCAATCACTGTGTGATTAGAACAGACCACTTAGCATCTTTGAGCCTTCTTGTCTTTTCATGGGGCAATATCATAAGGATCTAAGAAGTTTATAACATACCAGAAAGGTGCGTGCCACAAAGAGAATGCTTGATCATTGTTGGTAGCTGATGTCGACTGTAGTTCAGACTGGAGGAACAGGAAAAATTTGAAAGCAGAAAATGCTGGCAGGGACCTTGTTGTTTAGGAAGATGGCTATGCCTGAGGTCGCAGCAGTGAAACCTAATTACCAGACACCTTCCTCTATGCATTCAAGTTTCATAAGCTCAGAGGACAACAGCCAGAATCCCATATATCGTGGCAGGTAGGAATATAGGCTTTGCAATCAGGCTGCCTGTGTTGGAGTCCCAGCTTTGCCTCTTACCACACTTACCAGCTACATCCCTGTGGGCCAGTCACTTACCTTCTTTGTGCCTAAGAATTATTGTGAAGATGCAGGGATTGATGTATACAAAGGGCTTAAAACAGTGCCTGTGGGAGAATAAGGACTATCCAAGTATGAACCATTATTGTTTTAGAATTCTGTAAAAGGAATTTTGAATCAGAGATTGAAGATGAAGCGAGCTAGGAGGAAAGTTTTAGGATCTGAGCATTCTGCTAGTTCTTCCCAAGTAAAGTGTTCCCAACAAGGTCAGTATTTAGGAGCCCAACTTGGGAACTGGAAGTAAATGAGAAAGCATCTAGGTCGAAAACACTGTCACAAAGCACATCATCCTGATATTACCTGAGCACCAGGAGCTAGTTTCAGGCTCTTATGAAGACAGAGGTTACAATAAGGTGGCACCTCATAAACAGCACACTGTCAGACTAGCAAAGGGGAGGATGAGGAGACAGCACAGCCATAAAAGCAGGGAAGCCTGGTCTGTGTTACTCAGGGCAAGGGTCACCGTTAATTTATAAAACTGTACAATGATTGATTTTCACAAGTAATGCCCCTGTGGGTTACCATCAAAAGATTAAATCACCTTTGGTTTATTACTCTCTGAGTATACATATTTTAGATTTTTTTCCCCATAAAAATTGTTAAAATATAAAAGTTCTGACATATAAAAGAAAAATTTTGTTATCCAGAAAAATCACTGAACATGATGCAAGTTAAAGTGGTCCAGAGAAAACTCTCATAACTCAGAGAAATTAAGAAATGTATTTTGAACATAATTTAGATCACTTTTCGGCATTAATTGCTATTTTGAAATTATCAGTAGACTGACTTCCATTAACCTAAAGAAAAAGAAATGGCTTATCATCATATATTTCACTTGTAGAATCAATTCCTTAAAACTTCAAGAAGAAATCTTTAGGCCGGGCGCGGTGGCTCACGCCTGTAATCCTAGCCCTCTGGGAGGCCGAGGCGGGTGGATCGCTCAAGGTCAGGAGTTCGAGACCAGCCTGAGCGAGACCTCGTCTCTACTAAAAATAGAAATAAAAATTATCTGGACAACTAAAAATATATATAGAAAAAAAATTAGCCGGGCATGGTGGCACATGCCTGTAGTCCCAGCTACGCGGGAGGTTGAGGCAGTAGGATCGCTTAAGGCCAGGAGTTTGAGGTTGCTATGAGCTAGGCTGACGCCACGGCACTGACTCTAGCCTGGGCAACAAAGTGAGACTCTGTCTCAAAAAAAAAAAAAAAAAAGAAGAAATCTTTAAAAAAAAAATATTTATTTGTGCTTTGGAAGGCCAAGGCGGGAGAATGACTTGAGGCTAGGAGTTCATAACTAGCCTGGCCATCACAGTGAGACCCCATCTCTACAACAATTTTAAAATTAGCCAGGCATGGTGGGGCACATCTGTAGTCCTATCTACGCAGGAAGCTGAAGTAGGGGATTACTCGAGTGCAGTGAGCTGTGATGGTGCCTTTGCATTCTAGCCTAGGTAATAAAGCAAGACCCAATCTCTTTAAAAAAATTTCTTCTTTATTTTACAAAGTTGAACTTATGGGGAAAAAATAACAATATACATTTACTGTTTGATATTTGTGAGGAGCAGACAAATTTCAAATTGCTATTTTATATTTTAACTTACAAATGCTTTATTTTAACTGACCATTTAAAAATACAGATGATTGATTTTTTATTTTAATAACCCATCCAAAATTACTATTTAAATACTTTCTTATACAATTGATGCTCTGATAACTTGAGCCTATCTCAAGAGTTTTGCTATACCTTCTGCTGTAAGAGATTTAAAGGAACAGAGGAAACAGTGAAAACAAATCCTGAAATAAAATTTCATTTAAGAGTTTCAGGATGAATTAGAAACTACAATGTATATTACCAAAAGTGCTCAGATATACCCCCTATTGGGTTCAATAGCCACTATCTTGCTGACTTCTCAGCTTGCTAACAAAATTAAAAATAAGACAGACAGACTAGCAATGTTGATTCTGCCAGGATAAATAACAATGTAAGTGTACCTGTATTTTTACCATAGGCCACTTACATAGGGTAGAGAGCTGGGAATAGTAAAATTAATATTTTGTGACTGATTCAAAGTTTAAAAATTGAAACCTTAAGTAAATGGGTATATTTTGGCTGTTATGTATTTTAGCAAGCTTTTTTTGTTTCTCCAAAGAAGGCCTTGTCAGCTTTTCACTTTACCAACTAACAAGAGAAAACTACACTGAGTTTTAGAGACACATTATAAAAACAAAAATTCACCTAATTATAGAAGAAAGAATGATAAGCCAAGAAGCAAAATAATGAGGATGGGTATGCTATTTGATGCCTAGAGTTAGGATAACTAAAATCACTGTTAATTATTAACACAAGTTACTTAAAAACCAACTACAACTAAAAAATGACCCCAAAAATCAATTATATTTGCTCATATAATTCTATACTACTATTGATAAATATTACCTGAATTGATTATATGATTGTTGTCACAGTTGTCTGCTGTGATTTGAAGGGCCAAAAGTACCCCACTTCAGGCACACTGATATAAAGCATGTTCCTGGCCCTTGGAAAACAAAACGAGTTAAATATTTCCCCGCAGAAAAAAACTCAGTAACAATTCAGTTCAAGAGGTTTTGAGAGTTAGTGCAGGATTCATTGCCAAGGGTGACATTAAACATGCTGAGCTTAGAACAGAAAAACATTGAGGACTGGAGCAGGGTGACACGCTTCCGCAAGAAGCAGGCTCTCAGGAGAGCAGTGTTTGGGTTAATGAACCCTATCAAAAACAGGTGGTAAACTAACACAAATTAGAATCATTATTTTATTTACTTATTTATTTATATTTTGGAACAGAGTCTCGCTCTGTTGCCCAGGCTAGAGTGCCATAGCATCAGCCTAGCTCACAGCAACCTTAAACCCCTGGCGATCCTCCTGCCTCAGCCTCCCCAGTAGCTGGGATTACAGGCTAGCACCACCACACTCAGCTAATTTTTTCTATTTGTAGTTGCCCAGCTAATTTTTTTTCTATTTTTAGTAGAGACAATCTGCTGTTGCTCAGGCTGGCTGGTCTTGAACTCCTGAGCTCAAGTCATCCTCCCACCTCGGTCCCCCAGAGTGCTCGACAATTTAGAATTAGATCTTCCAAGAAGGGACTAGGTTTAATGGTGGGGACATTCATGTAGTCCCAACTCCTGTCTTTTGACATTTTCATCCCTGGTGTGCCCTGTTCCCCATCCCCCAACATTCTTAGCTGTCTTATTCTGTCCTTAGTGTGAGTATTCTTCCTACTTTAACAGACTCAAGAGGAATAAAAAATCCTTCCTTTGTTTCCAGGAGCCTTACTGAGACAAGGCCGGAGTATTTTTATTACTATTTACAAATACTATTAAAAGCTGGAAACAACAGAAGAAACAATCACAGAGGAAATAATCAAAGAGTGCCACGATCAACAGGCTCTGGCCTACAAAGTACAACCTCCTAGTCCTCTTCTTGGGAGCCCCAAGAAGCAGCACTCTCAGCTGGGGCTTCCCCCGCCCACAGCCAAGAGGCCCGGGGCAGCCGCCATTTAAACGCCGCCCTTAGGCCCGCCCCACGTGACTGGCGCCATCTTCCTCCCACGCGGGCAGCGTCGGGAGCGCGACCTGGCCTCCTCCCGGGAGATGGACGGGGAGTGTCGGTGCCTTACCACGCACACGGTGAGGCCAAAGGTATCTCCCAGAGGGAATATAGTTAACTCTAAGGGGGGTGGGGGTGGGGGTGGGGGAGGAGAAGTGGGGGTGGGAGTAAGGGGGTGGGGGTGGAGGGTGAGATTGAAATCGTCACACCTAGAGGCTACTAGAATCTTTGAATTACAGGTATCAGATAAAATAAATATTGCATGGAACATATTAAAACCCAAAAAAAAAGTATTCCTTGTTTATCTGAAATTCAAAATTTATCTGGGTGTTCTGTATTTTTTTTTTTTTTTTTTTTTTTTGCTAAATCTGGCAATCCTGCTTTTAAAGGTTCTCAGAAACACCATTTCTCCAAGGCCTCATAGAAGTGGACTGTTTATACCCCAAGCCACGCACCCTTGTGGCAAATCCAGTCTCCCTCATGTGTTTTTATGGCCTGCAAGTTAAGAATGAGTTTTACATATTTTAATTGTTGAAAGATAATTAAAAAGAATATTTTGTCACACGACAATAGTATGAACTTCCAATAAAAAGTGTCCATAAAGTTTTATTGGAACACTACCACACCCATCCCATTCCTGTACTGTTTACCTCCTTTGAAGGCACAAGGGCTGTGTTCAGTAGTTGCATCAGAGACCATATGGCCCACACATCCTAAAATATTAATTTCAGGTGCTTTACGTAAAAAGTATGTGACTCCTGCTGTAGACTTCCATTTTTTTGAGACTTCTAGTATGATTTTTTTAAAAATGAAGATACGTTAAAATGAGTTAACACATTACAGGTATGTCCAAAGTGTTTTTTTTTTTTTTCTATCTGAGCACAGAAACTTTATTGTGTTATTTCAGTGCGGGTATCCTTACATTCACATAAATGTACATTTTTCCATTTAAATATATGGAATGCATCATCTTTGGGGACAGTAAGTTCTTTGTGTTTATTTTTTTTCCTCCTTTTACTTTTTTTTAATTTGAGAATATTACTGGAGTACAAATGTTTAGGTTACATATATTGCCTTTGCTCCTCCTGAGTCAGAGCTTCCAGCGTGTCCGTCCCCGAGACAGTACGCACTGCACCCATTAGGTGTGAATATGCCCAGCCCTTGCTCCCCCTCCCACCTGCCCAACATCTGATGAATGTTAGTTACTACCATATGTGCATATTTAAGTGTTGATCAATTAGTACCAATTTGATGGTGAGTACAGGTGGAGCTTGTTTTTCCATTCTTGTAATACTTAGCAGAATGGGCTCCAGCTCTGTCCAGGATAGTACAAGAGGTGCTAGATCACCGTTGTTTTTTGTGGCTGAATAGAACTCCATGGTATACATAAACCACATTTTATTAATCCACTCATGTATTAATGGGCACTTAGGTTGTTTCCACATCTTTGCAATTGTGAATTGTGCTGCTATAAACATTTTAATGCAGATGTCTTTTTTATAGAGTGTCTTTTGTTCTTTGGGTAGATGCCCAGTAATGGGATTGCTGGATCAAATGATAGTTCTACTTGTATCTCTCTGAGTTATCTCCATATTACTTTCCACAGAGGTTGTACTAGTTTGCAGTCCCACCAGCAGTGTATGAGTGTTCCTGCCTCTCTGCATCCACACCAACGTTTATTGTTTTGGGACTTTTTTTTTTTTTTTTTTTTTTGAGACAGAGTCTAGCTTTGTTGCCTGGGCTACAGTGCGTGCCGTGGCGTCAGCCTAGCTCACAGCAACCTCAAACTCCTGGGCTTAAGTGATCCTACTACCTCAGGCTCCCGAGTAGCTGGGACTACAGGCATGTGCCACCAAGCCCAGCTAATTTTTTTTTTCTATATATATATTTTAGTTGGCCAGCTAATTTGTTTCTATTTTTAGTAGAGACGGGGTCTCGCTCTTGCTCAGGCTGGTCTTGAACTCCTGACCTCGAGCAATCCACCTGCCTTGGCCTCCCAGAGTACTCGGATTACAGGCGTGAGCCACAGGGACTTTTTGATAAAAGCCATTCTCACTGGAGTTAAGTGATACCTCATTGTGGTTTTGATTTGCATTTCCCTTGTGATTAAATCCAAAGTGTTGTATAGGGCAGGCTTGGTCTAAAATGGTGGTCCTGTCTTTGCCTTCTGCTCAAAGTCCATGCTGGCTGCTGGGTTAAAGGATGAACATGACACAGACCCTGCCACTGCAGTGTTCAAGATTACCAGAGGGCCTGCCTGTAAATAAACTGTTCTTCTGGAAAGTGTTTTAAGGACAAGGGCACTCTGGGGAGGGAGCAGCTAATTTTGCCTGGAAGAGAGGAGAGTTAAGCAGGAAGCCCATCCTCACCAGGCAGAAGGGAAGGCAAGAACACCTATTTCAGCTCAGCGGGAGGATAAAGGTATGGATGCATGCAAGTGCATGATATATTCCAGAAAGGAAGAAAAGTTACATTTCACTGAGCCTGAGGGGCAGAGGGTGGCAGGTAGGGAAGGAATGACTTAAGATAATAGCAGTAATTAACAAAATTCACATATTGTTTTCTATGTGTCCAATACTATTATGTGTGCTTTCTATGTTAATTTATCACAACAGCCCTTGACATAGGTCCTGTCATTATCCCCACTTTGTAGTTGAATCTGAGGTACACAGAGGTTGAGTGACTTGTGCCTAATCGAAAAAAAGGGGGAAGAGCAGGAGTTGGACCCATGCTCACATTCTTA
Organism: Lemur catta; assembly: GCF_020740605.2. Classification (NCBI taxonomy): domain Eukaryota; kingdom Metazoa; phylum Chordata; class Mammalia; order Primates; family Lemuridae; genus Lemur; species Lemur catta. The sequence continues at coordinate 63,918,479 of NC_059137.1, forward strand.
CCAAGTTCTGAAAAGGCCTTGTTGCTCTCTTGTCACTCAGATCAAGGAGACCTTTGGGAAGTGGGAACAGAGAGGGTGGGGTACAGGTCCTGGGACTATCTCAGACAGTCTTTGTGTGAAGGGTGATAGCATCTTAACATCTAAATGAGGGTGATCTACAGTGAGCATCTTTTTTTTTTTTTTTTTTGAGACAGAGTCTCACTCTGTTGCGCGGAATAGAGTGCCGTGGCGTCAGCCTAGCTCACAGCAACCTCAAACTCCTGGGCTCAAGCAGTCCTTCTGCCTCAGCCTCCTGAGTAGCTGGGACTACAGGCATGCACCACCACGCCCGGCTAATTTTTTTTCTGTATATTTTTAGTTGTCCAGCTAATTTCTTTCTATTTTTAGGAGAGACGGGGGTCTCACTCTTGCTCAGGCTGGTCTCAAACTCCTGACCTCAAACGATCTGCCCGCCTCTACCTCCCAGAGTGCTAGGATTACAGGCATGAGCCACTGCGCCCGGGCCTACATTGAGCATCTTGAAGCCACAGTAAACAACACAAAGGGACCGGTAAGTAGTTGTTAAGTGTGGTGCAGACTCTAAGTGCTGTAGAAAATCAGGGAGAAGAGGAAGATGTCTGTTCATAGAGGAGTTATGACTGGTGTTGGGGGAGCTGTCTTTTGAGCTGGTCTTTCGGACATACAGTAACAAGGGGATGTGAAGTGTACAAAAGTCTTTTCCATCTTTTCTGTTTGGTCTTGTTCCTAGCTGTATTCCCAGCACCTAGACCAGGACCTGTTATGCCAAAGGGGTTCATTAATATTTGTTGGATGCATTAGTGGGCTTTTAAATATGTATTGTGTATATTTTTGAATAGGTAGTACATTTACATAGTTCAGAAGTTAAAAGGTTCAGAAAGCTAAAGAGTGAAATTCCTCCCACCACTTTCTCCAGTCACCCAGTTCTACACAGAGGCAACTAGGTTTTACATTTTCTGAGATTTCTTGCAGAGTTATTGTATGCATTCACAAGCAAATGTTTATGTGCATGTTTCCTCTCCACTCTCCCCCCCATACAGTTTTTAGTACAAATGGCAGAATAGTATACACTATGCTCTGCACATGGCTCTTGTTCACTGTGTAAATTGAGATTATACTCTATCAGTCCGTAAGGATCTTCCTCAATTTGTTTTACAGCTGAATCCCCCACATGGATATGTCACACTTTATCTGGTCTTCTACATTGGTCATGTAGGTCTTGTTCTTCCTTTGCTCTTAGAAATAGTACTGCAGTGAGGAAAGTAAGGATGTTGAAGTAAAATGGTTTTAAAGCACAGTGATCACCACTTTTTTAGATTAACCAGAAGTCCTCACCACCTGTGGATGTGAAACACCCACTGTTAGAATCTGCCAATTTCAGAGGTGGCCCAGGCTAATGAAAGAAAAGACAATGGCTTTTGAGCCAGACAAACTTGAATTCCAAACCTGTTCTGCTCCTTAAGGACTGCATTCCGTTGGAAAAGCGATTGAATTCCTCTTTGGATTTTCACATCTGAATTGGGTTGGTGCTGCTCCTAGACTATGATTATTAAATTAAATGAGATAATGAACAGAAATAGATTGCTTAGGTATGTGGTAGGTAGGAGGGAATTAATTCTCACCGTCATCTCATTGTGCTGGATATTGTAGCCTCAGAATTCTCCTCCTCCTTCTCCCTGCCCCTTTGTTCCACTTACCTTGACAAGAACAGCTGAATGACCTGGGGAGCTATAGCATGGATGAACCTTGAGGACATAATGCTAATGTGAGAAAAGCCAATCATAAAGGACCACCTGTTGTATGATTCCACTAATTTGAAATGTGCAGAAAAGGCAAATCTATAAATCGATGGTTTCCTAGGGCTGGGGAGGTTGGGGGAATATGGGAAGTGACTGCTAATGGGTACAGAGTTTCTTTTTGGGGTGATGAAAATGTTTTTAAATTGATGTGATTTGTATAATACTCAGTGCACTAAAACCTGTAGAATCATATACTTTGAATGTAAATTTTATAACGTGAATTAAACTTCAATAAAGTTGTAAAAAATGTTCTGGCAGGAAGGCAGGCTAGAGGAGGAAGAAGGGGTGGAAGGAGTCAGGAGAAGCAGAGACAAGACTGCACACAAGGTGCAGGTCTTGCACAGCACTGGGCATCAGAGGGCCTGAACTTTAGTCCTGGCTCAACCCCCAACTGGCTTCATGACCTTGGAAAAGCCCCTTTACCTCTCTATCCTTTGTTTGCCTCATTAAAAAATGAAATGAAAAGGAGGAGGTGGAACTTGGTGACCTAGGATCTCTTTCCTGACTAAAAGTCTATAGTTTGCCTCCTGTCTCTGGCTGGGGGAGGAGAGGTGAGGGGAAGCCAGAGATAGGAGGAGAGCAAGATACTCCTTCTCTCTTTGCCCTGCTTGCACCCTGCCCTCCCCTTGAACCCTAGGCCTTTGTTCAGCTTCCCCCAACCCTGGAAGTCGCTGCATGCAGGGGAGAATGTGAGGGTTGGGTCAGGTGAGGGTCATTGAGGAGGTCCAGACAGGAGCTGCACGATCAAATATTCTTCCATTTTCTAGTAAAGATTACAGACCTTGGGAAGGAAGCAACTTGGAAAAATGAGTGAAGAGCCAAAGCAGATTCTCCAGGCAGAGAGGTGGCTTTTCAATCTGCTTATAAGAATATATTTCCATCATTAGGGTTAGTTAAGTAGCATCCCTTAATATATGGTAGTGAGCTATATTCAAGTATGTGCATTTTAGTTTTTTATTGTGGTAAAATATACACAAAAATTTCCATTTTAACCATTTTTAAGTGGTATGAAATACATTCACATGGTTGTACAACCATCACCACCATCCACCTCTATTTTAACATTTTTATAATGAAGTTTAACACAAAGTGCAAGAATCTCAAGTATTCACCTCCATGAGTTTTTACATTTGTATGTGCCCATGAAACTGCCACCCAGATTATGATATAAACCATTTATAGCACTCCAGAAGGCTCTTTCTCATCAATAAAATTTTAAGTTTGTTTCTGCCATATTTAAGGCTTTGCTTGGGGAAAAAAATAAAAAAACAAAACATCGTTCTTTTGCAAGCAGTTTAGGTGGTTTTGCAGATTGCATAGTCAGTATCTCAATGTTTCATTCCTAAAAGTCCCAGTTCCGATGTACTTGGGCAGGAAGGCACTGTGCTAGCACAGCGAACACGCTGCTCTGCAGATCTGCTCTCCTCCAGCCCGACGGGATACCCCTGTTGCACATCCCAGGGACAGTTCCTGGATTGAAAAATTCTCATTGGAATGTAGACTAAATTCTCACCATAGATTGGGCAATGGTGACAACCCTTCTGCTAACAGAGTGCAGAATACATGTTCTACTCCCTGCCAGTTATTTTGCTGGGTAAGGCATCTACACCTAAGCCCCATCAATGACTTTAAAATATTTGCTGGTTCTGTAGCTAGATTCAAAAACAACATCTTAGCCCTCTTTATCATTCTGTAGCAGAAGCTGAAAGCTAAAAAAAAAAATCAATAGCATTAGCCTGTGGTTTTTGTTTTTCTTTTCAGTGTTTAAACCTGGGCTGGTTGGGGGTGAAGGAAGAAGCGTAGGCGTTAGAGTATGATTCATCAGACTAAGAAACAAGCCAACAGGAAACTAGGAAAATAGATAACAAGGGACATTTGAAGAAGGAAAAACTGGAGAAGGATCATATCAATCCTAGAGAGGGAGAGATTACACAGTTCAATTCAGGAAATCCACAAGAAGGCAAAAACAAACCAACCCCCCCCCCCCCGTGGATCTTCAACTCCAACTTTTCTACCTGCAAGTTGGCTGTTAGCATTTCTTACCTTCACCTAAAGCCCTGTAAAAGCCAGTGTGTTTTATTCACCACTGTCTCCTTAGAGCCTAACGCAAGTGCCTGGCACATGGTAAACAGTCAAGAACCAGTAAGCAAAGGACAGAGGAACCAGCTAGGTCCATTTCCTGACTGGTGAAAATAGCCAAGCCAGGAAGAATAGGAGTCAAGGAGGAAGGTCCCTAGGGAGATGGTCATGTATTCAGAGTGAAACTTCACTAATATTGGTAATTAACGGGCATAGGTAGGAAAAGAAGGAAATAAAGCTTAAGAGAAATTTAAAAAAAAAAAAAAAGGGTAAGAGAAACACTTGGAATGGGGCAGAATTGCCCAGGGAATATAAGTGAAAAAACCTTTTTCCTAACTGTACAGGAATGAGGTAAAATAGAATCTAAAAACTGAAGAAAGGGAAAGTAAGTAGTACATTGAGATTTTAAATTCTTAGCTTTCTTAGCAGAAGTGGGGACTAAATGTAATCACACACATAAGTACTGACTTTATTTGGCAAATCAAAACCATGGAGACTTGAGGCAGGGGATTTTCCAAGTGAATTCTGTGGACTTTCTGGCAACAGCAAAATGCATATAGTTTTATTTTCCTAAGAATAAATTCTGATATTTAGAATTTTTTGAGTTTTTCTATGTGACTTAAGACACGATCAATTTGGGAGTATTGTCTATGGCAGTTTAAAAAGACTGTTGTCTCTGGTAGGTTTGGTTTTATTTGTACACAGATATAAATGGTCAGGCTCATTGTGTTTTCAGATGCTTCACATCTTGACTTTATACCTACTTGATTGTTTGATTTCTGAGACAAGCATGTTAAAGTGTCCCCATGAACACAGATCTGTTAATTTCATCTCTTGTATTAACTGGGTTTTGACCTATATGATTTGAAGTCCTGCTATTGGGGTCATAAAGACTCATGATTATATTTTTTCAGTGAAATGTCTCTCATCACTTTTAATGATTTTTCCTTGAATTTTATTTTGTCTAGATCAATATTTTTTATACTTGATTTTGTTTTTCCCATTTTCCACAGACAAGGTTTCCTCTGTATTTTACAATGCAAAGTGAACCATCATCAAAAAACACAGGATTTTTAAATTTGCTTTAATTGTTAAAAACCCAGGCAAAAATTCACAAGCTAACATGGCAATTTTTTTTTTTTTTTTTTTTGAGAGGCCGGGTCCCTTTCTGTCACCCAGGCTGGAGTGTAGTGGCATGATCATAGCTCACTGCAACCTCAAACTCCTGGGCTCAAGTGATCCTCCCATCCCAGCCTCCCACGGTGCTGGGATTACAGGCATAAGCCACCATGCCCAGGCTAACAGGGCAATTTTTAAAAATAACTTTATTAAGATGTAATTTATAAATCATAAAATTCACCTGTTTCAAGCATACACTTGAATAATTGTTAGTAAACATAGAAGTTGTACAAGCATCCCTGTAGTCCAGTCTTAGAACATTTTCATCACCCCAGACAGATCCCTTATGTCCATTTATAGTCACTGATCATATCTACCACCAGCCTAAGGCAGCCACTAATCTACTTTCTGTCTCTGTAGATTTCTATAGATTTATCTGTCTTGGACATTTCATAAAAATGGAATCATGCAATATGGAGTCTTTTGAACCTGCTTTCTTTCACTTAATATAATCGTTTTGTGGTTCATCCATTCTAATGTGGAATACCACATTTTGTTTATTTATTAACCTGTCAGTAGACATTTGGATTGCCTCTACCTTTTATTATGAATGATGCGGCTACGAAAATTCATGTACAAGTCTTTTTAAAGGCATATGTTTTCATTTCTCTTGGATGGATACTTTGGAGTGGCTAGCTTATATGGTAATTTTATGTTTAATTTTTAAGAAACTACCAAATTGTTTTCCAAAATGGCTACACCATTTTACATTCCCACCAGCAATGTATGAGGGATCTGGTTTCTCTACATCCTCCACAACACTTATTATTTCCTGTGTTTTTTTATTACAGTGATCCAAGTGGTTGTGAAGTGTATCTCATTGTGCTTTTAATTGAGCATTTGCCTATTGACTAATGATGTTGAACATCTTTTTATGTGCTTATTATTGCTATACCTTCTTTGGTAAAATATCTATTTAAATCATTTGCTCATTTTAAAATGGTGTTATCTTCTTTATTATTGAGCTTTAAGAGTTCTTATTCTGGACGTAAGTCCTTTATCACAGCAGTCCCCAGCCTTTTTGGCACCAGGGACCAGTTTCATGGAAGACAATTTCTCCCATAGCCCCGGGTGGGGGATACAGAGCTCAAGCGGTAATGTGTGGCCTATTTCCTAACAGGCCACAGAGCGGTACCAGGCTGTGGCCTGGGGGTTGGGGATCACAGCTTTGTCAGACACATGATTTGCAAATATTTTCTCCCAGTCTGTGGCTTGTCTTTTCATTTTCTTAATATCTTTGGAAATGTAAAAGTTTTGAATTTTGATCAAGTCTAATTTATCCAGTTTCTTCTGTTATATATTATGTTTTGGGATATTATAGCCAGGAACTCTTTGCCTAACCCAGGGAAAGACCTTGTTTTGCCAGATGTACAGTTGTAGAGAGGAAGGTAAGTTGCTTCCTTTAGGAGGCAACATTTATGTGTTGTTGTTTTAGAACTAGCTTTCAGAATGGTTTTTGAGGTAATACTTGTGTGTATTATCTGATGAGAAATAATTCAAATCTGGTAATCAGTTTATAATGAGAATAATAGTAGCTAACATTTATTGGATTGGCACTTGGCTGAATTGTTGGTCTTGTTTGTTTGTTTGTTTGTTTTGAGACAGGGTCTGTCTCTGTTGCCCAGGCTAGAATGCAGTGGTATAATCAGAGATCGCTGCAATGTTCCAGCCTCAAGCAATCCTCCCACTTCAGCAAGAACTACAGGTGCATACCACTACACCCAGCTAATTTTTCTACTTCTTGTAGAAATAGGGTCTTGCTCAGATTGGTCTCAAACTCCAGGCCTCAAGGGATCCTCCCATCTCAGCCTCCCAAAGTGTTAGGATTACAGGCATAAGCCACCATGCCTAGCCTAAACTGTTTAAATGAATGAATCTTGCATAATCATCACACCCAACCTGTGAAGTATGCACTGTTACTATCATTGTGTTAAAGACAGATAAATTGAGGCACTGAGAGGCTATGCAAAGTGGTGAAGTAAGTATTATAACCAGGCAGTCTGAATCAAGATCCCATGCTCAGTCGCTCTGATAGACTTACTCCATGGTGGGTTATACTTAAACATCTGGCTCCAGAATTCTGTGAGCCTCATCTGATTGCTTAAGCACAAGCCTGCTGATTCTTAGCTAGTCACTGGGAGCTGGTTGTGGGATCGCAAGTTTGAAGTGATTTTTAGGGGCATAGAGAAGCTCTTGTCTATACAGAAATTTTCTTCACCAACTCTCTATGGTACATGAAATTTCTGCCTTTGAGAGTCATATGTTTTGGGATGAAGCATTAGCTTTGCAAAGACCTTGGTGAAATTCATCTTAGCATAACATTTCATTGGATGTGAATGTGTGCCTTGTCTTTCTAAATGATTATAAACTCCAAGATGGCTGGAATCATGTCTTACTTTGGCATGCATTTTGAAATTTGGGCTTCTGGGCTCACAGTCTGTGGGGCTTTATCTGTGGGAAGAGCAACCTGGGTTGTGTATATATCCCTTCAGAAATGTTTTGCATTTGTGTCTGCCAGCCACCCCCAAGGGTGTTAACAGCCAGAACCACCTTTTGATGTTACTATCTCTGCATGGGGGATCCCAATGCTCACAGGTAGTGTAACTTCCAACCCCAGAACTATGTGAGGACTGATTTATGTTTACAAATTCTCATGGAAGATGTCTTCCCCATGTCCTGTCCCGTGCATCCAAAGCTGAGGCCCACACAGACAAGCTTCTTTTTTATCTTTCTTGGCCAATGGGTATGATTTTCTAGTTAACTCTTTCAAGTAGGATGTATCCCTTTGAAAGCCCCAGCTTTGTGTTGGTAGTCACTTCTAACTCAGTTTTTAGAAGTCAAAGGCTTTGTCTCCTGGCCCTGTGAGGCCCTTAAAACTCAAACCCTTTGGTCACTAAAACGGGTGTAACCCACACTAGGGTACCCAAAGTGCGCATTCTCTTACCTTCAGTTTTTAAGCTGTGTCTTTGTTTTTGGCCTCTGGGCATTTCCCTTATCTTCTTATGAGACCAACTATGTATTTATAGGATATTTATAATATTTAGCTATAATTTCCAGATCTTTTGTTGTGGAAAGTCGTTCAGTGTATCCTGCCATTTTGTTGGAAATGGAAATCAACCAGAAACCACATTTTTATAAGTCTTTGGGTAACCAAGCAATCATTGGGCTTGTTGCTTGATGCACATAGAAGCCAATACTATGGCACCAACTTTTGAGGAAAGAACAGTTTTATTCTGAGTGGACTGGCAAGGAGACAGGAGAAAAATGCTCAGATCTGTCTTTCTAAGCTGCGGGCTGGCTTGGGTTTCATAAGCATACGGTACTCTAAGAATAGGGTTTTATGAGGCATGATCTGATTGGATCTTGCAGTGAGGTGATGCTGAGAGGCATGATCTGAATGGATCCTGCTGGGGAGTGATGTCAGAGCTCAGTCTGATTGGACCATGGATACTGCCATGAGGTGTCTGCCTCTTAATTTAGCCACTGCTCCTTAGTTTGAGCACTTAGGTTCCACCCATGGTGGCATGCCTGCTTCATCTGGGCATGCTCAGGTTACTTGACCTTCAACCTGGGAGTCCATGGCAACTGAAAAACAACTCATAACTTTGTTACATAAAAGGTGAGCCAGATTGGTCTGGTGTGGTTTACATTTTCTTCAATAGCCATCATATTGTATGCAGATTGATTGCTTAATCATAAATAATGATTGAATGAATGTCCATGCTTTTCCCAAGGGATAACATATCACATGAAAATGGATTTGATTATCATATTTTAATTTTGCACTGATGCCAAATTCATTCCCCTGTGAGATACAGCATACCTAAGATAGGAGAGCTTTAATACAGAATAGGGAAGAAATGGAGGACCAGCAAGATTCAAGAACAAGAAGAAGGTTGGGTGCAGTGTCTCATTCCTATAATCCCAGCATTTGGGGAGGCTGAGGTGGGAGATTTTTCTTAAGGTCAGGAGTTCAAGATCTGTGTGGCAAAATCGTGAGATCCTGTCTCTACAAATTATAGAAAAATTAGCTGGGAATGGTGGTGCATGCCTGTAGTCCCAGTTAGTCAGGAGGCTGAGGCAGGAGGATTGCTTGAGGAGTTCAGGGTTGCAGTGAGCTATGATGAGGCCGCTGCACTCTAGCATGGGTGACAGAGAGAGACCCTGTCTCTTAAAAAACGAAACAACAAACAAAAAACAACAGGAAGAGATGCTCAGGAAACCCATGCCCAGGTGGGTTCCTCTGCAGGCCCAGAGAAAGGGACAGGTTGTCAGGAGGCAGGTCACTCAAGTGTCATTCAAGGGAGGGGCTTCCAGAAACTCTGTCCCAACATTTGCAAATTATTATGTGGAGGGCAGTTTCTTGAGTATCACTTTTCCACTGATTTAAGTCTCTAAAAGTTTGATCGGAAGATGCAGCAATGTGTGAACTTGCTGCAGTTTGCTTTCCTCAATTTTTTTTTTTAAAGAAAAAAGAGTCTTTGGGGGAAATTAGGAACAGAAAATAAATCAATGATTTTTCTCTTCAAATTTGAGGGTGGTTAAGTCTTAGAAGGGACAGACATAATTATTCACTTTTAATAACTATTTGTTGATCACCTACTGAGTGTCAGGCCCTGTGCTGGACACCAGGGCTACAGCGATGGGCATGGGAGGAGGGCCTGGCCCTATGGAGCTTCCATTCCAGGAGCAGAGACATTTTACAAATAATCACAGAAATAAATTTATACGTACAGATTGTGAGGATTGTTAGGAATGAAAGTTCATTAAAGAGTGTGGTAAGAGATTATAACCAGAGGTTGATAGTAAACGGGATCAGAGAGCATCAGAGAAGGTTTCTCTGAGGAAGGAGCTCTGTGCAGAGACCTGAAGGTTGGGCCCACGTTAGTCAGGCCAAGAGTGTGCAGAGGAACAAACAGCTGAGGGAACAGCCTGTGTGAAGTTTCTCATTAGTAATAAACTTACTTGCAGAAAATACTGAAGCTTTTGTTTCATTATAGTAATACTTGGTGGCATTTTGTGGCTTTCTGGTTGTTTTCCTGGAGTTGGGCAGGCTGGCATCATTATTCCCACTTTCAGGATAAAGATGCCAAGGCTCTGAGTTTCCCTGCCCAGGTCACATTTTAAAGAGCAATAGCGATGGAGGTTGTTTAAGTAAATTGTGTTTAAAAGGAAACTTTGAAAGGTCCCCAGAAACGAGTAGTTTTATTTCAGGCAGCAGTCTGGCAGCTTGTTGGACACCTAACAGAAATAACTAACAGTCTCTCAAAATAAATGGCATTTTGAATAGGACAGAGGCTTGGGAACTGTAATAAGGTTCTTCTGGGTGGAATGAACTAAGGTGCTGCTGTGGAGTGTGTTGGTTTTGCTGTCAGAAATTGAGTAATGTAGTGTTAGTGCTACAGCTATTGACAACAGAACAAATTTCTACGGAAATTACTTTTAATATTGAGTTACTACAACTTAATGGACACATTTTTTTGAAGACTGGCTAAATCAAAGAACACTAACTCCTCTCATCATTCATAAAATTAAAGGTGGAACAGCAAATAGCATTGAAAAACCAGCATAGACAATGAAAAACAGTATGCTGTACCTTTCCTTTTGTTGCTAGAGATAGTTTAAATACGTTCTGCAAGAGGCCCTAAAGCAGTGTTTCTCATCTTTTTTGTAAGGTTTAGGACAGGAGTGGGGAACCTTTTCATGTTGGAAGGCCACATTAATTTAACTGTAATCAAAGAAGGCTGCATTTAAGAAACTTCAATTATATATGCTTAAAAATGTACATTTGGAAAAAAATCTAACTATGTACTAAATTTCAAAAAATGAAAACTATGTGTTAATTTTAAAGTTAACTAACCTTTTAATGACTTTGTTAAGTCTGCTTTTTCTTGGAAAGCATTTGAATATTTGGTTACAGCATGGAAGTCTGCACTTTCAGTTGATGCTCTAGCTGGGTATCAGTCATTTGTGACCTTAAGGGTGTCTTGATTTGGGTTAGGTAGGAGAATGTAGATTCACAGCAATAAGTGGTTGAAAAGCAAGAAAGCATTTTTCGGGCATGTTGCCAAAGTCGTGAGTATTCTACTTCATTTTTCCATATTTCACTTGGATCTTTCTTAGCATCAAACAATGACTTTAAAATGTCATCTACTGAGAGCTCGATCAATTCCATCTGTAGTTCTTTAGGTGCCTTGGTGATATCAACTAGGTGAGGCAGAAATGCTAATTTGAGTGTGATGTCATGATTCTCAATGTCAGTGAACCTTTCATTGTAATCTCCAATTAATAGATCTATAACAACTGGGTATTCTTTAGATGATTCACATATATTGCCCTGCTCGCCAATGATCTTTACTAACTGGGGAAAATATTCATCTGAAATTTGCTTTTGAAGAAGTGTTTTGAAAAAACACAGGTTTTTTTTCAAAATGCTTGTATTTTTTGACACATATCATACATAGACTTAGTTTTACCTTGCAAAGAAATATTCAAGTCATTTTGATTTGACATGATATCACACAGAAATGCTACATTCCTGTAGAAATCTTCTTTCAGTAATTCACATTGTTGATTCTGTTCTTCACAAAATTTATCTGTTCTTGCAGAGAGAGAAGTTTGGCAAACACCTGTTCCTGCCATAGCCAATATACTTTAGAATGATACCAATAACCCACCCTGAATGTTCAACTTTAGCATGTTAAGGAAACTGACGACCCTGTTGCATTGGTGCAATACTTATAACTTGTTGCAAAGTATCACTTAAAATAGCTTTAGCACAGAGATTTTGCTGATGCACAATACAGTGAAAAAAAATGAGAGCATCTGGATTTGTTAAGACTTTTTTAGTCTGTGCAATAAACCCTTCATGTTTTCGTGTCATAGAAGGTGCACCGTCTGTACATACACTCACTAAAGTGACCAAATTCAGTTCACAACATTTATCTTGAAAGTTCTGTTCGCAAGAGTGCCCAAAGCGAGTAACTCTTCATGGCAAAGAAAATCTTTTATGACCTAACTGAAGTATAGAACCTGCACTGAGTCAGTAGTGTCAGTCGATTCATCCAAAGCTATTGAATAATATGTATTTTCCTTTTGAAGTATTGCCTGCAGTTCTGTTAAGTTGGCTAATTCATGCTGCCAATCAGTTATGGTTCTCCTTGAAAGAGGCAGTTGTTCATACTTTGAAACGTTATTGGGGTCTAAGTAAGCATCCTATAAATTCAACAGTGCATTCTTTCACAATTTCTACATCATTGAAGGGCTTCCCTTTTTTTCCCAAGTGTATAAGCTACTTTATAAGTTGCTTCAGTGGCATTATTTCCAGGTCTTATTGCTGCTTGAAAGGATTGTCTTTGCTTTTGCTTTTCATCTTTTAATTTCTGTAGTACAACCTTTCATGCCTCTCCCTCTAATTTAAAATATTTATGGTCCTTATGGGTGTTATAATGCTGATGAGCATTGAATTTCTTTAATGTTGATATTGCAGTATCACAAAGCAAGCAAATCATCTTATCTTTAGCACTAACAAGATAATATTGCAATTCCCAATCCTCATTAAAAAATCTGTTTTCTTCCTTCAGCATTCTCTTGGTCTTTTGTCTTACGATGGGTTGTTAAGCAGACAGGATTAAAAAATACCGTCAAGCTGTGCAACTTTTCACAAATTCTGCTTCAAACAGAAACACAGTGCACCAGTTTCAAAAGCTGATAACACACTGGCATACTCGACCCCCATAAACTCTCGCCAGCCAGCCTTGTGCGGTGGTGGTGCCAGTCAGGCAGGGGAAGTTTGAACTAAATCATGAGAGGAGCAGCTGTCAATTTAGCCCTTATGGCTTACTGATGCTCTAATTGTGCCCATCATTCTGGGAGGATTATTTCTTTGAAATTTACTTTTATTCATTGGTATTTTAAATACATTCATGTTAAAAATAAAAACATAAAAGAACAAAAATATTAATAAAAATAAAAGGATTTCTTCTGTAAAATTTAGATTCAGTCAAAAGGCTGCACTTAAGAACCACATGTGGGCTTAAGGCCTCAGGTTTCCCACTCCTAGTTTAGGATTTTAACATGTGAATTTTGAGGGGAGACAAATGTGTGGTCTATAACACATCCCCTCAGGAGAAAATGTGTTAATTTAATACATTTAAACTAATTAATTAAGGTTAAATAAAATATTATGAAATGTATAATATATATATTATTTGATTTCTCCCTAATGAGAGAAATTTAATATTAAAGAACAAGATTTTGTCAGGTAGGATTTAACTTTGGAGGGCCACACACCATTGTAATATGTAGGATTTTTTGGCCCCCAGGAACCAAATTTTACTTTTCATCCTGTTGAGAATTCATGGCCTAAAGGAAAAACAAAGAAAGAAAACAGATACACAAACTGTAGCGCTGCATTATCTTACAGTCTTTAAAGGACTGTACTAAATGGAACCCAAATTGTCATGGTGATGGTTAATTTTATGTGTCAGTCTGGCTAGGCTATGGTGCCCTGTTGTTTGGTCAAACACTAACCTAGATGTTGCCATGAAGGTTTTTGTAGATGCCGCTAATATTTACCATCAGTTTATTTTAAGTAGATTACCCCCAATAATGTGAGTGGGTCTCATCCAGTCAGTTGAAGGCCTTAAGAGCAAATAAGGTTTCCAGAAGAAGGAATTCTGCCTAAGGACTCTAACAAAGAAATCCTGCCTGAGTTTCCAGCCTTGTCAGCCTGTCCTACAGATGTAAGACTTGCCAGCCCCCACCGTTGCATTAGCCAAATTTTAAAATAAGTCAATCTCCCTCTCTCTCTCTCCATTTCTCTCTCCATGTATATAGATATCCCTGTCTATCTGTGTATCTATTACTGTCTAACATCATCTTGGTTTAAAAAAATAAAATTGAGTATCTCTTATGCCATGGTCATTCTGCTATCTCATTTAACGTCATAAAAATGCTGTGAGATAGTGCAGTCACCTCCATTTCATGGATGAGGAAACTTTAAGTAAAACTTAGCCTAAGGTCATGTAACTATGAATTGACAGAACCAAGATCTAAATCCAGGCCTCACTGACTTCAGAGCCCCTGCTTTCCAGGCCCCGCTTGCCTTCCCTCAGTGGCCCTCCCATGGCTCACTGATTGCAGAGTAGTTTCAGCTAAGCCTCACAAAACCCTGGGAACACAAACTCTTCCCTGATGGTATCCATAACTGCTAATGTTTACTGAACATTGCCTGACAGTGCGATAAGCATTTGGCTTGCATTGTTCATTTACTCCTCATGACAACCCTGTGAAGCATATACTATTATAGTTCACCTTTTATAAATTAAGAGGCTCTGAGAGGTTAAGTGCTCTCAGCTGTTAAGTAGCAGAGCTGTGAGTCCTACTCATCTCTGTCCCCCACCCAGTACCCAAACTATAGCCACCGCAGGAGATAGCTTTCTCTGACACTTTCCTTAGTATCTCTGCAAAGTTTGTCCTTGGGGCCATCTCATCTTTCATTCCCCCCTTCCACATCCTGGCCCACTCCCTTGTTCCTATTCCTCACTATAATACTTATTTGTTTTGGATCAGGGTTGGAAGGCAATCTGATGAATACTTGTTATTATTGGGATTCCTAGCATTTGCCTTTCAACAGAGGATACCTGGAAACGCATAACCATAACCCCCAAAAACTGAATGGTGGGATTTCATCAGGGAAGAGGAGTTTCAGCAGGTAGGTAAAGTATTTGGAGGCTCTATCAGTCAGGCTACTGACAGGAGGTAGATGGTACCCTCAAGTGGGTAACAGGGAATTTAATAAAGGGACAATTTACAGAGGTATGAGGAGGGTTAAGGGAAACCAGTATGGGATGGTGAAGCACCGTGAAGCTGGCAACATAGCCGTTACCACGCTACACCTATAGGTGCAAGGGGAGGAACAGTCAGAGGAACCCAAAAGAGGAGCTGAAGCTTTGGAGAGAGCCTCCTGGAAGAGGCTGTGGCTTTAGGAGAGACCTGCAGCCAACCTCTGGCCACCCAGCAAGGAGAAAACCAGGGAAAGAAGTATCCCTTCCTTGTTCTTTTCCTGCCCTCCGACTTGTAGGGGCACCTCCCATTGACCATACCCAAACTGAAGCCAGAGGGCAAGGGCCTTTTGATGTGGTCCACAGAGGCCAGACTCCCAGGACCCAGAGCAGAGAAGAGGGACAGGGGACCTGGAGGGCAGTGCTAAAGCCCAGCCAGCATGATGGCCTTCTATGACAAGTGAACACGGAGTCAGTTTAACAAATGAAGCACATAAGACACCTCAGTTTTCATTGTGTGGCTAAAAGAATAGCAACAAAGGACACAGGCCATGGAGCTACATTACTTCGTTTGAAGACTGGTCTGCCACTTCCTACCTTGGTGGCCTTGGACAAGTCACCTTTCCATGCCTTGGTCTCCTCATCTCTGAAATAGGGTTGATAACATCTACTCATAGGGTTATTATGAGGATAAAATGAGTTATAGCACTTGAACAAGGTCTGGCTGAATTAGGACCATCCTCAGGACACTCCAGGTACAAAGCAGGTGGGAGGAAGCATTGTGCCCCCAGGTACTTACACACTAGGGGGAAGACAGACACACCAGCCCTCACATCACAAGGTTGAGTGTGCTGTCAACCAAGAAGCAGGAGGGGCTGATCCTGTGCCTGGGTACGGTCCGGTAGGACTTTGCAGAGGAGGAGCCTTGAGCACAGACTTGCAGAATGATTTGGTTCTCAGAAGGTCCTTTTTACTAATAAAACCAGAATCTGTGCCCAGTGAACATCAGTTAATATTATAGTTCCATACCTTTAAGGAAGAAAGGAAGTCCAGTTGGAGATTAAAAGGACTGGGGGGGCCGGGCGTGGTGGCTCACGCCTGTAATCCTAGCACTCTGGGAGGCCGAGGCCGGCGGATTGTTTGAGCTCAGGAGTTCGAGACCAGCCTGAGCAAGAGCAAGACCCTGTCTCTACTAAAAACAGAAAGAAATTATATGGACAGCTAAAAATATATGTAGAAAAAATTAGCCGGGCATGGTGGCACATGCCTGTAGTCCCAGCTACTCGGGAGGCTGAGGCAGGAGGATTGCTTGAGTCCAGGAGTTTGAGGTTGCTGTGAGCTAGGCTGACGCCATGGCACTCACTCTAGCCTGGGCAACAGAGTGAGACTGTCTCAAAAAAAAAAAAAAAAGGACTGGGGGATTTGTGGATTGTCAGAGGAGATTCCCACATGACTAAGCAGTGCAGCAAGGATCCAGTAGGTGGCATAAACAGGTCATTCATTTTGAGGGACTTCCATTTGTCATAGTCTTTTTTGGATTTGAGGACTTTCTGTTCTTTGTTTCTTTCTTTCTGTTCTGTTCTTTCCTTTCCATACCCCCCCCCCCCAGTTTAACTACAAAACCAGGAAAATCCTTATCAAAAGATCCATTGAATATTTAAATACATTTTTTTTCTTCTTATCTTCCAACCCAGCCAGCATTTTCTGGCCAAAGTTTATGGATTCCAGACATTTCTATGTATATCTGCAGTCCATTTTACCAAATATATGCACTCATTTCACCTACATTGTGGTTAGCACTTTTATGTGATCTTTATTTAATGAGGTTAGATTTGCTTTTAAATCAAAGCAAACTATTTACAACTGATATGCTAACTAAGCACTTTTCAAGAAAAAAGCTTGAATGCTTTGCAGGTATGAACCCATGTGTCTTAGCTTACTTGTGCTGCTACAATAAAATATAAAATCACAGACTGGGTAATTTATAAACAAAAGAAATTTATTTCTCACACTTCTGGAGCCTGGTAAGTCCAAGATTAAGACACTGGCAGGTTTAGTGTTTGACAAGGGTCAGTTAATATCGGTTCTATGAATAAGTGAAAGTATGCTATGTCTTCACATTGTGGAAAGGTGGAAGAAAATGAAACCTCTCCCCCAAGCCCTTTATTAGGGCTCTAATCCCACCCATGAGGACTCTGTCCTCATGACTTAATTACCTCCTATTAATAAAAGCCCCACCTCTTAATACTGTCACATTGGCAATTAAGCTTCAATGCATGAATTTTGGGCAACATTCAGACCATAGCACTATGGTATTTACAGAAAGATTGATTCATATTGCATGAACCATCTAAACTCAACTTTTATTGTACTGTTATCCAGAAGAAAGAGAAAAAATAAAATACTCCTGAATACTTAATGTGATCAATTTATCTTTGAATTAGATCTAGAGTTTTAAAAAGCAGATGCAAACATTCTTACTTTCTTTGGGATCTATGGAGTTGGTTGACCAAATTAGCAAATTGTGAATTTTTCATAGAGTATACAGTAGGACTGTCCTTTTTATGTTCATATGGGCATTTTAGAAAGTCAACAATTTCTTTTTTTTTTTCCATTATAAAAGAGAATAGTATTATAGAAAGCATAGGAAATAAAAAAGAAAAAAATTCACCCTTAACCCCAGTACCTTTGTAGAAAGTGCTGGCAGTTTGATGTATTGCCTTCTTTTTTCTTACACATATTTTAATTTATTCATAGAACAGGTATTAACTTACCAACTTTTATTTTGGGATCTGGAGATCTAATAGTAAACAATTATCAAAGCTCCTGATATCATAGAGCAAACAAGAAAACAAATGAATAGATAAGTGAAATAAGGATAATTTCAGCCATTCACTAGCACTGTGGAGAAAATTGAACAAAGTGATAAGGAGGCTTGAGGTCTTTAGATCAGGCACTCAGGGAAAGCCTCGTGAGGACGTAATGTTGAATTGTGACTCAAACTGCTAGGAAGGAGCTAGAATGTGAAGAGAGAGAGAAGGCCATTTCAGTGCAAAGGCCCTGTGGTACAAACAAGCTGGGTGTGTATGCAGCACTAAAAGAGGTCTTGGGTGGCTAAGGCACACTGGGAGACCAGGAAGGAGGGCGGAGATGTGGTCAGAGAGCTGGATAGAGGGCCAGATCATGCAGGCCTGGCAAAAGTGTGGGACTTTGTTGTTAATCGTTATACATAAATTTTTAAGAACACATTTATCATTCTGCTTTTTTTCCTTGACATTATTAATAGACTTCATTTGTGTCATTATGTAGAATTCAAAGCCATCATTTAAAATGAATATGTACAGTTCCATCAAGTGGATCTTCAATAATTTACTTAACCATTTTCCCTATGAAAAGTATGTCCTCTTAACAAACATCCCCAAATGGCAATATGTGCTTATTGTGAAACTGTCTTCTATAAACACATTAACTGCCACACTAGGAAAAAAATTTTTTTTCTTGGGGCCACAGTGTTATATTATGAAAGTAGAATAAAAATTTAGAAAGCAAAATGATCCCTTCTAATTTAATGAAAATTTTGGGTTTTTTTTTTTTTTATCATTTTCTGTTGGTGAGTTATATGCAACTTGAAAAATAGTTCACAAGGCTCCCAAGGTAGGGATATGTGAGTTACATATACTTCATGAGGCCCTGGGCTCAAAACTAGCGTGAGTTAAATACAACTCACATGGCAGTTAACGTGTTAAACAAGTGACTTGACTGTTACTGGCTCCAACTGTTATTGATTTGATTTAGTTGAGATAGACTTTGTTCCTCTTTAAAAAGTTCATTTGTAGCTGGAGGATTTGGCTTGTTGGCATTTTAATGACGTAAATGAGCAGCAAAGTTAGAGAAATTCTCTAACTTTGCAAGAAATTCATAGGAATCTAGTCTTTATGTTTCTCCCCATCTGAGATTATATTTATTTATAAAAGGCTAAAATCTAGAACACTATTGTCACAGAGGCAGGAAGAATAACACTCTGAAGCTAGTGAGCATTGATCTGTACTCAGCATTGAAAACTAAGGAAACCAAGGCAATCTCACAGTGCTTTTCTTAAAAAATGAAAGGGTGCAGTAAGGAGTGGTTTCTGCAGTCTGCCCATAATCTGTTAGGTGATTAAAATAATGCTGCTGGAGGTGCTGATATTTTTGTGGTCCTGTGAATAGTATTGTTTTAGAGAACAATTTTATTGGGGAACTCATTTTGTGACTTATAAGAAAATGTGGTTTTCAGCAGTGGAATACATAAATATTTAGTATTTACACCCTGTGAGAGAGCTGACTGCCTATCTTGAGAAATCACCTATGTATTTATGATTAACTTTGATTTAGTTGTTATTTCTGACCATGGTCACCCTGGGGCTGCTTAACCCACATGGTAGCAATGTCAAAGAGTGCAGGGGAGCAAATGTGTCCATCATAGGAACCAGAAGTCCTCGAATATTTAGGATTACTCACTGAGTAATTGTGTGCACCAGAAGTCCTTGACTACTTAAGATTACTTGCTGAGTAACTGTGTGTGAATGATACCTGCAGACGCAGGTCTGTTTGTCTCAGCAGTTATTTTTTACCCTTTTGGATATGCCTTTATTATATGACCATAAGCCCACTGTAAAACTATATTTTGCATTTTATTGTTAATATAAATTCTCCTCTGTGCTGTTTGGCCTTTAATTTTTAATACTAGAAAAGACTTTAGAGATTATCCCAAATCTTTCATTTTTATAGGTAAGAAAACAGAACCCAGACAAGTGATTCACCCAAGGTCACTCAGCTAGTTAGTATTTAGAGTTTTTTGGTGTTTTTTTTTAAACAAGTCCAATATTATTTTTCTTTATTTATAAATTAGTTTTGTGTTTGACAAAGGCCAGGTTCATGTAGGCACACCTCAATGAGACACCTAACCATTTTTCCCTAAAATAAAGAGAAAACGTTTTTTCTTTATTGGTTGAATTTTATCCTGCAAGAATTTATGTTTTGAAGTCCTAACCCCCAGTGCCTCTGAAAGTGACCATATTTGGAAGTGGGGTCCTTGTAGCTATAGTTAGTTAAGATGAGGTCATATTGGAGTAGGGTGGAGCCCCAATCCAATATGCCTGGTGTCCTTATAAACAAGGGAAAATTTGGGCACAGACATGCACACAGGGAGAACACCATGTGAAGATGAAAGCGAAGATCAGAGTGACACTTCTACAAATCAAGGAACAGCAAAGACGGCCAGCAAACCATTAGAAGCTAGGGGAGAGGCCTGGAACAGTTCCTTCCTTCCCTCACAGCCCTCAGAAGGAACCAACCCTGATGACACCTTGATCTTGGACTTCTAGCCTCCAGAACTGTGAGACAATAAGTTTCTGTTGTGTAAGGCACCCAGTCTGTATGAAGCCTTAGCAAACTAATACAATATCTATGCCTGCTGTATATCTAATGAATTAGGGAGCCCAAAAATATGTGACTGTGCCTTTGGAAATATGAAGAAAATTAAGCACACAAATGCATGATATCAATATGAAACCAATTTGTGGTTGTGGGCTTGAGTGCCAAAAATTGCCAAACTACAAATTACAAAGGTTTCCTAAAATCCAGTTATTAAAGCTCATGGAGTTTCTGGAGACCTTGAATTGCCTGGCCTTGCCCAACCATGGTGTGTTATAGACAGATTGTGCTACCCCATGTAATGCTGCTGGAGGGAGTTAGAACTGAATTTAAGCATGTTTGTATTTTTAGAGGTTTTTCATTTTTTCATCTGACTTTTATGTGGTACAATACATAGCAGTTACTTTAAATTTTGTTCCTTTTCTTTCTTGAAAGCTATACCTTTGCATTATGGGAAAAGTCATATTCTGGTTCAATTTTATGCTATATTTTTATTTCTTAATTTTTTTTTCTTTTTAAGAGGCAGGGTCTCATGTGTTGCCTAGGCTGGTCTCGAATTCCTGGCCTCATGCAATCCTCCCACCTCAGCCTCTCAAAGTACTAGGTGGGCTTACAGGTGTGAGCCACTATGCCTGGCTTAGGTCTAATATTCCTGCATAACAGTTTGCAGTGATGTTACAGAGGGAGATGAGAGGCAGACACAAGGGAGACATTCTCCAGCCCTTCTGGCCCACTCACACCCGGAGGGAAGAAAGCATCGCCTGAGGAGCAGTGGTCAAGCAGTTTGTTGGTCAGATACAACGACCCTTCCCTCCCAAAGCACTGTAAGGAGGTGCCCCTTTGGGGTGACTGACACTTGGCTGGCATGATAAAATCTCCCTTCTGAGGACTCAACAGTGAAAGTACAAAGTCTCAGCACAAAATCCAGTACAGTATAACCTTTCAAAGCCTTTTTCCTATTAAAGGCTATTACCCGAGTTGGCAGGTAAAATTATGGCCTGAGGATGAAAACATGTAGGGCAGCAAATGAAAGAATTAGTGCACTGTTAAAATTAGATTTGTCGTCCGAGCAGAGAAACCTTTGCCTGCTGGGGCTGTTGAGGGCACCTTCAAAGGTCTTGGGCCAAGGACAAAGACAAGGCCAGAAAGGAGTAGATTCTTACCGCATTTCAGCGAGGGCCCTTTCCAGCACCCCCCTCCAGATTCTGCCCTGGCAATCAGAGTATGAAGGGGTGCATTCGTGTGGGCACTGCATTTAAGGTCCCCCGTGCCCATCCCTTCACCGTCGTCATTTATTTATTTTTCTTGTTTGGCTCTGACAATGATTCTGGTTATCAGAGGCCTCAGGTTTTGGCCGCTGCGTTGCCTTTGCTTTTTTAAAAAGCCAGAAAATGGGCAAGAAGTATAAAAAGGGTGAGTCAGAACCAAAACATCTAGAAAAGAGCCATATCTCTCTGCCTGGAATGGCCTCTGGTAGGGGAAAAATAATTGAATCAGTGACTCTGAATACTGAGCCGCTTTGCATGACTCATTAAACTGCCATTTTCAACACTTTTGCCTCACGCTATAAGAATGATAGAATCCTATAACAATCTATATGTTTAAATTCTTTTCTCTCTGAAAAGCCTTGTGGTACAAGTGCCTTCAGATGGGAGCACAAACATCAATTGAAATATAAGACAGTCATAATGGAGCTAAATTTGATAAGCCACTCTAGCATGACCCAGGCACCCCAGGCTGTTAAATCAGGATGCACAATTAATTGCTACTCTTTTATTTATTATCTTTAATCCTTCATTGGATACAGTTGACTTGCTACTTCCTAGGATGAGCCCACAGCATAGGCGGGAATGAATAATTTTTAAATTATGAAGCAATTTCTTTGTTACAAACCTGGGCTCAGATGTAAATTCTAATCATTTCCTTTTCCCTGAACAGCGCCCTCTGAACTCAGAAGGACATTCATTTTTTTCTTCTACCCATGGTGGGCAGAAAGTCAGGCGTGTCTAGTTCTTGGAGGTCATTATTGGTTTTTCTCACCCTCACTAAGGAATTGGCACATTCCTCTGGGACTCCTTCTTGGCACCCTAAAGGCTCGTTGAAAACCTATCTTATATGACAAAGAGTGAAACTCTCTCCTGGATGAACTAGCTCTTTCTACAACCCTCTTCTACCCTGCCTCCGACTTGGTTTATTCATTTCTATTCATTTTATCAAGGTTTCTACCTTTCAGAAGACAAGGATTTTCTCACTTTGAACTGTGAGTGGTTTTTTAGCTGAGCCAGAATGAATGAATCAACCTAATGAACCAACAGGCTTTGATTTCAGGGGCATCAGGAAACCATTTTCTTTCCTGGTTATTCCACAGCTTCCTCCATTGTCTTGTTACCTAAAATGCCAGTGTTAGGAATTCCATCCTTTGTCTTTGTTCCCTGGTAAAACACATATACTAGTGGCAAGCATACTGCTTTATGCCATAACAGCCTTTTACAGTTCAGCCATATTAAGTGCACAGAATCCTATCCTGAGAAGAAGCCACATATAGGGGAGAGGAGAGGAGTTAAGAATGGAGAGGTGGGGGCAGCAGTGATGGGGGAACACATCTGGAAAGACCCAGAGAGCCAGAAACAACTATAACCCTTGACTGGGATGACATTGACTTGTGGGGAGAAAAAGATTAGCGTGAAAGGAAGTAGTAGTCATCCCTCAGTATGCATGGGGATTGGTTCCAGGCCTAGGATACAAAATCCATGGATGCTCAAGTCGCTGATATAAAAGGGTGTAGTATTTGCATATAACGTACATACATCATTCCATATACTTTAAATCATCTCTAGATTACTTATAATACCTAATATAACATATCTACATATATAATACCTAATATAACATAAATGCTATGTAAATAGTTGTAACACTGTTTTTTAGGGAATAATGACAAGAACAGACGCAACTATTCTTTTTTTCCCCCTGAATATTTTCAATCTGCAGTTGGTTGAATCCACTGATTTGGAACCCATAGATACGGAGAACCAAAGGTACATATATATCCCAAGATACTTGTTTTTATGACAAACTAAACTATTCCTGATTATAAAAGTAATTGATCCTTATTGTATGAAACCTCATAAAATATGTAAAAATATAAAAATGCTCATAATCTTGCAGTTCCAGGAATATCTAATAATTTTCCCATGATGATTTTTCATGGCCACAATAGCATCCCATCATTTATTTGACCAGTTCCCTCTCAATTTTTGCTGTTGCAAATGGTAATAGCCAGCGTTTACAAAGCTTTCCAGGTTCTTTTCCAAGTGGCTGACATTGATTAATTCACTCAGTCTTCACAACAGCCCAATGTGGAGGTCTAGGTATTATTCTCATTTTAGAGATGAAGAAATAGGCACTGAAAGGTAACTTGTCCACAGTCACAGGCTAGTAAACAGTGGATTCAGGATTCACACCCTGGTGGTTTGCCTCCAGGCAAATCTGATTATTTTCTTGGGCTATGTTGCCTAAGATAGCATCTCTGGGTCCAAGGTTCAAGAACATACCTAAGGCTCCTGAAACATTGCTAAACTGCTTTTTGCAAAATTCACTCTTCTGGCAATGACCTTCCATTTCCTTTTCTTCCTTCTTGTTTAAAAACAAAACAAAACACCTGTGTTGCTATAGCAGAATGGCTCTATCTACATTTTGCCTCCCATTCCTGAGCTGGCAGCAGGAGCAGGGAACCAGGGAAACAAAGGTTAGTCTGCACAGCAGACCTGAAGTCCTTGAATTATGGCAGCTTTGGGGATTTCAAAAAGCACATTTAGATCAGGCGCGTCCTGGACTTGGCCTCCCTGTTCTTTGAGTTGCCTTGGATATGAGGTGAATTATCAGTGTCGCTCTCTGTGGGCTGTTTTTTTTACGCTGGGTCGGGGAGTCAATGACAGGATTCCTCCCTATCCCTGTCGTCTTCAGAGTACAGAGTGTGCACTAGGAGGCTGGCATTAGGGAGGCACCCCTCTCAGGGCAGCAGGGACTGGATCGTAGCCTGAGCTAACAAGCCCAGAGACTTACTTGGTTGGTTGGTTGTTCATATATTTGTTTGTGATAGAAAAGTCTTCTAAATGTTTATGAAGTATGGATTATCCATTCAGTGCCATACTATGAGTGAGGTAAATCAGTATGTACTGACACAGAAAGATGCTCAGGGCATTCTTTTAAGTAGAAAAAGGAAAAAATTCTGCAGAACTGCACCAATCATACAATCCCATTTCAAAATACGTATAGAAAAGAAATTTCCCCTAGAAACTGGAATGGGGGGAGTTTAGGACCTTTCATTTCAAATCCCATGCATCTCTGCATTCCTTGAAATTTCAGCAAACATCTATTACTTTTAAAATTAATATAAACCCAACAGAGACTTTATAATAAAGTAGAAACTTGGCATAAAATTTAAAAATATATAAGCTCATAAATAGGGAAGATATGTATAGAAGAAAACAGGATCTCAGGGAATATAAAAAAGTCCTAATTGAACTGGTATTTAGGGAATGGAAATACGTTTTTTCTGCTTGTGTTTTCTAAATGTTTGGTAATGTATAACTACTGTAAACTATTAACATACTTTAAATATAGATACAATGAAAGGAAGCATGAAATTGTATTAAAAGAAAATCCATAAAAGCAACTCTGAAAGGAAAGGAGAGAAGGTGGCATAGCGGTAAAAGTGGAAACAGGGGGTCCTGACACCTGGCTTCTCCCTCAGGGTTACTGTGTGATCTTGGGCAAGTCACTTGGCCTTTCTGGGCTTCACATTCTCTAGCCTCATCCCTGACTACACATCAGAATCACCTGGGCGGCTTTTAAAGCAATCACTGTCCCAGCCCCTCTGAGCAGGGCCTGGAAAGGCTCCCCACGTGATTCTGAGGAGCGGAGGAGGCTGAGAAGGCTGAGCTGTTCTGAGCTCTGGGGGGTCATTCCCTCTTACTGGGCAGTGACCCCACCCAGAAGTGACAAGTGGTCATTTAAATAAGTAGATAAGTAGATGTTTATGCAGCTCTTGGAGAAGGAAAGTTTTAAAGAACCATTTGGCCAGTTCACCTCTTGGTTTTGAAAAGTGGTTGCTCTTTGCTTATAATAGCCACTTTCCATTGGGATTTTCACTCGACATTTGGGTGTAAAGAGTGTGCATTTTTAAAGCTGTCCAAATGCCTATTTATGCAGCAGACCATAACTCCTTTCTCAATAGGCTGCTATGCTTTATCAAGTAAATGATACACATTTTAAAAACTGTCTGAAGGAGCATTTACCTGAGGGACTGTTATTGTGTTTGGGTTTTTTTCTTTTGAGCCCTTATGGTTCATTGGGTAAATAATATCTTTAAACCAGTTTTTTTAAATAAGGCATGTCTAGCAAGATGTCATTTTATCAATCTGATACACTCTCATAACCTTCAAAGAGGGCTCTTTTGGATCATTTTGATTTTAAATTTCACATTAAGGTATTTTACCAAAAAAGGAAAAAGAAAGGATTAAATCTTTAAAAACTGGTAGGAAGGAGGCATCTGGCACCTGACTCCCCCCCGCCCCACCTTTGGTAGGTAAAGAGGCTTTTTCGCTGTTTCTTCTGTGATGCTACTTCAGTACTAAATCCAAGACAATTTTGCCTTTATGGCAATAGACCCTAGCCCTGTTGTTGCAAAGCAGGGGGCAGGGGGGATTATTTAGATATGATTGTGAAATGGAAGAACATCTGGTAGGACAGGGTTTGTGTCAGCATGAGTTATGTGACTCCTCTAAGAAACAAGGCCAGGGATAGGGCACTGGCATGGGGATCCCATTAAAGACAAGAGGAAGATTTAGTAGAGAATGACAAGGATGAGTAGAGAGCATCAGTACATAAGACCAAGGATCTTATGTGGATCAGACCAAGGTTCTTAATTGCAGACAGTAGAATTCACTCAAGTTAGTTTAAGCAGAAAGGGGCTTACCAAAGTTACACAGAAGAACAGTGCAGCCACAAACAGTGGAGCCAGGAGAAAAGTGTAGTTCCCAAAGTGTGTTCCTCGACCAGCAGCATCAGCACCACCTGGGAGCGTGTAGTGGTGCAAATTCTTAGGCCATACCGCAGACCTGAATGAGAGACTCTGGGGGTGGGGCCCAGCAATCTGTTTTAACACGTTTTCCAGGTGATTCTGATATACAGTGAAGTTTGTAAACCACTGCCTTATGATTCTAGTGGAAACACTGCTGCTGCTTCCCACTTTTTGGCACTGGTGAAATTAGGGACTGGATGCCCAAGACTCTGCCACAGCTGCTGCAGAAGGACCAGCTGTGACAGCCAGTGTGTCTGCCAGAAGATCTCACTCCCCTGTGTATATATGGCTGCTGCCTCGCGTTGCTCACTTCCAGCTCAGGACTCCTGGAGGACATCCTCCAGGGAGCACCCAGAACCACATTACATGCCTGTATCCTGGCTGCAGAGGACGCTAAGCAAGGAATTTAGCTTTCCAGACTCCATAGTTCAGAAGGAAGCTAGAAGGTGATCAGAATGGATGTTGACAGAGCCAACCTCTGTATCTGCCATTGGTGATGTCCCCTGTGATGTCCAGCGAGTCCACACGTAAGCCAGCCTTTTGCAGAAGGGGTGGGTCACCCATCCCTACCCCAACACAACACAGGACAGACATCACCCCACGGGTACCCCAGCTGTGTGAACTCTGCTCAGCCACTGCCTGGAACCCGAAGACTTTCCCCAGGCTGCGGGGGGGGGGGGAGCTTAACTCAGATGGACTATATGATAGAGAGACGTAGTTATTCTTTAAATACACTTTTGCAAATAATAAAAATTAAATATTCAATTTAATTCAAAAATTATATATTTATGCAAATAATTATCACATATAGGATGAAAATGGGAATGATTTGGTTGCCAAGATTGATAGTTATATAAAATATATTCCTATGAGGAAATATAATTTAATTGAAGATAGTACTTTAAGACTTTTTCTTTGAAACATATCTGAAATGATACTAAAGTGTTTAATATTATCATTTGATATAGTTTAATGGGCTTACTGTAACCATCGCAGAAGAATGACAGAAGTGGCCTGTGGCTTAAATAAAATAACCTTCCTAGCTCCCTTTTTAAATTGTAAATTGAGGTAGAAGTTGTTCCCAAAGGAATGTACCTCCCCTGCCTTGATGAAGTGCATTGTTTCCCAATATTGAACAATTAAAATTACATCCAACTATTTGCACACATTTATTCTACAGTCAGAGCAAGATCTTTATAAATAAATCTTTGTATTTAATTGACACTTCTGTCAAAGAACATTGCTTTAACCATATTGATTGTGAGGTATAGCAGGGCATTGATTACTAGCAGTAGAAGTCCATTTACTTGCCAGGATCTGTCCGGCCCCAAGGTCTGGGCAGGCCAGAAGGATCCATGAACTCAGTTTTGTGTCTCTTAAGGCCCTGCTTCAGCCTCACAAAGGCTTACCTTCTTATAATTCAGCTCCAACACCATCTCCTTAAAGAGGCTCATCTTGACCACCCAACTTGAGTTGCCCACCCAGAGGTCATCGTCTGTCGCGTCATCCTGTATCACCAGCTTCTTGGTACTTAGCGCTGTCTGAAGTCAGCTCATGTGTTTAATATCTGTCTCCCCGATGGAACATAAACTCCATGAAGAGGGGGACTTGTCCGTTTTGTTCACTGTGGGGCCTCCATGCCATCCTTATCCAGTGCTTAGTAGGCCCTCAGTAAATATTATGGAATGAATGACTACAGCTGAGTTTGGCTGGCCCCAGGGCCAAAGTGCCATTGTCCCTAGAGTGTGGTAGGAAGCTATAGCTTACCCTGCAGGTGAGAGAGAAGTGATAATAGGGAATGTGGTTCCTTTAAAATACCCAGCTGTTCATTCTCTCTGGGTAGAACTTGAGCAGGCCCACAGGGCGCAGCTGGGAGGGAAGCACCCCATGGAAGAGGCATCTCAGACGCTCACAGTTGGACAGGATTTTGTTTGTGCCAGGATTGTTGGTTCCTCCTGACTGCTCCTGAAAGCAGAAATCAGAGGTTGGCTGCTCTCACAATTGAGGAAAAGGTAGATCTGGTGTGTTCTCTACATGGTGCTCATTGCTTTTGGGAAAAAAACCCAAATCTTATCTAACCTTGGGACTTGGTTTACATTTTCTGTGTGTGACTGATTTAAAGAGATTTGTACTGTTATTTATAGGTACGCTTTTGTTTTCTCATTGCTACACAGTTAAAATTATCCTGGTTAATTTGCTTTTCAAATATTTTTGTTTTATTATTTTAAAAAATGTGGACATTAATGTAGTGTTTCCCCATATACCATAATTTTACATTTCTTTTTTTTTTTTTTTTTTTTGAGACAGTATCTCACTCTGTTGCCCAGGCTAGAGTGCCATGTCAAACTCCTGGGCTGAAGCAATCCTCCTGCCTCAGCCTCCCGAATAGCTGGGACTACAAGCATGTGCCACCATGCCCGGCTAATTTTTTCTATATATATTTTTAGTTGTCCATATAATTTCTTTCTGTTTTTAGTAGAGACAGGGTTTGACTCTTGCTCAGGCTGGTCTTGAACTCCTTAGCTCAAAGGATCCACCCGCCTCAGCCTCCCAGAGTGCTAGGATTACAGGTGTGAGCCACTGCTCCCGGCCAATTTTACATTTCTTAAAAATACACAAAGCAAAATAAGCAGAAAAAGGCAAACCTTGTCCAGCCCTAAATGCTCCAATATCCTAGTCTACCCTGCAAGCAGCAGAGCATTCAGGTTAAAAATATAGGCACAGGCCAGGCATCATGGCTCCCATTTGTAATCCCAACATTTTGGGAGGCTGAGGCAGAAGGATCACTTGAGGCCAGGAGTTCAAGACCAGCCTGGGCAACAGAGTGAGACCCCTGTCTCTACAAAAAAAAATTTAAAAAATTAGCCAGGCTACACCTGTAGTCCCAGCTACTTGGGAGGCTGGGGCAGGAGGATCACTTGGACCCAGGAGTTTGAGGTTGTTGTGAGCTATGATCACACCACTGCACTCTAGCCTGGGCAACAGAGCGATATCCTGTCTCTAAAAACAACAAAAACAGACAAAACTGTGGGTCAGAGGTGGTCTGGTTCACCTCTGGGAAGGCCCTCTGTAGTTCATTTCTCAGAGCCTTTAGTGTCCTTTGTCAGATGAGGATGATGAGAGTACAGCCTTTTAGGATTTTTGTGACACTGCAGTGAGCTACTGCGTGTAAAACTGCATAACGCCTGGCCCAGAGTAAGTGCTCAACTATTATCATTACTGACCAGAGGCTAAGCAGAAGGTATGCTCAGAGAGGCCAGCCACTTTGGAACATGTCCCCAACTCCCACAGTGTCCTGGGTTGACTGGTGCACCCCTAAAATTCATGTTTACCTGGAACCTCAGAATGTGGCCTAGTTTGGAAATAGGGTCTTTGCAATGGCAATTAGTCAAATTAAAGTGAAGTCATACTGAATTAGAGAGGGCTCTTATTCAATGCCTGATACCCTTATAAGAAGAGAGAAATGTGGACACACACACACACACACACACACACACGCACATACACACACAAAGAGAAGGCCGTATGAAGACCCAGATGCAGAGAGAAGACAGCCAGGTAAAGATGGAGGCACAGATGGAGTGATGCATCTACAAACGAGAAATGCCAAGGATTGCTGGCAACCACTGGAAGATAGAAGGAAAAGGAATCCTCCTCTAGAGTCTTCACAGAAAGCGTGGTCCTGCCAACACTTTGATTTCAGATTTCTGGCCTCTAGAACTAAATAGAAATAAATGTCTGTTGTTTTAAACCACTTGGTTTATGGTAATGTGTTACAACAGCCCTAGCAAACTAAAACAGTCACTTAGGAGAGACCACACTGTATTGAGTGGGCCTTATTCCCTGCCTTCAGCTAAATCCTTGAATTATAACGTGAATGAGATTAGGAGAACAAGATTTAGGATTTTGAAAAATGGGCTTCAGCTGATACCTTATCAGGTTGTTAGGCGTGAGAGCAGATTGAGAAGGACAATAGAAATTGTGTTAATTACTCTTGGACTCAGAAAAGTCTTGCAGCAGCAGTAACAGCACTGACAACTGCTTTCCCTGTGACTTTTAGGGGTCAGGATAGCACTGTGGTATTAGGCTTTTTACTGTGCAAAATGCTCAGCAACAGAAAACAAGTGAGAAGCCAGCATCATGCAGTGTGGTGCCAAGATGCCAGTCTCAGCAGCCTTCCCGCATTAGGCCCTGTGCCCTGGCCTGCAGAGTGTGTGCAATGAGCCAGGGAGCAGGTACACCTACCTTAGCATCCTGGCTGGACTGCAGCCCCTCACAGTGTCTGTTCATCCATTTATTTGCCCACTACATATCTACTGAGTACTTACTAAGTGGTGACATCACATCTGGAGTAAGATCTGCTTCAGAAAGCACGATAGAGTAGCCAAATGAGAGGCAGGCATTCCAGATAGAGAAATCCAGAGATGGAGAAGGAGACAGACTTGTCAGCAGAGTGTGATTGGAGGAACTCAGGGATGCAAAGCCAAGTATTTATTGTGTTTCAAGAATCACATCAAACTTACAGCCTCATTGATCAAATTCACTTGAGTGGAAGAAGTACATCTATCCAGAAAGCTAGCTGCCTCTTTCTGGGATCTACTAAGGTCTTTTGCTTCCTGATTACAAAGACCTTTTCTCTTCTAATTCCATGGCAGATTCCAGGGCACCTTCCGAAGGGGAAGAGCCAGCGTGACCTTTGAAGAGAGTGAAGTTGTCTTTCTGGGTCAAGATAATGGCTATACTGATGCATCTACCTTGCCTAATTTCTTTGGAATCCTTGGTTATTGTGGAGCCATCACTACTGTCTTAAGTCCTCTTCCCACTTTTCCCAACCCACTAGAATACCTGTAAAATCGTGAGACACTTGCTGACACCTGTTTTCTTTTGCCTTTTTGTTAATAGCCATTCTAATTGGAGTGAGTTGGTATCATTGTGGTTTTGATTTGCATTTCCATGTTGGTTAGTGATGTTGAACATTTTTTCACGTGCCTTCGGTTATTTGTCTTTTTTTTTTTTAATTGAGGATTGATTGTATTTTGTTTTGCTTGCTTGGTGTTTTTTTTTTTTTTTTTTTTTTAATGACTTAAAACAACACAAATTTATTCTCTCACAGTTCTGGAGGCCAGAAGTATGAAATCAAGGTGTGGCAGGCCACCTCTCCTCTTTCCAAAGGCTTTAAATAAGAATCTGTCCTTTCCTTTTCCAGCTTCTGGTAGCCTCAAGGGTTTCTTGGCTTGTGGCTGCATATCTCTGGTCTTTGCCTCTTTTTTTTTTTTTTTATTTCAGCATATTATGGGGGTACAAAAGTTTAGGTTATGTATATTGCCCGTGCCCCCTACCCCCCTGAGTCAGAGCTTCAAGTGTGTCCATTCCCCAGACGATGCACAGCGCACTCATTAGGTCATTTGTCTTTTATTGAGAAATATCTACTAAGGTCTTTTGCCTATTTTTTTTAATCAGCTTATTTGAGATTTTTTGCTATTGAGCTATTTAAGTTCCTTATATATTATGGATATTAATTCCTTGCCAAATGTAGATTTTTGTAAATATTTATTCCATTCAGTAGGTTGTCTCTTCACTCTGTTAATTGTTTGCTTTGTAGAAGCTTTTTAGTTTAATGTAATCCAATTTGTCTATTTTTGCCTTTGTTGCCTGTGCTTTTAAAAAATCCTTGCCTACCTGAAGTTTGTAAGGCATGTCCCATATGTTTTCTTCTAGTAGTTTTACAGGGTTGTGTTTTAGACTTACGTCTTCAATCCATTTTGAGTTGATTTTAGTATAAGGTGAGAGGTAGGGGTCTAGTTTCATTCTTCTGCATACAGATGTCCAATTTTCCCAGCACCATATATTGAAGAGACTGTCTTTTCCTCAATGTGTGTTCTTGACACCTTTGTCAAAAATCAACAGGCTGTAGGTGTGTGAAATTATTTCTGGGCTCTCTATTCTGTTCCACTGTTGTATGTGTCTGTTTTTATGCTAGCACTGTGCTGTGTTTTAGTCACTATAGCTTTGTAGTATAATTTGAAGTAACGTGAAACCTCTAGCTGTGTTATTTTTGCTCAGGATCACTTTGGCTACTTGGGGTCTTTTGTGGCTCCATGTGAATTTTAAGATTGTTTTTTTCTATTTCTGTGAAGAATATAATTGATATTTTGATAGATATTGCATTGAATCTGAAGATGACTTTGGGTAGTGTGGCCATTTTAACAATATGAATTATTCTAATCCATGAATATGGGATATCTTTCAATTTATTTGTGTCATCTTCCATTTCTTTCATCAGTGTTTTATAGTTTTCAGTGTAGAAATGTTTCACCTTGATTAAGTTTATTCTTAGGAATCTTTTTTTGTAGGTGTTGTAAATAGAATTGTTTTCTTGATTTCTTTTGGAGATAGTTCACTAACTGGCATATAGAAATGCTACTGATTTTTGTACATTGGATTTTGTATCCTATAACTTTACTGAATTTGTTTGTTGTAACAGCTTTTGGTGGAGTCTAGGATTTTTTATACATAAGATCATGTCATCTACTAACAGGGAACATTTTAATTCGCCCTTTCCAGTTTGTATGCATTTTATTTCTTTCTCTTGTCTAATTGCTCTGGTTAGGACTTCCAGTACTATATTGGCTGGAAGTGATAAAAGTGAGCATCCTTGTCTTGTTCCTGATTTTAGAGGAAAAACTTTCATCTTTTCCCTATTCAGTATGATGTTAGCTATGGGTTTATTACATACAGCCTTTATTGTTTTGAGGTACATACCTTCTATACCTAATTTTTTGAGAGTTTTTAACATGAAGGGATGGCAGATTTTATCAAATGCTATTTCTTTGTTGAAGTGATCATATGATTTTTGTCTTTTTATTAATGTGATGTATCACATTTACTGATTTGAGTATGTTGAACCATCTTGCATCCCTGGGATTAATCTCACTTGGTCACAGTGATTGATCTTTTTATGGTACTATTGAATTCCATTTGCTAGTATCTTGTTGAGAATTTTTGCATCTATGTTCATCAGGGATATTGGCCTGTAGTTTTCTTTTTTGTTTTGTCCTTGTCTGTTTTGGAATCATGGTAACACTGACCTTGTAAAATGAGTTTGGAAGTACTCCCCCCTCTTCAAATTTTTGGAATAGTTTGAGGAGAATTGTTATTAATTCTCCTTTAAATGTACAGTAGAATTCAGCCGTGAAGCCATCGGGTCCTGGACTTTTCTTCTCCTTCTCCTCCCTTTCCCCTCTCCTTCTCCCTCCTCTCCCTTCCCTTCCCCTCCTTCTTTCCTTTTTTTTTTTTTTTTTTGACAGATGACTTCAGATTTCCTCAGTAATTATTGGTCTGTTCATGTTTTTTTTGCGGAGTGGGGGACAGGGTCTTGCTCTGCTAATTTTTAAATTTTTTTTAGGGATAGAGTCTTGCTATGTTGCCCAGGCTGGTCTCAAACTCCTGATTTCAAGCAATTCTCCCACTTTGGCCTCCCAAAGTGCTGGGATTACAGGTGTGAGCCACCATGCCTGGCCTAGAATTGTTTTTTTAGTCTACATTTTGTTTGTTTCTTCTCTGAGTTCCATTATTTCCTTCTACCAATTTTGGGTTTAGCTTTTTCTTGTTTTCTAGTTCCTTGAGGTGTCTAGTTAGGTCACTTATTAGAATCTTTCTCCTTTTTTGATATATGAACTTATTGCTATGATCTTCCCTCTCTTAGTACTGTTTTTACTGTGTCCCATAGGTTTTGGTATGATGTGTTTCCATTCTCATTTGTCTCAAAGAATTTTAAATTTCCCTTTTAATTACTTCATTGGCCCATTGGTTATTTAGGAGAATGTTGCTTAATTTCCATTTATTTGTAGCGTTTCTGAAGTTTTCCTTGTTGTTCATTTATAGTTTTATACCATTGTGGTTCAAAAAGATACTTGATATGATCTCTCTTCTTGAATTTGTTAACACTTGTTTTGTGGCATAACATGATCTATCCTGGAGAATGTTGCATATGCATTTGAGAAGAGTGTGTACTCTGCAGCTGCTGGATTGAATGTTCTGTAAATGTCTGCTAGGTTCTTTCAGTCTATGGTGTAGTTTAAGTCCTATTTTTTTTGTTGTTGTTGTTGATTTTCTGTCTGGATGATCTGTACATTCTTTAAAGTGGCATGTTGAAGTTCCTTACTATTGTATTGTAGTCTGTCTCTCCTTTAGGTCTAATAATATTTGCTTTATATATTTGAATGCTTTGGTGTTGGGTACATATATATTTATAATTTTTATATCCTCTTGTTGAATTGATCCCTTTATCATTATAAAATGGCCTTCTTTGTCTATTTTTGCAGTTTTTGACTTAAAGTCCATTTTATCTGATACAAGTATTGCTACTCTTGCTCACTTTTGGTTTCTGTTTGCATGGAATATCTTTTTCCATCCCTTCACTTTCAGTCTGTTTGTCTTTAACAGTGAGGTGAGTCTCTTGTAGGTAGCATACAGTTGGGTCTTGTTTTTTAAAATCTACTCAGCCACTCTGTATCTTTTAATAGAATTTTAATCAATTTTCCTTCAGGATTATCATTGATAGGTAAGGACTTATTCCTACCATTTTATTAATTGTTTTCTGGGTGTTTTAGAGATCCTTTATTCCTTTATTTCTTGATTTCCTATGTGGTTTGATGATTTTCCATAGTGCTAAGCTTTGTTTCCTTTCTCATTCCCAGTTGTACCTATGCTGTAATTTCTTTCTTTGTGGTTACCATGGGGCTAACATAAAGAGTCTTGTAGTTATAGTAAACTATTTTAAGCTGATAACAACTTAACTTTGGTTGGAGAGAAATCCACCACTACACACACAATTTGTATTTTGGTTGCCTTAATTTACATATTTATCTTTTGTATGATCCTTAGGGACTAATTATAGCTGTTGACATTTTTTATCTTTTTGACTTTAAACCCTCATACTAGAGGATTGAAACATTTATGAAACACCACTACAACACTGAGGTATTCTGAGTATGATTATGGAATTTTCTACACTGATAATTTTTATACTTTCATATGTTTTCATGAAAGTAGTTATTGTCCTTTTGTTTCTAGTTGTAGTACTCACTTAAGCATTTTCTTGTAAGACCAGCCTAATGGTGGTGAATTCTCTCAGTTTTTGTCTGGGAAGATCTCAATGCTGCCTTCATTTCTGAAGGATAGTTTTGCTGGACATAGTATTCTTGGCTGACAGTTTTTCTTTTTTTTTTTTCTTTTCTTTTTCAGCATTTTGAATATATTATCCCATTCTCTTTGTCTTCAAGGTTTCTGCTGAAAAATCTGCCAGTAGTGTAACAGAGATTCTCCTATATATGACTTGACATTTTTCTCTTACAGCTTTTAGAATCCTCCCTTTGTGTTTGACTTTTGACAGTTTGATTATAATTTGCCTCAGAAAGGATTTTTGGGGGTTGAATCTCATTGGGGACTTTAGAGCTCCCTGAATCTAGATGTCTATAACTCTCCCAAGACTTCAGAAGTTTTTGACTATTATTTTCTTAAATAGGTTTTATGGCCTTTCTCCATTTTTCTCTCCCTCTGAGATTTCTATAATGCAAATATTTGTTTACTTAATGGTATCCCGTAAATCCCTTATGCTTTCTTCATTCTTTTTTCTTTTTCTTTTTTTCCCATTGATTGGGTTATTTCAAAAGACTTGTCTTCAAGATCAGAAATTCCTTCTTGTGCTTGACCTAGGCTGCTGTTGAAGCTCTCAGTTGTCTTATCTCACTCATCAAATTCTTCAGCTTCCATGATTTCTTTTGGTTCTTTTTTAGGGTACCTATCTCTTTGTTGAATTTCTCATTCAGATCATAAATTGTTTTCCTGGCTTCATTGAATTGTTTGTCTGTATTCTCTTGTATCTTGATGAGTTTCTTTAAGCTCATTATTTGGAATTCCTTTTGAGGCATTTTGTAAATATATTTTTCTTTGGGGTCTGTTACTGGAGTCTTATTGTGTTCCTTTGGGTGTATCATGTTTTCTTGGTTTTTCGTGTTTCTTATGTCCCTATGTTGATATCTACATATCTAGTGGAACAGTCACTTTTTCCAGTTTTATGAAGTAGCTTTTGTAGGAAGAGACTATTCCCTGTAAATGGAGTCTAGGATGTTGGTTAGGAATGGTGCATTGGCTTTGGTTGTTTGTGGACTCAGTAATGTGGTGTTTGCACAGATTCTTCAGCTGTAATCCTCATCTGTGATGTTTGCAGTTGTCTCAGTGGGCTAGGCTATGGAAGTTTATGATGATGGTGGTGCAGTTTTGCTGGAGGTGGGGGTGCTAGGTTGGTTTTTGGGTCAGGTGTATGTGGGTGCAGTGGGGCTTTCTCTAGGGGGGCGAGGTCACTTCCTCTGGGCTGGCTATTGGGCTGGGGGCTGGTGCATGCAAGTTGGGCAGCTGTGTAAGGCTCTCTCTGGGAAGATGGGTCGGCCTCCAAGCCAGCTGTCGTGCTAGGAGTAGGTACCCATAGGCTGGGCTGTTGAGGCACTTGGCTTCCCCACTATGCAGGTCTTCCTGCTTCCCTAAAAGTAAAGTGTTTCATGGGTTCAGACATTGGAATTTTCATCATTCCTTGGGACCTAGGCTTCAGGCACTGAATTTGGGGTATTGGTGCTACAGGCACCTGTGTGAACATAGTGGAATGATGGCAGGGCCTCAGGGATGGAGGGGGTCAGTGACTTCTGGCCCTCAGGAAAGGACATACTCCGCATCTAGGGTTTTAAGAGTTGCCATGCTATAGTAGTGTAGGTTGCCAGGTTGGGGGATTGCGACGAGGATTCTTGCTCTGGGGCAGTACAGCCACACAGACTCCTGACAACTGTCTCCACTGGGAGACCCTGCTGTAGCAATGACTGCTGTGATAGGAAACACCAAGGGTCTCTAGCTTACCCTTTTCCCATAATAAGAGGTTCCCCTGGCTCTGAGCCAATCCCAGTGGGGGAGACGGTGTGGCAGATGCAGGATGCCTCACTCTCTTCTCTATGGTGCTGTCCTGGGCACCCATGCTCCCCAGGGATTTCTCTGTTCCACTGCTCTCCAGTATACTTCTTCAATCACTCTAGTTAAAATATAGTTGTTTATTTGTTGTCATGGTCCCTTTTTGGGAGGAGATGAATATCATTGGCCACTGATGTCACTCCCCTCTCTAGTCAGCTTCTTGTGCCAGTAACCATACCCATATTTTTTTCTGGACTTCTTAAATTTGCATTAGTTCTTGGTTTTCTTGCCCCCATGTCTCTGACCTCGTGTCCATGTGGGTACCTTGAGCTTATCAGGTTTAGGTGGGAAAGGCTCACCTTTCGTCTGTTTCCTCAGCCACGGTAACCAGCAGTGTTCCTGAAGGTAGTTGCTCTATCAGCTGGGTCCAGAGGGAGGACAGTGCTAATAAGGAGCAGAGCTCCTGGCCAAGCCTTAATGAAAATATAGGGGGAGTAAGAAGTAAACTGTTGTGGTTTAAGTGACTGAATTTTTTTAATTAAAAAAATTTAGGCCAGGTGCAGTGGCTCACACCTGTAATCGCAGCACTTTGGGAGGCTGAGGCGGAAGGATCACTGGAGGCCAGGAGTTTGAGACCAGCCCGCCAACATAGCAAGATCCCATCTCTACAAAAAATAAAATATTTAGCTGGGTGTGATGCTGTGTGCCTGTAGTCTCAGCTACTCAGGAGGCTGAGGCAAGAGAATTGCCAAAGCCAGGCATTCAAGGTTGCAGTGAGCTATGATCATGATGCCACTGCACTCCAGCTTGGGTGACAGAGTGAGACCTTGTCTCTAAAAAAAAAAAAAAAAAAAAAATTTTAATTGCAGTAAAATACACAATACACATAATATAAAATTTATCGTAACCATTTTTAAGTGTACAGTTCAGTAGTGTTAAATACATTCATATTGTTGTACAACCATTCTCTCTTTTTTTTTTTTTCTTTTTCCTTTTTTTTTTTTTTGAGACAGAGTCTGGCTTTGCCACCACAGCTAGAGTGTAGTGGCATCATTGTAGCACACTGCAACCTCAAACTCCTGGGCTCAAGTGATCCTCCTCCCTCAACCTCTGAGTAGCTGGGACTACAGGTGTACACCATGATGCCTGGTTAGTTTTTCTATTTTTTTACAGAGATGGGGTCTCCCTCTCACTCAGGCTGGTCTCGTACTCCTGAGCTCAAGTGATCCTCCCACCTTGGCCTCCCAGAGTGCTAGGATTACCGGTGTGAGCCACTGTGCCCAGGTTTGTGCAATCATTCTCTAAAACTGTTTTCAACTTGCAGAATGAAACTCTGTGCCTATTAAACAATAACTCTGCCATATCTACTCTTCTTAGCCCCTGGCAACCATCATTCTACTTCATGTATTTATGAATTTGTCTACTCTAGGTACCTCATATAAATGGAATCATGTAGTATTTGTCTTTTTGTGATTGGGTTATTTCACTTAACCATAGTACCCTCAGAATTCATTCATATTGTAGTGTGTGTCTGTATATTGCTTCCTTTTTAAGGTTGAATAATGCTCTATTTATGTGTATACCACATTTTGTTTATCCATTCCTCTATTGATAGACATTTGGATTGCTTTTACCTTTGGCTACTATAAATAATGCTGCTATGAACATGAGTATACAAATATGTCTTCCAGATCCTGATTTGAATCGTTTTCACTATATACCCAGAAGATGCCACTGACATTTTTATATTTTTGTTTCTAGAGCATAAATGATCCTATCCTGACAGATACTGCCATTAATTAGGTTAGCATGCAGGAACCAACAAAATTCACTTTATCTTGATATGCAAGGATAGTTGAGGAAAGGTTGAGGAAGGATGAGTTACCCAAACCAACCCTCACCTTTGGAGCACCTGACTCAGTCCCCAGAGAGGAGGTTTGGAGCCCTGCAAACACGTCTCCTTAATCAGACATGCCTATCTCAAAAAAGTTTTCCTTCTTCCTCCTCTTTTCATCCTTCATGCTCTCCTTCCAGCCAAAAGGTTATTAACATTTGTGTTTATATCTTCTAGTACCTGGCAATATGGATGAAGCATAACTACATTTCCTCCCCTTAATATCAAGGATTTTCCTGGGCACTAGATATAAATCTTAAGTGAGGAGTGTTC
Organism: Lemur catta; assembly: GCF_020740605.2. Taxonomy (NCBI): domain Eukaryota; kingdom Metazoa; phylum Chordata; class Mammalia; order Primates; family Lemuridae; genus Lemur; species Lemur catta. The sequence goes on from NC_059137.1 coordinate 63,957,961, forward strand.
TAGGCATGAGGGACATAAATATTGGGTAGGACACACTGCGCTGCATAGCTCCCATTTGTCAGTCCAGATCATTCTTCACTCTGTCCACCCTGCCCTCTGCCCACATAGGTGAGTGTATGGACCACATCCATGGGCTCCTTGCCCTCTGACTCCCAGTAGGGAGCCCTGGCAGAGATTGGAGGGTGAGAGGAGAGTGAGATTAGGGTACTGATCCCCCTGGCTCTGTCCCTGCATAATTGTCTTTGGCTACCTGTGCCCTTCAAAGGAAGAAGGCTCTTTCCAGATGCCTCTCTCTTTTTGGCTTCATTAACTCTGGGTACTGGAGGATTCCTTGTGGTTTTCCAACACCTAGCCTTTGTGTTTATGAGTTGTCCCTTATTAGGTTTTTCTGGAATTTCCCGATTTGAATGTGGCGTCTGTTTGCTCCAGGGACTCTGACTGGTCCACAGCTCTGCCCTATCAGACCAGTGAAGAAGACAGACAGACAGACAGATATGTATGCTATACTGTGACCGTAGTTATAACACAAAAAAGCTGTGGGAATTATTCTGGGTGAGTAAGAGAAAGCTTTTAAAGAAAGCTGTGCCTAAACATCTACCATACCCATAGCAAGAGCTCTGTCTAGGTAATTTAGTAGAATTCAATTGTTCAAAAAACTGTTTCTCATTGTCTGTTGTGTTCAAGGCAGTATGTGAATCAAGAATAGATTCATATCTTAAGAAATTTATAATTTGATAAAGGAAAATGAAACAAAACAGAAATGAAAGTTTATATGCATTAGTCTTTTGCATGAAGGATGTGTTCCTGGATCTGGGAATGCTGTTTAAATCAGCCTGTAAGTGGTCTATATAGCCTAGTCTTTGAGGAGATCAAAGCTCAGCATTGCACACTGGTAGGGCCTTGTCCATTCACTTAAAAATGCCTGAAATCCATAATTGCCTGTTGGTCTCCTTCCCCTGTTTTCTCAACCATTTCTATATATATATACAACTAGAGTCACTGTCAAATTTACATTTGAACATTCAGATTGATTTTCTTTGTTTCTTTGTAGCAGATTCAGTACTATAATTGCAAACGGTTTCTCAGTCTTGATGGGCCAAAGCTAGTTGCCAAAATATAAGTAATTGCCAGAAAGAGACTTCAGCAGAGGACATAACATACATTGCAAAGCATTCTCATCTCATAGTACAATGTGAGCTCTTGTCAGTTGAAAGCATTTGCAATATAACTGCTCCTTGGCCAACAAGAGAGTACAGTCCACCTGGAATATGGATATATGTACTAGGATGGATTTATTTTTCTATAAAACTGTTTTAATGGAAATATTTCAGAGATCATACCCAGTCTATATGACATTGTAGTTAACAGTAAAAAGGATAAGTGTATTACAGAAGTAACTCAAATAAAAAGGAAAAAGTGATCCTAGACAGAAGTGAAATTGTTCTGGGACAGAGGGGTTACTTCATTATTGAGGGTTCATGTTTAAAGTGAAATTCAAATTGGATCTTTTTTTTTTCCGGTTGGTTAGTGGTAGACTGGTGTTTTAGTCCATTTTGTGCTACTATAACAAAATACCTGAGACTGGGAAATTTGGGAAGATCAGAGATTTATCTGTTATAGTTTTGGAGGGTGGAAAGTCCAAGGTCAAGGGGCCTGTTTCTGGCCAGAGCCTTGTTGCTGCATCATCCCATGGTGGAAGGCAGAAAGGCAAGAGAGCATGCACATGCAAGAAAGGAAGGGGCTGAACTCATCCTTTTATGAGGAATCCACTCCCACAGTAACAAACCCAGTCCCATGATAAGAACATTAATCCCCCTCATGACCCAGTCACCTCTTAAGGGTCCTACCTCTCAACACTGTAGCATTGAGGATTAAGTTTCCAGCCAGAGAACGTGGCGGGGAGGCTGGGTGTGGTGGCTCATGCTGTAATTCCAGCACTTTGGGAGGCTGAGGTGGGAAGATCGCTTGAGGCTAGGAGTTACCAGTCTGGGCAACATAGTGAGACTCCATCTCTTAAAAAAAATTAAAAATTAGCCAGGTATGGTGACATGCACCTGTAGTCCCAGCTACTCAGGAGGCTGAAGTGGGAGGATTGCTTGAGCCCAGGAGTTCAAGGCTGCAGGGACCTATGATCCTACTGCTGTATTCTAGCCTTGGCGACAGAGCAAGACCCTGTCTCTAAAAAAATAAATCAATAAATTAAAAATAAATATAAATAAATAAAAGATGTGGGACAAATAGTGCTGAGACAACTGGATATTCATACGCAAATGAATGAAGTTGGACCCCTTCCTTATACCATACACAAAAATTAATTCCAAGGGATCAGAGACCTAAGTGTCAAAAAAAAAAAAAAAAGAATTTTGGGGAGGCACATAGTCAAAGTATAGCACATGGTGAATATTTGGGTTAGGATGTGAATGGTTTTGAGGTAGTAAGTAGAATTTGAATATGTAAAAAGGAGAGGGAAGGGCCTGTGCAAAGGCTGCGAGGAGGGCATAGCGGGGGGAAGTGGTGAGTGAGTAACAAAGGAAAATAAGGCTGCGTAGGCAGGTGAATATCGAGGGCTACGTATGCCACGGCCAGGAGATTAAACTTCATTTTATGGGCCATGGAAGGATTCTAATCCAGGCAGCCATGACTGGTAGTCTTACGAAGGACATTCCACCCTTAGACAGCGAGAATGCCCACGGTGTAGGTATAGACCTCCTGATAAAGAAAGTCTTCGTGGGTTTCAATAAACTCTTAAGAGATTAGAAAAAAGTCTTCTGGGGTGGTACAAAGTAAAAGTGATCAGATATTCTGGCTAACGTCAGGCTTTCAGCAGTTTTCCCCTATGTATGCAGCTGTAATCAGCATCCAAATGTTAATAAAGAGAATACAAGTCAAGGCCCAGCCATACCGCAGATGCTGGTATCTGTTTGGAGTACAGGGAGCTAGAAGGCTCAACATGTTTGAAAACTCTCACTTTAAAATAGTTCCATCTTTTCTTTTTTTTTTAAAATTTTTTATTGATATATAATAATTGTACATATTCATGGAGTACCTGTTATATTTTGATACAAGCATATAGCATATAATGATCAAATCAAGGTAATTGGGACATGATTCACCAGAAACATTTATCATTGCCTTATGTTGGGAACATTTGAAAACTTCTAGCTATTCTGAAATATAAAAAATTATTGTTAACTATAGTTGCCCTATTGCACTATTGAATACTAGAACTTTTTCCTTCTGTTTAACAGAATTACCCCTTCACCAACACCTCTTCATTACCCCTTCCCACCACCCTTACCAATCTCTAGTAGCCACCATTCTATTCACTACCTCCTTGAGATCAATTTTTTTTAGGTCCCATATATGAGTGTAAACATGTAATATTTGTCTTTCTGTGCCTGGTTTATTTCGCTTAAAATAATTTCCTCCAGATGGATCCATGTTTCTGCAAATGACAAAATTTCCTTCTTTTTACTGGCTAAATACTATTCCATTGTGTACATACACCACATCTTTTTTGTCCATTTGTCTCTTGATAAACACTTAAGCTGATTCCATATTTTAGCCGTTGTGAATAATGCTGCAATAAACACTGAAGTGCAAATATCTTCTGGTTACATTTTATGTCTTTGCCTCACCCAAGTGAGGTTTAGAGTCATGCCCTTCCCATCTACAATGCTCACCGTGTCTCTGACCATTAGTTGTGAGTTTACCCCCCTCCCCAAACTCCCTAATCCCTGGAGAATATTATTGCCGTGTGAGCACCATAGTGTTGATCAGTTAGTACCAATTTGACTTTTCTTTTTTTAAATATATCCTTCAACCTCACCATTCATTGTGAACTTTGGTACTTTTATTGACTGTTCTTAAATCATCCAATGGAAGTGAAGGTTTGGCAGGGGTGGGAAGACCTATAATTTTTATTTCACATGGGGTAGGAACCCTTGGTGGGTTCTAAGCTGGGGAGTGACGTGGTCTGACCCAGGTCTTAACGTATTAGGCTTGGCTGCTGTGTGGAGAAGAGGCTGCAGGGGGTAAGGACAAAGCAGGAGACCACTTAGGACAGGAGAAGAGCCCGATGCTACAGGCGAGAGGGGTTGGTAGCATGGCTTATGGAAATAGTAGAGAGTGGTGACAAGTGGTTAGGCAGGCTTGTGTTGTTTCAAAGACGGAGACAATGGAATTTACTGGTGACTTTGATGTAGGGGGTAAGAGAAAGACAAAAACAGAGGTGACTTCTAGGTTTTTCATACGAGTAGCTGGTATGTAATAAAATAAAGTGATCCAATTTTTTTTAAACTATGCATGTGTACTTAAAAATATGTAAAGTGTACTTCTACATGTGTGCATTCTGTATATGTATACTACAAATGTGTAGTTTATGTATTATCTATATTGTTATAGGTATACACACATTTCTATGAAAATTAGAAAAACACACCAAATTGTTAACAGTGGTTTTCCCAGGGGGAGTGGGAGGAGAGGACAAGGTAAAGGAGGAGAGGGAGGAACTTTCCTTTTTTGACCTATGTGCTTCCATTTAACTATTATTTTTTCAATGACAACATACTAACTTTACCCAGAAGGATATGCACGAAGCTGTTAACCATGGTATTCTCTGGGTAGTGAGAATATAAAATTTTTTTGTATTTTATAATATTATCTAATTGGATTAGTTATCTATTGTAACATAACAATATCACCATAAACATCGTGGCTTAAAACAACACACATTTATTATCCTACAGTTTCTGTAGGTCTAGGCACAGCTCAGCTGTATCTGCTCAAGGCCGCAATCAAGGTGGTGATTGGGGCTGTGGCTCACCTGGGCTGGAGCAGGGAAGGATCCCAGTGCCTTGCTCATACGGTTGTTAGCAGCACTGGGTTTTTGTGGGTTGTCAGACTGAAGGCCTCTTTCTTGCTGGCTGTCAGCCAGAAGCCACCCTCATCTCCTTGCCTGTGGTCTTCCCAGTATGACCACTTATTTCCTCAAAGCCAACAAGGAAGTCTCCTCGTAAGACAGGTGTTACAATCTTATGTAACATGATTGCATGCTATCACCTTCGCCGTGTTGTATCGGTAGAAGCCATCACAAAGGCATGAACACCAAAGGGCCCAGATGATGGGAATAACCATGGAGTCTGTCTGCCACACTGATTTTCTGATAATAATTTACAGGGCACATATAGCTTCTATAATAATGTACTATTTTTAAAATGTTGTATTGCTTTTTAAAAACTTTAAAAAACAGAGAAAAAGATTATAAATGACCCTATGAGGTATTCATTTCTTTGTGAAAAGAATTTTTAAGTTAGGCTTTGTTCTAATTGTGTTTCCTATAGTTAAAATGTGTTCGAAAAGCTAATAGGAAAGAGAAGACAATTTTTTTTTAAAAAGGGTGGGGGTGCAGTCATCAAGGATTAGAGAGCAGAGAAACACACACTCACTGCCTAAGGGGTCGTCTCTGGAAGATGCCTCCTGGCCAGACCGTCAGGCCTTCACAGGGTTGTCCTGGAAGCCAGGTTTCCCCTGGAGGCTGCCTTTTGCCTGGCTATGGTGCTGTCGTGGAAGCACACCTCAACCAGAGCGTGGACGACCTGGGTTCTGGCTCAGAGCAAAGTAGTTCTGCAACATCCGCCAAGGAATCTAACTTCTCTGGGTTTTGGTTTTATTATTCATGTATTCATTCATTCATGTATTCATTCATTCATTCATTCATTTATTTGTTCATTCATTCATTTATCCATTTATGTATTTATTCATTTGTTAATTCATGTATTCATTCATTTATTAATTTATTCATGTTTTATGTATTCATGTATTTGATCATTTATGTATTTATTCATTTGTGTGTATTTATGTATTCAATCATTTATTAATTTATATATCCGTTCATTTATTTCCATATTCATTCATTTGCATATTCATTTATGTATTTATTCACTTATGCATTTATTCATTTATTAATTTATGCATTTATGCATTAATTAATTAATTTATGCATTCATGCATTAATTCATTTATTAATTTATGCATTTATTAATTCATGTATTCATTTATTACTTTATTCATGTGTTCATCCATTTTTGTATTTATTCATTTATTAAATAATTTATTAATTTATTCGTTTATTCGTTCATTTATTAATCTATTAATTTGTTGATTAATTAATTAATTTATTCATTCATTTATTAATTTATTCATTTATTTAATCATTCATTTGTTCATTTATTAATTTATTCATTTATTAATTCATTAATTTATTCATTTTCATTCATTACTTTATTCATTTATGTATGTATGTATGAATGCCTGGCTAGAGTGAGTGCCATGGCGTCAGCCTAGCTCACAGCAACCTCAAACTCCTGGGCTTAAGCGATCCTCCTGCCTCAGCCTCCTGAGTAGCTGGGACTACAGGGATGCGCCACCATGCCCAGCTAATTTTTTCTATATATTTTTTTAGTTGGCCAGATAATTTCTTTCTACTTTTAGTAGAGACGGGGTCTCACTCTTGCTCAGGCTGGTCTCGAACTCCTGAGCTCCAGCGATCCGCCCACCTCGGCCTCCCAGAGTGCTAGGATTACAGGCGTGAGCCACCGTGCCCGGCCAAATTTTCTCATATTTAAAGTGGGAATAAAAGAGATACTTGCACCAGTTGATTCTTTAGAGGCAAATGGATGAGATAAATCAGTCCACATCCATTTGGCTTTCTCGAAGTTCAATGTCTAGAATCTAGAGATAGGGGCATTCTTAGCCCTCACAGCAGTTCACTTCTAAGACCTAATTCTATGGCACAGAAGGGTTTCTCCCATCAACAGCCTGTTGCCACTGCTACTTGGTTCAGGCCCTCATGTGGTGTAATAAACACCTCCCAGAATGTCAATCCAGTTCACGAGGACCAACCTCTTCTTGGTCCCCTTAACTCACATAGCAGACCCCTGGTCAGTTGTCTGGACAGAGGCCACCCCAAACTCAGCTAAGCTAATCAATTTCTTATCTTTGTGAATGTTGACCTGCAACTCCGGAAAGATAGCCTCACCTTAGCAACCACTATTCCTGCTTCTCACCGTACTGGGCTCCTCAGAAGAGGAGACTTAGGCATTGGGAAGGAAGTTGAACTAATGGCCTAAGATGCTTTCCAAGTGTATTCAGTCAGTTAATTCCACTCTTTCATTTGTTCATGAGGCATTCATTGATCTATGATTTGCAGGCACTTTATGATATTTCATTTAATCTATTGGCTTTCTAGAAGTTCAGTGATCATGAATCCAGAGGCAAGCATCATTATTATCCACATTCTACAGATGTAGAAACGAAGGCTTAAAAAGGTAAAGTCACTTGCCCAAAGTCTCAGCTAGTAAACGGAGGAAGCTAGGAGTCTAAGTTAGGTTTGTCTGGTTCCAGAGCTCCTGGATTTCCCCCCCGAGTAGCATGGTGGTGCTTGTTCTCCATTGCAGAGCTTTGGGGTCAATCATAATGGTAGTGGCCATATGGTGGAAAAGAGGAAGGGCTCCATCCCTCTCACACACTATGGGATACCAAGGAGAGTGCAGTATCCAGATGTAGACACTAGGTGGCAGAGTGCCACAGGGCAGACCGTTCTCCTGGCCTGGATCTGCTGAGTATGGTTTTCACTTCTTGCTTCCTTCATTCTTTTAAATTAAGAAAAGGGTATGTACTGATAAGGATCCTGCAGTCTTTTACATTAGATATGTGCAACTATTAAATATATACACAAACTATAAATGTTTTATACTTTACTGCAAAACATGAAGGAGGAATTAAAGAATGAAAAAAATGGAAAGGGAAAAAGAGCAGTGATATATGTATCAATTGTGCAAAAAGCAAAGACTTCATTAAATTGGTTTTTTTTTTTTTTTAAGACATAGGGCAACAGAGAGACTCTGTCTCAAAAAAAAAAAAAGATACAAGGTCTTGCTCTGTCACCAGGCTGCACTGGCATCATCACTGCAACCTGAGTCACCATTGCTCACTTGCTATTTCCAAAGTAGTCTGGAACATGCTTTCAAAAAATGAAGAATCTTTCACTTTAATCATAACCATATGAAGTCTGAAGTATTCTTTTTTTTTTTTTTTTTTTTTTGGAGACAGGGTCTCTGTCACCAGGCTGCACTGGCATCGTCACAGCTCACTGCAACCTGAGTCACCATTGCTCACTTGCTATTTCCAAAGTAGTCTGGAACATGCTTTCAAAAAATGAAGAATCTTTCACTTTAATCATAACCATATGAAGTCTGAAGTATTCTTTTTTTTTTTTTTTTTTTTTTTTTTGAGACAGGGTCTCTGTCACCAGGCTGCACTGGCATCGTCACAGCTCACTGCAACCTGAGTCACCATGGCTCACTTGCTATTTCCAAAGTAGTCTGGAACATGCTTTCAAAAAATGAAGAATCTTTCACTTTAATCATAACCATATGAAGTCTGAAGTATTTTTTTTTTTTTTTTGGAGACAGGGTCTCTCTCACCCTGGCTAGAGTACAGTGGCATCATCAGAGCTCACTGCAATCTCAAACTCCTGAGCTCAAATGATCCTCTTGTCTCAGCTTCCCCAGTAGCTAGGAGTACAGGCACATGCCACCACGCCTGGCTGATTTTTCTATTTTTCATAGATACAGGGTCTTGCTCTGTTGCCCAGGCTGTTCTCAAACTTCTGGTCTCCAGCAGCCCTCCCACCTCCACCTCCCAAAGTGCTGGGATTGCTACATGAGCCATGGAGCCAACCTGAAGCATTCTATTTTTCGTGCCATGACTGCTGGTCATTTAAGCTTCATTAGTGAAAAGAAACAGCAGAGCATGAGTCAAGCTTTTGGTCAAAAGAGAAATGAGAAAGAGAGTGAGGCTGTGAGCCACAGAATGGGAAAGAGGGGTCACCAAGCCAAGAATAGACCACCTTCCTGCCCTAAAACTCAGAACCTTCCAGAGAAGGCTGGTGTTTTGCCTCTTTAGTCCTGTGTTAAACTGGATTTAATTTCCATATTGATCGCCCTTCTTCCAAATGGATGGATATGTTAGGAGTATATTGTCCTGATCAATCCCAATTGTCTACCAGTATACCCACAGGTGTGGATAAAGCCATCCATCTGCTGTAAGCCCTGTAGGGGCTGTGCTTCTCTGAATCATGCAGACGAATTTCCTTGGCAAAGGAGACCAGTGTTTGATGTTCAAAAATGTGAGGACGCAAGGAGCCTCAGCTCTTTGTTGAACATACTGGGGAGAAGTTCTGAGTAACAAACTGTGTGACATGAGGGCTTAAAGTCAAGAATTCCTGTGGCAGTTCGGTTTGGCTCAGTGGGAGGTGTGGGAGGAGTGTGATGGGGCTGACCCCAGATTAAGGAGGAAGCTTTGTCATACCGGACCCAGGAGGAAGTGAGCAGAGCCAAGTGGTGTTTGACGGAATAATATGACCACACTGAAGGGGGACAAGGCTGGTGGTGAGGAAACCAGTTTGGACAAACTTGCAGCAATCCAGGAAAGAGATGGCTGGCGGTGCATTGAAGTAAGGTAGAAGCAGTGGGAGAAGGGGGTGGACACAGTCGCTGTTAAGGAGGGAGGACCAAGGACTTGGCAACCACCTAGCTAGTGTGTGTCCTGAGAATGAGCCTTGAACATCATACAGCCCACCCAGAGGGGCGGTGGGATCCGTTAGTCCAGCTTTGAGAGGAGCAGGTGGTGCCGCCTCACGGCAGATCCTAATCTCCACAACCCACAAAGACAGCTTACAGATTCCTCAGAAAAACCTTCTCCCCTTTGTTCCGCATCAGAGCAGCCTGCCCGGGCTCAGTGCTGCAGTGGACAGTCGATTCTGAACATCAACATCGACAGCATAATTGGTCACCCATTGGCCCAGCTGTTGTTCACGCTCACAGGTAACTTGGAAGACACTTGTTTCTGTGTGTGTGCTGTGAGGAGGGATGCCAGTGAGTGAAACTGGGAATGGACAACCTAAACACAAGGAAACAGTCACCTTACCCTTAGCAAAATAGCTAACATTAATACTTCCGCAGTACCTGTGCAAGTTTACAAGGTGCTTTCACACATGTGAGCTCATGTGATTTCCTCATCATTTGCTTTTCCAACTATAATAGGCGTGGAGAAAGCAGCTGTGTGATACTCTCTGGCTTTTGTTCTAGATGTTTCTTTCTTCCTGGTCAATGATCCACATGACCTGAGTGTAACTAGGATAGGGTTGTTGGGTGCTTGTTGGTGTGACTGTGCTGGGGTCTGCAGGGTACTGTAGCCTGCGGGTTTTGCTGGTTTCCTACTTGCATGGATCCTTTCTTGCCTTAGCTCTGGACAGGTTCCCAGGCTTCATTAGTGCTTAAGGACACTCATCTCTGAAGACTTCTAGGCAAGAGGAGTGTGATGGTTAATTTTCTGTGTCAACTTCACTGGGCTAAGGGATGCTCAGCTGCTAAAACATTATTTCTGTGTGTATCTGTGAGGGTGTTTCTGAAAGGGATTGGCATTTGAACTGGTAGACTGAGCAAAGATCACCCTCACCAATGTGGGCGAGCATCGTCTAGTCTGCAGCAGGCCTGGATAGAACGAAAGTGTGCAGGAAGGGCGGATTTCCTCTCTGCTTGAACTGGGACCTCCATCTTCTCCTGCCCTCAGACATTGGCACCCCTGGTTCCTAGGCCTTTGGGTTTCGACTAAAACTACACTGTTGGCTTTCATGGCTCTCCAGCTCACAGATGGCAGAGCATGGGACTTCCTGGCCTTACTAATTGCATAAGCCAATCCCTCATAATAAATTACTTTCCATATACCTGTAAATACCCTGTTGGTTCTGTTCTGAAGAACCTAATACAAGGGGTATCCTAGGTATTACGTACAGAGCCGAGGTTGGAAGGTGTCTTATTCAGTACCAGAGAATGGTTCTGGAACTGCAAGTCTCCAATCTGTGGCAGGGAGAACAGTCCCTACCCCCACCCCCACCCCACGCTGTGTCTCACCCTCAGTCCTGTGGTGCCTTCCTTCTCATGTGGGAGATGTCGGTTAATACTGATGGGTCTGGTTGAGGAGAAAATTAAAATAGCAGTGCATTTGAACCTTGCCTACTGTTTTAGCAGTCCGAGCCTTTCCCAAATAAAAGGAAACAGCAGAAACAAGTGAGCTGGTTGCTTTGGAAGGGCACCTTGAGAGGGTCTTATCAAAGCTACAGCCTGAGGTCCCGTGGCAGGTAAATAAGTTCTGTTCTTGTTGACTGATCAACTGAAGTCCTTATAGACTTGCTGGCTAAAACCACAACCTGGAGAACTCAGACAGCCACCCTGCAAGGACGCGGAGTCCCTTAGCTCAGACTTTCTAATAATATATTTCCTCCACAGTGCCTGGAAATTAAGCGTCCTTGTTTGTTTTACAGGAGACGGAGGCCTCCCTCCTCTTTTCCCCTTGCTTAGGGTGGGAGGGATGTCCTCACCACTTGCATTTCCAAGTATAACAGCCTTGGAGAAAGCAGCTGTGGATTCTCTATGGCTTTAGCTCTAGAAGTTTCCATCTTTCTATTCAATGCATCACATGACCTAAATGTAATTAGGGCAGGCTTCTTGGGTGCTTGCGTGACGCGTCTGGGTTTTGCAGGGTACTGGCTGACCCGTAACTTATAGTTGTCATGGCAGGCCAGAGTGTGGGACTAGTGGCACACAGAACACTGAGTGATTGTGCTTTAAGAAGCAAGGGCATCCCCCATCAGTGTCTTTAGTTAAGCAGGGTCTAGAATGTGTCAGGGGACTAACTCTGGGCCTGAAGGATTTTCATGTGTTCTGTTGTTCCTGTATCATCATGGTCAGAGGAAAGACTGTCTCACGAGCATCATGCAGAATTTGGGGCCGTGGATGTTTGTGTGAAAGGCAGGTATAACTCAACTTGCAGCCTTTCCCCTGGAATAAACATGCCTTTCTGAGTTAATCCCAAGTAAAGGGTACCTTAGTTTATTTCCTATCTGGAATTTGAGTTGCTTACCACTAAAAATATGATGTTGGCAAAGAATGCTTTTCTTTCTACAAGAAGGGCAGTGTGGTGAAGTGATTAAGTGCAGGGACTCTGGAGCCAGATAGGCTTGGCTTTGTTACTTAATAGCCGTGTGACCTTGGTCAGGTTACTTAACCTCTCTATGCTTCTGTTTCCTCATCTACAAAAGGGGGATAGTAATGGCAACTACTTTGTAGGTTTGTGGCAAAGAGAAAATGAATTACCATGTATATAAAGCACTCAGAACAATGCCTGGCATGAAGTTAAGTTCTATATAAGAGTTTGTTGTTATTTTTCACCAGAGCAGAGTGTGATTTATTTATTTATTTGCTATTTATTTATTTATTAAAGACAGGGTCTTGCTGTGTCACCCAGGCTACAAGGAGTGGCGTCATTGTAGCTCACTGCAGCCTCTAACCCTGGGCTTAAGCGATCCTCCTGCCTCAGCCTCCTGAGTAGCTGGGACTACAGGTATGTACCACTACACCCAGGTAATTTTTAAAAAAAATTTTGTAGATATGGGATCTCACTTTGTTGTCCAGGCTGGTCTTGAACTACTGGGCTCATGCAGTCTTCTTGCCTCAGCTGCCCAAAGTGTTGGGATTATAGGCATGAGCCCCCGCACTGAGCCCAGAATGTGAAATATTAATAAAAGGATGTCAAGGCAAAGCTAAGACTACTCTCAGTAGTCTTGGCCTAGGAGGCAGGAGGCCTGGTCTCTCTGATCATACTTCCCACTAAGTAGTGAGCTAATTCTGAGCCAGTCAGAGCCTCATTTCCTTCATTGTGAAATGACAAAGTGATAACCCAAATGCCCATCAACAGATGACTAGATAAATGAAAGGTGGCGTATAGATACAATGCAATATTCAGCCATAAGAAGGAAGTTCTGACACATTCTACGATGGGGATGAACCTTGAAGACATTATGTTAAGTGAAATAAAGCACAGACAAAACACAAAAAGGCAACTATTGCACGATTCCACTTACATGAGGGATCTAGAATAGGCAAATGCATGGAGACAATAAGGAGAATTGAGGCTACCATTGTGGGGCTGGCGGTGGGGGAAATGGAAAGTCGTTGCTTAATGGTTATGGAGTTTCTTTTTTGGGTGATGAAAAACTTTTGGACATGGATAGCGGTGAGATACAACATTGTGGATGTACTTCATGCCACTAAATTGTACATTTAAAATAAATAAAATGACAAAGTTCGTGTTATATATATATTTTACCACATGCAAAATCAAACATAATTAAAAAGGAGTATTGAAAAAAGAGAGAAGTGGGCTAACTTTCAAAGGGAGTCACTTGCTACCAACTTTGAAACTTTTATAGGCCATGGGGCTACCAGGAAAAAAAAAAAAAAATGAAGTGGTGACAACATTAGCCCACAGGTCCTGTCCAGCCCCAGCCTGCTGTGAGGTCACCCCTGCTCCTCTCCAGCACTTTTGTGGCTGTTGTAGCCTTTGGACAAAGCTTGAGATCCTTCTTCCCAGGCCCCTGTCTGTCCCCATGGCACTTCTACCGCCCCGACTCTGCCTGCCTCAGGGGCCTGCGGTGCTGTAACTAGCTATTCTTTACTCACGTGGCTTATTTGTCACCCTCTCATTAGCCCCTTATGGGCAGGGGCTGGATCTTTTCCTGCGTTTGTGCCTCCCCCTCCGCCAAGTCCCTGACTCAAAATGAGTCAAAATGGGTGCTTGAAGATGACTCCTTCCAGTGTTCCTTGCGGTGAGGACTTTGGAGGATCTGCTGGCAGTGTGCTCTAGGCCTGGGCTTTGCAAACATTGCAAACTTCTGCCCTGCTCCCTGTAACAAATACAGCGGACTCTGTGGCCCAGAACATATGTACATACACACACATACTTGCAGCTTCATGGAATGATACTATTACTATATGTGATACAATCAAGATTTTGGATTTATTCATTTTTTTTTTTTAAATACTCAGTTACACTGATTTTTGTAACCCATTATGTCCTTGTTATTAGGCGACAGGCTCACTTGGGTGTGCCCGCCACTGGCCGAGAGGGGGAGCCCCTGGGTTGGACCACAGTGAGGAATGAAGGGGGTCTGCAGGGTTGGAGGCAGAAGTGGGCTCGGTGCGGCTGGGGGAAGGCTGCCCACCCACCCTCTCACACCCCCTAACAAGGCCCCTACAGGGGGACCGGTGGGGCTCATTCCGAGTTTGTTTAGTTGAGTGAACATCTGTTTAGTTGACTAAACCTTTCATGCTGCTGTGTGCTAGCTGTTGGGTTTTGGCCTCAGCACTTGGACCCTCTTCCTCCTGGAGAAGCACAGAACTCGTCTCCTCCCTTTCTGCACAGCTGCCCTTCCGCTGTGTGACTGCCCTGAAACCTGCCGTGAACCACCTGCAGAATTTACCTTCCTGGACAGGCTCCAACCCCCACTGTGTCAGGCACCCACCGCTCAACCTCAGCAGATGAGGCTGGTCCTGCTTGCCATTTTGGTTGTTGGGAAAATGGTGTCCCTAGAAGGGTGTCGAAGGAGCAATGAGCCTGGCCCTGGTGATTCTGGAACCTGTGCACAGAGAAGACAACCTCCATGGCATTGGGAGCTGGCTGCAGTGGGGACCCCTTTCCCGCCCTGGGCTCTTTTTCTAAAGCAGATGAGAGAAGTCATCTCTCTTGGTCTCAGTGACTGCAAGGAGAAAGCACAGGTGTTTTAGCCTCCTTCTGTGAGCACAAGGAGGGTCAGGCCGCAGGCGTCAGAAAGTGCCTGATAAGCAGCATAATTCTTGTCCTTGCTGTCCTTGTCAGTTCCACCTGTTCTCCTGAAAAGCCACTTCTCATGCTTGACCAAAGTGAGGACTGCAGTACGTGCTACCTTTCCCGTGGGACCAGGGAATACATGCCTCAGTGTTTTTTGAGTAGCAGATTCAGGATACAGCGTATAATCCAGAGCAAGCCAGAAGAGTTGAATGTCCTTACGCAGTGAAAATCTCCCTTAACTTTGTCAGTGAGCGGTAAAGCTCTCCTCTCTGCCAGCTTCTCCACTCCAGCCGTGACTCAGGTGCACAGCCAGTGTCCAACCCCCTTGTGACAGGTTGGGCTGGGGTCGGCCATCAAAGGGGAAGTGTGATGCACCTATTATGTATCCATAATGATTTGTTTTAAAGGATAAAGGCAATATCTTTGGGTAACTGCCCAGAGACTGAGCCAGAATTACTTGGTGAGACTGCCTCATAGCAATTTCACGGACGAGAATTTAGAAACAATTGTGGAGCCTTTCCCTATTGGCCACAGGAAGTAGCATGGCTTGTGGTGAAAATAATGCTCACCAGCTAAGAGCTCAAGAGGACGCTAACGTGACTCATGCCAGTCCCCTCTCTGTGGAGATCAAGTTTCCCCAGTGCTCTGGGCTTCACGCTCCTTGGTGAAAACAGGCTGGAGACAGCCAGTTCTTCCCTCAGCCAGGACTCACCCCATCCTCCTCAAAAACATCATTTGAAACTGGCTCTCAAGACTGTTTTATGACAGCTTTCTCTTACGGCTGTTTTTGGGTTACTGCCTCTGTAATTTCCAATAAGCTACCATTTTCTATCTCCCACTTATGTTTGTAGTCATTGGATGCTTTGCGGCAGATGCTCCAGTCAGGCTCCCTATGGCGACAGTCACAGCCATGATCGCGGTGTGGCCGAGAATGTGCCTAAGCCGTCCACCATGGAAAACGCTCTGCAAACATCAGGTAACCTCACGGGGGACCAGGTTTACCGTACCCACCCTTTCCTACAGGTGTTAACATGAGTTAATAGAGGTATGTCTCTTGAGCAATTCCAAAATCCTGGCCAGAACTATTACTGAGGGAAAATCCCGCTATGATAGATTTATTGCATTTCATGCCTCCAAGTCCTTTACTTCTATAGCCAAACGCTCTGGATGTGGCTTTGCAGTTCCTCCTACTGAGGGATTCATTTCTCAATCTCCTTTATCTGGGCTGGTCTTGTGACTTGCTTGGGCCGATAGAATGCCAAGGAAATGACAGGGTGACAGTTCTGAGCCCAAGCCTCAAAAATCCTTGTCTACTTGCTTTCTCACATCTTTGTTATGGCCATGAGACCATGCTTGGGCTGTCCCACTGGAAGATTAGAGTCATGTGGAACAGAGAGCTCAGTCACCTCAGTCAGGGGCCTGACCAAAGTCAGCCTAGATGAGCTGACTTCTGCGAGTCGGGCTGGCCAAGGTCAACAGAGCCACTTTGATGGGCACCCAGACACGTGAGCAATAAATGCTTATTGCTGCATGCCACTGAGGCTCCGAGAGCTGTTTGTTACGTAGCACTACTGTGGCCATAAATAACTGACATGCCCATTTAGAAAGATGCACTCCTTGGAGAATTATTAGAAGCAACTTTCACCTTCAGATAAAGTAAGTCCCTGCAGATACTTTCTTCACTTGCATTGCCCCAAGCTGAATATCTGTCATTGGTCTTCAGTGATACAAAATGTGTTTAATATCTTGGTAGAAACCAGAGAATGAGCACAAGAAGAAGTGAAAGTCGTTCTTTATTAGGCATCAAATGAACAGGAGGGTGAAGCAAAGTCAAGAAGAGTGACTACGTATATTTCCATAGGCTTTGGATAATACCCTATCTACCCACCCAGATGGGGTGAATCATCTGTAACAGTTAACATTCATCATGTTGATATCTGGATAAAACTCCTCTACATGTAGAGTAATTGTATGTACAGATCATTGGAAGATAATCTTTAGAAGACTTACTGGTGGGAAATGGCAATGTTTGGCTCCCCTAATTTTAGAATGGATTAGAAGCAGACAGGAATCTGCCAAAAAAAATTCCTGAATCCAAGACTGTTGTGCTCTTATCACTTGTAACATGATTATCCTCCTCAGTCCCTAAACTCTGACACATAAGGGTAAGTAAAAGTATTCTACCTTTTAAAATACTATACAGACCAGAATCTATGGCATGGTTTATAAGACAGACAGCAAGCTTTTGGTTATTTGGTTATATTAATATATGTGGCCATACATTCTGACAATGATTGAATGAAGCATCTGAGGAACTTCATTAATGTGCCTTTGGTCATTCAAGGCCTTCCATCAATCAGTCTCAGCCAGGGCACTTACTGAAAGTGAGTCTTGTCTCTCAGAGATTGATTTATAGACAAGAGATAATACAAACAAGTTGCTGCCTTTCCCAGAGAAACACCAATGTCTTCTCCCTATTTTTATTCATGTCAGCTCAGCCTCTGACCTCAGAGCTGTGGACATACTCTATGTGCCTTTAGGCAGGAGGATCCTGGTCCTGTGGGCCCCTGTGGCTTTCCCTCACAGATGCCTCTGTCTCTCAGACCTTGGCATGAGCATGCAGAATGACCACTGTCATTGTGTGCAACTGACACATCACTTCCACTAATATTTCATGGAGAAACAAGTCACGTGGCCAAATCTAACTTCAAAAGTGGGCAAGAAGTACATCCTGTCTTGTGCCCAGAAAAAGAACTGGGGTATCTGAGAACAGCCCTGATAACTACTAGTCAAGGTTATGAGTTTGTCATCATGTGCAAACCTGTGTATTAACATTCAGAAAACAGAGCCTGGAATCTTCAGTTTTTATATTCATTCCTTATCTGTTTGATCCATACCCTCCCTCCCGAGAGTTTTTTTTTTTTTTTTTTTTAGAAACAGGGTCTTGCTCTGTCACCTAGGCTAGAGTGTAGTGGCTTGATCACAGCTCACAGCTCACTGCAGCTTTGAACTCCAGGCTAAAGTGATCCTCCTTCCTCAGTGTCCTGAGTAGCTGGGACTACAGGTGCATGCCCGGCTAATTACCACCCTCCCCCTCCACTGGCACCTTGCTCTTGGACTGGCTAATTTTAAAATACATTATGTAGGTGGGGTTTTGCTATGTTGCACAGGCTGGTCTGGAACTCCTGGCCTCGAGCGATCCTCCCTCCTTGGCCTCCCAAATGCTGGGATTACAGGCGTAAGCCATTGCACCCAGCCCCAAGATCTTTCTTGATCAAACTTTTTCTACTTTTTTAAAGTTAAAAAAGTTGAAGTTAATATACATACGGAAAAGCACACAGATCATGAGTGTATGGCCTAGTGAATGGTCACAGAATGAATGTCACAGTGCACCTACCCCATAGGCCAAGAAATCGGCCATGACCAGGAGCTCACCAGCCCTTTGGCCTCCTCCCAAATCTCTCTTCCCCCACCCTCAGGGGAACACTCTCCTGACTTCCAACTCCATACTTCAGTTATTTTGTTACACTCATCCATTCAACCAGTATTTATCAGCCAGGCACCGGAACTTCTCTGTCCTGGCAGATGGTGTTACAAACTCAAGCACAAAATTTGATCCTAGTTTGATCCTGACTTGTGACAGGAAGCTTTTTCTGGAGGGTGACATATTTTAGGCAGGGTTGGGGGTGGGTGAGCTCTCTGAACTCCCAGGGACTCAACCTAGTTAATGAATATTTTATTTCCTGTTTTATTTAAGCACATGCAGTACTTCCTACCAGAGTAGACTGGACCATGGTGGAGCCTCTCTGCTACCTGACATGAGAAATAAGTGGCCTGCCCAGCTGGCACTTGCTCTCCTACCACTCGCCTTTACACAGCAGGAAGCTGCCTGGCACCACTAGAGGCAGAGCAGCTTCTGGCCATCTGCAGCTCAGGTATTTTCTCTTCCTCTCAATCACAGAGCCTCACCCCTCCAGGTGGTTCTAAGGGTAGGTAAACTGGTTCCTTCTTGGTTGGGGAATGGGGAACAAGTGTAAAACTTTTAATATTATGGTGTTTGGTCTTAGGAACAGGAATATTTTGTATGCAGCTTCCACTACCTGAAAACGAGGGATAGATTTCCTGTCCTCTGGGCTATTAAACCATCAAAGGTCTTACCGGAGAGGCAGTAGGGTTCCTAAGATGCCAGTTCCTCCTCAGATATCCTCTAATACAGACATTTCTTGATAGGCATGCACCCACTTTAAAAAAATGGTATTTTGTTTTCTAGCTTCTTTGTAAAATCCTTACCAGATTTCAGGATAGGTACTCAAGGATGCTGTTATAAGCTTTAATTCTGTCTTTCACACTTTGAGGGCTGAGTGCAGTTGTGCAGTTCCACCCCTAGGGAATAGCCAGTGGCCTGAGCGAGCTGGGAGCTTGAGTGTTGCAGCTTTGGAACATCACAGCCAGTGGGTCAGCCACATCCTTTTGTGGTAATAATATTCAACAAAGTGTACCTTAACTATGCTTTTATAGTCAGCTGGCTTTTAAATTATAGCCATGCTGAGTAAGAGCAGAGTAAACATATGATTAGTAATTTCCTTATGCAGAAAGTAGAATTAAATAGTTACTGGCTAAGGCCCAGGGCTTTAAAAAAATTATGCTTTTTGTAAAAAAGAAAATGGAAAACTATCTTTATTCCAAAGCCAAAGCAATGGTTCATGGCCTTTTTCCTGAGCATTAACAGTCCAGCTCCACGAGGAAGTGGGGAAGGAAGATTAACTTGGGAAAATACTCCAAGAGCCCCCTGCCTGCTCAGCTGCTGTCAACTTGTACTAAGCTGCCCCTCTGTTCCCTATAAGCACAGTAAAATGGATCCTAGCCTTCTAGAAAGTACTTCAGGATATCCAGAAATGCCACTGAACATGGATAAACAACACACAAAGACTGTGTGGTATCTTCTTTTTCCTGTTCTCTGTAGGTCAGAATTTAGTGTCTTGATCAACAGCAAAAGACAAGCTCCTGATACATTAGAGATAATATATAATATTTCTTGTTTTGAGACCGTTCCTTCATCCTGCCTACTTGTTTAGAAAAAAAACAGAATGTATATTGTCTCATAATTTGGGAGTAACAACTCCTCAGTGTGGACCAAAGGACACATTGAGAAACATCTGAGATGCTTGTTAACCGTGCAAGGTCCCCAGAGGTAAAGAATCAGAATCCTCAGGGCAGCCTTGAAATTTGCATTTCCCCTAGCCCTTTCAAAGTTCTTACAAATGCTGTGAAGGGAGAAGCTTGCACAAAAGCACCATAAAAGTATTTCTACTTGCAGCAGGCTCTCCAAAAAAGGACATACCAGGGTTCAGAGAAAGGTTATGGCTGGTCGTTCATTATTTCCTTTTGAGGGAGAAATAGCAGTTTTCTTACCTGATTCCATCTGCAGGGATTGTCATGTATCTGCAGTATTTCAGTATTACAAACATCAGGGATAAAACTGTCTTCAGAGTATTGATAACTTATAGGAAAGGGCTCAACACTTCATTTATTTTGGGACCAGTGTTAGGTAGAGGGTTTCCAGTGAATTTCTCCAGGAGCATCTCCCTCAACTCCCCACCTGTGTAAGTGAAAGGTTGAGAGGTTTAGTCTTCAGTTTAGTTGTAATAGTGGCAAGGCAAGTTGTTGGTTTTGCTTTCTGAACATCACACTCTCAAAGGTCCCACTGCTCCATTCCTGTTGTCTTGGGGTGGATTCCAGCCTTCTCCTGCTCAACTTCCAGGGCAAGGTTTCTGGGAAATTGGCTCACTGTCACCTCAAGGCTCAGCCTTCTATTAAGCTGGAAAATAAGATCAGGAGTCCCCAGCCCTATACCAGCCTCACTTGGGGACCTTGCCCAAGCCTCCTGTCACAGATCCCTTTATGGAGTCACAAATAAGTCACAGCTGTACCAATGGGGTAATCAGGCTTGTTTATATAGTGTGCCATGATCCCAAGATAAAAAGCATTCTAACTGTCCCGTGTTATTAAAGCAAACAAGGCACAAGCCAGTGTGCGTTACCCAGAGGTTAGATACATAATTGTATAAGACCTCACTCAAAGATAAAATAAGACTTATTTTCATTTTCAAAATTAGCCCAAGAAATCTAAAGTGTAGCACTCAGCTGTAGGGATTCATTTTCTAATGCATTTATATTAATGCCTTTCCTTTCTCCAATGGAACAAAAAAATTCCCAGGCCAACAATCTACCCAAGATACAGTCTGCTTTGC
Organism: Lemur catta; assembly: GCF_020740605.2. Lineage (NCBI taxonomy): Eukaryota > Metazoa > Chordata > Mammalia > Primates > Lemuridae > Lemur > Lemur catta. The sequence goes on from NC_059137.1 coordinate 63,978,941, forward strand.
TGAAAAGGCATGTCTTGCTGTTAAGGGACAGACAATGCAGGGCTCCACTTCTCTTCCAAACACACACTCTTCTGCTTTAATTTATTGTGCCATTTTGGATGTGTAGGAACTTGGGCTTGAATAACTACCTGAACTGAAATTTAGTCCGAATCCCAGAGCCAACAGATCTGTCCTGAGAGGGAAAGAGAGGCTTATGACTCCAGGTGGCTGTGACCTCGTTTTCATGGTTCATGGCAGAAGACAGTCCTTTGTGGTCCCAGGAGACCAGTGTGCCACTGCCCAGGTCTGCCTGCATTGCCAACGCGACTCTCACTGCTGCTCCCCAGCTCCTCTTCTCTGAAAGAGTCACACTTCAACTCTGTGAAGCAGGCATTAAAATGAAATACCTATTGGAAAAGTCCACTCTCTGGCCTCTTTCTTGAGCTCAAATTTTAAAAAAGGGAGGGAAGGAAGGAGGGAAACACAAGTTTCAGTGCTATTTCTCTGATGCACCTGGCTCTCCCAAACGGCCTTGGTTAAAATGCATCACCAGCAACTATGCCCAAACAGTTTGAATTTTGGCTGTCATGCTTCTCCATTTTAATGAGATGGTCCCAATTCTCTTTACTCTTTAAAAAGAACTTGAAAACAGGTGCTGTTTGGGCAACTGCATGCTGAAATAAAAGGACTGTCCAGGTGTCTCTCCTTTCTTGTTGCTATACATTTCAACAAGTCACCCGGCAGTTGCACCCAAAATTAGAGCCAAGGATTGCTTCTGCCCCTGAGAAGACCCAACTCAGAGGCTGCCCTTGGAGGTTACCTGTCTTGATATAAGCTGTTTGCCTAATAAGGTCTCAAATTTCAGCCTCCTGAGTCTCGAGACCAGTAGACAGCATGCGTGCCCTCCCTGCTCAGTCCATCCATCAGCGTTTGCTGACACTGCTGTAAGTCAACAGGACCGGGGCAGACGGCTGTTGGAGATCAAGGAAGAGAGCGTAATGAAATTTTATTTTGGAAATATGGCAAGAGTCTAAGGCACTTCAAACATTTAAATACATATAGGACCAAAGTAAATGTGACACGGTACGAAGGAATCAATCCATAAATACAAAGAACTACACGGTGTTTCTCTAGAGGCAAATGATAGCCAATTCCTCTAACGCAATCCAACCTTTATCAATAGATACAGGGTTGCGCCATTATTAATAAAAATATGGTAATGTTACATATAGTTCATGTCTTTAATTACTATAGAATATAAAAGTTGAAAATACTGTGTCAATTTCATATAGACACCTTTTATATAAAAAGTCATATAATACATCCACCTAGATAAAACCAATTAACAATACTTCCTTTTGTAAGTTCTGTACTTTTTGAGAATTCCGTCTTCTATTTTTAAATCAGAAACTACCAGCCCAGGCCCCAGTTGCTGATAGTCAAAGGCATCTAAACTTCCTTACTTTAAAAGAATACAGACAAAAGGAACATCACCTTGGAATGGAATTTTGGAAGAGATTTCCAATGATTCCACACTTAGTAAATATAAATATTTGTGGAAAAATTTTAAAACATGATGTCAATGAGAACCTGACACTTCTTAGTGGTGGTGGTGGTGGTGGTGGTGGGGGAGTGGAGAGAAGGAACAGAAGGTGCCCATTCAGGTCAGGTTACAGTTTCCTACGACTGTACATAACGGAGCAGAGACTCGCCAGCACCAGAGACTGGGTTCAAGTGTGCCCTACACAGAGAGGAGGGCCAGAAAGGAGGCGTGCGAGCCCAGGCTGGCAGTCTCTGCACTGCGAAAGCTTCAGCCTTTAGCCCTTGGCTTTATGCTTCTGTTTGCTGGTGAGCTCAGGCACAACACATATACATTCAGTATCTGTCACCCCAACAGGAACAATTAGCAGCTTAATGGTGGCGTGTAAATGGAGAGCGATTTGCATGTAATCAATCAAATGAACCTCGGTGGGTGGGGCCAGGAGACGTCTTCCTTCCAAGCCTAGGCGTGCCCTAGAGACCAGGAAAGGAAAAGTACTGGGGATTAGTAAGTGACCTCAGGCAGATGTGTCCCCTATGACACAGAAGCACGGTCCATCACAGCCAAAAACCACCTGTGAGCCAGAGCCTTGAGAGCTCTGGCCAAGAACAGGTGACAGATGTCCACAGCCCCAGGCATGGCTCCAAGGTCAGCCGGACTCAACAGTGCCACATCCAAGTTAACTGCCCAGAGTGAACTCTGGACTACAGGCTGCCCACCGTCTGCTTTAGGAACAAAGCCACAACCATGGTGGTATGTATCCGTGGGCTCAGGGTGTGCCATTTGAATAATTCCCTCCACATGGGGATGTGAGAGTTTTTTTATTCTGTGCAGACAAGCAGGGCCCGGCCTCTGTTAAACATCAGCTCTCCTGGCCTTCAGGGTGGGGCAGACACAACAAACTCTTAAGCTCCAGACTAAAACTTCCATTTTCAGAATCAACATAAAACCTGCATCTGTCAATTTCCCAAGGACAGAGGTCTGCCAGGCTGCTGGATTTCAGCCTATTTACAAACGCCAAATGTACAACACTGACCGGAGACTGGGCTTTTGCGAAGTTGACATGGGCATAGAGGAGAACAGCGATGTCCTTGTGTCCTGCTTCCAGGGCTATCGAGAGCGCGGTGCTGCCATCCTTAAGATAAGATGGAAAGAACAAGCCAGGTTGGGTTTCTCAAACTTCCAGACAGCCAAAAGGTACCAAAACACTGTCCAGCAATTGACAAGGTTCCCCAAATATAGCCATTTGTTCACTCCTTTAGCAAGCTTCTCTGAACCTTTAAGTGTGGGGGCCTGAGCATGCAAAGATGAATGAGGCAAGCCTCCACCCTCAAGAAAGCTTAGTCAAAGAGGAGAATCGCCCTATTCCCTTTGTCTTTGTCTCACAGTATTTAGCAGGGAGATCTGTACACTGTGGATTTTCAAAAAGTACAGGCTGCCCATGAAGAACTCTTACTCAACCATTTTGCCCACCAGAAAGGAACAGTAGGAGAAGACACAGGTAGAAACATAATTTAGTTTCTTTTTTTTCTTATAATTACAAATGACCAGGCGAGTACCATGGTGTGTGTTTGGAGGCCCTGTGATTTGCCAGATATCTCTCAACTTTCCTCTTGGAGAGGAGCTGTGATCCTAAAGCCCTAACCACCTCAGAGGCGGCTTGCATTAAGTAGAAGAGAAACACCACATATAGGAAAGAAAATTTCAGTTAAATGCTTGATTTCTATTAAATTGCAGGGATTTAGATTAATATAAAAGGAGTACCAAGGCAAAGGCAGCACAACTTATTTTCTATCTAGTCTTGAAATAGGGATTTCCCTGTCAAAAGCAGGAGCAAACAGTTCACATGTGGTTTAATCGTACGGTCCTTCCCTCCCACACTGAGTTCTGGGAGCTGCTTTTCTTCCAAATAAAAACCAAAACTCCTCTAACACAAGCTGTCCTTGAGGAAAGAGAAGTTGGAAACACTCTCCCTGCTCAAGGGGAATTTAAGGGAATGTGGTACAAATGCACCACCAGTTTCAGCCACGTGGAGGTCGCTGAAACTGCTAAGACAGTGAACCCTTCCACCCAGTACAAACCCCTATTGGTTCGCTCTTCTTGCTGGGTTGGGCCCAGAGGTATCTGAAGTTTAGTGAAAAGAAGGATATTTTTCCCCCGTCTTTCTGGTGTTTTGAGCTGAAGGAAGCTCTGGTCTAACCTATGCTCTGCAGAGAAAAACCTTCAAAAACAGAACCATCCCAGCCCGACCTCTGTGACCTCAAACCCTTTCACCACCTGAATGCCCATTCTCATACATGCCCATTAAAGTACTGTCTTTCTTTTTATGAATTTTGGGGTGAGGCCTATTTATCTCTCTGCCTTTGGCTTCAGTTAATGGGAGTATTGGCTTGCACATAACAAGCGTAGCCAAGCTGGGTGGTGAAGGGAGGTGGCCTGGATGGCAACACGATCCACACAGAATAAAGGAGAATTCATTCTCTCCCGCTTGCCGAACAGCACTCAAAGCTGAGCCCCCCGGGCCCCGGCCTGGAAGCGCGAGGGACACAGCTTACGTTGTCCTCCAGGTGGCCGTTGCAGCCTGGCTGGGCCAGCAGCAGCTTCACGATCTCCACGTGCCCGTGCTCGCTGGCACACATGAGGGCTGTGGAGCCCTCGTCGTCCTGGATGTTGACGTCAGCCCCGCAGGCCAGCAGGCCCTTCACCATGTCTATCCGCCCGTGACTGACGGCCAGCATGAGGGCCGTCTGCCCCGCCTGTGGAAGGAGTGACAGCGGACTTCAGAAGTACATACCGAGCCGGGAGAGGCGGGGGCTGTAGTGGGGCTGTGCTGGGGGAGGGGGAGAGAAGAGTGTGATGACAAGAGGGGAAGAACTGGATGTTGTATTACTTGGGCGGGGGCAGGCATGGAGAAACTAGTGTCTTGGAAGCTAAGGAAGATCATAAAGGAGTCAGTTTTCGTTTCGGTTTGGAGGGTCTGTCTCATAGCAATGAACTGGAGAGTTCAGAAGATGTATAAAAGTGAAGCTGTGAACACATCTGGACTCGGGACACTCTGTGTCTGGCATGAAGACACTTCAACAGGAAGACAGGAAACAACAGACACTGGGCATAGGATGTGGACTCCTAGTCACTTATATGCAGGCAGACAAACCATTTCTGTGCAAACTCTGCAAACAGAAGGGCAAGGCAAGGGAGGGAGAAGCTTCCAATGCAAAATTTAAGCCCATACTTCACTGGTATGTTTGGTCAGCAAGGGCAGCACATGGACTAGGGGTGAGCTGGTGAGCAAGTACCCTGGGGTGGGAAGTGTGGTGTCCTTGTCGGCTCTGGCAGAGTGATCACAGCAGGCCTGTGTGGTACCCACCGGTCACACCTGCAACTGCGAGCACGGGAAGCAAGTGTGCTCACCTGGCTGGCTTTGGCATTCACGTCCCCACAGCCAAAGAGTTCTTCCACAACCCGCATGTCCTTTTCTGCTTCCACGGCAGCAAGGGCCGCCAGCATGATGGGGGTGTAGCCCGCCTTGTTCTGGTGATCCACGTTACACACATCTGCAAAGAAGAGTCTATTAAGGGAGCAGCCATCTCCTAACAGCAGCTGTACACAGGGACCGAAGGTATGTGGTTTAGCAGAGCCCAGTGAAATGGCACCAGGTAGTCAGAGAATGACTTAGGAGGAAATGTGAGAGATGACTTCATGCCAAATGGAAAAAAAATTTTTTTCTATTTCATGAAAGCAACAGAAATGACAGTAAGCTTCTACAGCACGTCTTGGTGGTTGAACTGCAACAACTTGGAGGTCTGCGAGGCTGTTCTAAGTAATAGCTTCTTTGGAGAATAAAGAATATGAAATCTAGGCATTCAGCTGTATTTAGGAAATCACTGTTTTGGAGTGAAGCAGACATTGAGAGCCACAGATGAAAGAAGAGTTTGTAGAGGCTTGTGTATGAACACTGAATATGGTGTTATCTACTTATCCAACAGCTACTTATTCTGAGATCCTGAGTTTATAACTCTGATTCGTTTGGGGTCCTTAGAAGCAGAATTCCAGTCATATAACATCTAGCTCTAGGATTTGTGGTCTGATAGCGAATGCATGAAGTCCTCTAAGAAACAGCCAGGGCTGGACAGACCCAGTAATTCTTAGGGAGTCTTCATGGACTAAATTATCCTTTGGGCATTTAAAAGTTCTTTCAGCACTCTCTGTGAAATGCCAGGAATGGTAAGTATTAGAAAGCAGCATTTACGTGTGACCAAGTTAAAACGTTTAGAATGTTTTTATCATAAAGGAGTGAGTAGAAAATGTACCCTGAAAATTTACCTTGCGATCCCAAACAACTGCATACTGAGGACATAATGGTGTTTTTAACAGTGCATACTGTTATGTAAAAAAGGGAAAAGAAAAGAAAGGCTGTAGAATACATGGGCAACTACACGTGCTCTTTGAAGCTTCACAGATGGTGAAGCATCCTAGATTCACATTTTATGCAGCCAGAATCTCAGTCTATAATGGCGAGCAATAAAAAGTAAATAAAGAAGAGTGATTAAATCAAGCCATCCAACAATGGAATTAAAATCATTTAATTTGCCAAGATGTTTGATCCACTCCAATTTTCCAAGAGTATATTAAATTGTTCCTTTCAGGACTAATACTGCAATCCTATTTCCAGCTTCTCTGGATATTATCCACTTCTGTTTAAACAATAACTTGGGCTGACCTTATCGCCAGCTCTGTTTAATGTCTGGAAAGTCTGAAGGGAAGGAGGTTTGAAATTCCTTCCTGTAAGATGGAAACAGTTATACTCTAACATAGCCCCTAAAACAGGGAACTAGCAAACTTACAGGAGGAAAAAAGTGTCAATCTGCTTGGATTTCTTCTCTGCATTAATCCAAAATTCCCAAAGCAGAGTAGAAAAAACTGGACAGACAATTCAGGAAAATCGGACAGTTTTCTTGTGTATTCCAAATCAGATGTTCACATTGTATCCTCACTAACACATTAACTGCCACGTGAGTTATATTTAACTCACACCAGTTTTGAGCCCGGGGCCTCATGAAGCATATGTAAGCACATGGTTTGTGAAAATCTTGTTGATGTTCTTATTGTTACAGTTAATATTGACAATTTAATTGCATATAACTCAGAAAGCAATAAAAAAAAGTTTTCATTAATTCAGAAAGGATCGCTTTTGTTTTCGAAGTTTTTGTTCTATTTTCATAATAAGACACTGTGGCCTTGAGGAAAACAGTTTTTTTTCTAGTGTGGCAGTCAGTGTGTTAATTAGACTAAGGTACTGTGAATTCTGTACCAGTCACACACTAGAAGTAAAAATATGTATTACAAAAATAAATGAAAGTGACTTGGGGACTACGTGTATCACTGGGCTGCTCCACTTGAACAAAAACTTGAAAGCCATTTCTCAAGGGGACCTTTCTATGTACCACCTTCTCACTTCATGTGTAGTATTATCCACGGGCTACATTCTGGGATAGCAAATTTCCACTATTCTCACTATCCTCGGTCAGATATAAGAATAACACTCCCTTTCCTCTATTTTGCTTCCCCAGTAACAGCATATTTTGGTGAGAATGGTGATGATTCTACCATAATCTGCTACAGTGGCTTTGCCTGGTGTCCATCTTGAGTCCCCTACTTCCGCAAGACCCTAGGATGGTGGTCGTGGAGCAAGGACAGATTGAGTGGTGCACAAGCACCAACGCTATGACTCTGGGCCTGTAAGCAGCTCTCTGCCTGCTGGGAGCAAAGCAGCCAAGCCTGCGTGACTCAGCTCAGGAAGGAACGTGAGTCATGTTTATTACCAGGGATACACCTCACTTGAACGCAGCTGAACTGCAGCAAGAATATCCTCAAAACCTCCATTCAGAACAGATCTGGAATCTGTGTCACCCAGTTTTGTGTAAACTTCAAACCTCCCATGAATGTCTCAAGAATAATATTCTTGCCACCGCATAAGGAAAAGCAATGAAAAGGATTTTAGGCTGGTCAGAGAATTCAGGAGTGGCTCAACCAGCTTTTTTGAGATGAGTCACAACCCAAGGGCTGTTCGAGAAGAGATGGGTGCAGCCAACGTACCAGCGTCCAACAGCAGCTTCACAATCTCAAAGTTGGAGTGGGACACGCTATAGTGGAGGGCCGTGTTGCCGTTGCCGTCGGCCATGTTGATGACGTAGCGGAGGACGTCTGGGGAGATGGCCTCAAAAGCAGCTATGTAGTCCCCCACCATGGCTGGAACGGCTGATTTCTGACTGGACACGCGGAACCACTCGTGCTGGAGGGTGTTCAGACAGAACCTCTGCCAAAATACCGATCGGCCATTAGTTCTTCTATTTATAAACCTTTCTGAGCCCCAGCCTGGAAGCCCAAGTAGCTAGGCCTTTTATAGTCAAAGTACACCCAGTTAGAATCTGCTCTCAGAAACAACTAACGAAACCCAGAGCCCTAAGAGAAGCTTCAGACAGCAAACTGGGACATCCCTCCTGATTTTAAGCCACATACATATTCTGATTTCTATAAAAGAGACCACATAGCACTGTGCAAGACCAGAGGGTCTGGAGCCAGACCACCGACACTCAAATTTGGGCTCTGCTACTTATGAGCTATATGACCATGGGGAAGTTACTTTCACCCTGTCTCAGCTTCCTCATCTGAAAATAGGGATAATACCTTCCTTTCACAGTGTTTGTGATAAGAATGAAACACTTAGGCCTGGCTTAATTTATTACACCAAGCTATTAATGTTATATAATTATGCTGACCTTGCAAATGATTTTCATAGAGATCAGGAAGAAATTAATTAGCCCACACTTAATTATGCTGCTTCCTTCCTATCCAGACCAACCTCAACTCCTCCGACTCCTCCACAGTCCTGTGCTGGGGGACCATAAGCATGAAGCCAACCCAGTTCCCATCCCAATCCCAAATACAAATGCTCAGCCATGGAAAGGGATAAAAAGCAGGTCTGCAACTAATTTCATTTCTCATTCGGATCATCTGCCTCTGATCATCAGCCCCACTCGGACTTCCTTAGACTGTGGCCACATGAACGTGGCGCTTGTTTTGTGGAGGATCAAGTCAAGTGTGGATCACATAAAGCTTCACGCTGACCAGGCACAGCCAGGGCTGGTGATGGAGATGCCTGCAATGCCATTTTCTGTGGGCCTTCTTTTCTGTGACTTTAGCATTGATTTGTGCTTTGCTTACTCTTTATCTAATTTTCTTTTCTTCTGCTCAGTCTTTTACACATTTAGATTTCTATTTCTTTGGAGTCATCACACAGAAAAAAGGGAAATTATGTCCTCTGGCTGTCCTAACTCTGTTACTGCTTAAATAATCAGTGTCCTGATACAACTATTTGGCCCTGGCATTGTGACTGCTCAGATGTCTGCTACTTTTCAAAGCACAATACCTTAAACACTTTTATACTGAATGGAAATTCAATCAACAAAAAATGTACTGGTCACAGAGTGTGTGCATAACACCGTGCACGACAGTTTGGGGATGCAGGCATGTAAGGTCCTTCCTAAAAACCACATAAGCTAGCATCTTCAGAACCATAAAAACAGTATACTATAGCTATAAAATCTGGGGTCCTAAAGCAACAGTTTTAAGTTCAGGTTAAACCTAGTGGGAAATACTGACACTGCAGTGACATTTCATAGTTTTACTATTTGTGACCAAGGTATAGCCAGGCCTTTAATTTGTACTGATGAATTTCAACATGCAGTTCTATGCTTCTCCTCAACCAGGAATTTTATGTATACAGCTGACCAACCCTCTGTATCTGCAGGTTCTGTATCCACAATTCAACCAACTGTGGAGTGAAATATTTGAAAAAGTAAAAATAAGAAAAAAATAACAATAAAAATAATACAAATAAAAAATACAGCGTAAGAACTATTTACATAGCATTTACAATGTACTATGTCTTTACAGATGATTTAAAGTATATGTAGGTTATATGCAAATACGATGCTATTTTATATAAGGGACTTCAGTTTCTATGGATTTTGGGATCCATGGGGGTCCTCCGACTATATTTTTCTCAAAGCCCTGAAGACAGAGCTATCAACCAGAGGGTTGGTCTGGCCTATGAAAGAATCTGCACACATAAAAACGTCAGTGCATGAGAGAGTGTCATACCTGGCAATGACATCAGATTGACCATTGCCATAGGAAATATTTATGTGTCCTATGTTGTGCCATTCATGATCACTAAGGCAACCACAACCTCTTTGCTGTTTGCTTCTGAATTTCTCAAACTATGAGATGACAAGTGCAGTTATTTTTATGTTTAAAAATAGTGGCCGCCTGCATTCCACATCAAAACATAATATACAGTTTCATAACTGAAAGGAATGCTGACCTCAGCCCAGATAGGTTTCTTTTAAAAACATATGCTAACTTAAAAAAATTCTGAGATGCTGCTCCCTGGATCGTAAGGTTCTGTAAACAGAAGTGGAATACGGAGAAAGAAGACAACTGACAGCAATTAGCCCTGCCTTCCTCTGCAAGTGTATGCCTCACAGATGCCTCCACCCCAAGAAAAGTACAGGGTGGGTAAAGAATGTCCGAAGTTGGGCCTCAGGGAAGCATTCACAGTGTGATCCGGGGAGCTGGGCAGCACAATGCTCACAGTGCGCACTCCTGCTAGAAACAGTAAGGGGACAAGCAGGCCAACAGCAGCAGCTCAGGGGCAGGCTGTGACCACACTGACAGTGGTGCCCACCCGGGCACTTTGTACAAACTGGGGACAGTGTCTTTAGGTCAGACTCACCATATCTTTGCTGGTCAAAGCTTTGGGGTCATTTATATTATTTTTCAGTAAGTTGCATGCAGACAACATCTTTTCACTTAACTCATACCTGAAAGGGGAGAAAAATAAAGAGAGCTCATGTTCATGACTGGCCACAAGAGGAAAGCCATTTTTATCTTAACCCTATATTACCCTTTAAAAGACAAGTGGCCCCAAAGCCAGCCTAGGCAGGTGGTGATGGTGCAAGATGCTTGGCTGGAGGGACCCTGGGCATCTGCAGATGTCTGAGGACTGATGCCCCCGTGCAGAGCCAGTACCTCCAGCCAAAGCTCAAGGTCTTTTTATGACGATACTTTCAGTTTCCCCAGTTTGGCGTTTACAACATTACGGCGTAACATTTGGAAATTTTTTGCTCCTTTTGTTCTAAGTTCTTAAACATATTTTTACTCTTGAGGGGTTGAAGAGCTCCAAATTACCCGATAGCTATTATGCTGACCAGTAAACCACACATCTGAACCCACATTTGGTGACTTAAGAAGTGTTTGTTTATCCCATATAAAAAATTAAACTGAAAAAAACAGATGACATATGGTACAGAAATTATATCTGAAGCTGTTAAAAAAAAACAGATGACAAGATATTATTGAGCCATTTGAAAACACTTGGAAATACAAACTAAAAACACTTACCTTGTTAATGCAGTTAAACTTTCATTTGCCAAATTAAATGGAGATTGAGTTTTCTGAAATGTTCTATTTATATTCCACATAGTGAAAAACCACACTGAAATTTCCATCTTTTCCATTCTATTCTCTCCTGCTTTATGAGCACAAAATCCATACTTGCTAATAGTCTTTAAAACTTACATTTTTAGGTTCGTGTTTCAGCCAACAAGACTGTGTGATATTTTATTTCAGCTTCTATTTATAATATTCCTAAATCCATTCTTGTGGTGTTCCTGAACACTCAATGCACAACACATAGACATGTAAGTGATGTATATCACCTTTACAGGAAATGTAATCTGTGGTTGAGGCCAAACAACCGTTTCTCACCCAATGATCCTGTAATAATAATACTGACATCCATATTAAATGGCTAAAGATAAAATCTGAAATCTTAAAGAACTGTGTGCTGGTCACCAAAAAATTCAAATATGTCTTTAAATATAAGGTGAGATGTTGAAACAATGGAAGCTTTAGTGGATGGTGGTTTCAAATGTAAAATTAGATAGCAAAAAGAGTTTCAGAGAACAAATGTGATTAGATATAAAGCCATTCTCTTTGCTACCATAAAAGATCCAAGAGTTACCACACTCTGCACTTTTATTTATTAATATCTCAATGAGATGTGCATACCTCTGAGGAACAGATAAGACCAAATAGATACAACTGCACAATCTCTGAACTGGCCAACTCTATTGCCAAAGTACATTAAGCATGGGAAGGTCGGGGAGGAAAGGGGAATGTACCACACCTCTCTCTGATCTCCACCTTCTCAGGTTCACATTCTTGAACCTGCATCTCATCTTCCACCCTGGCAGACTTGAAACCTTCAATATTAACTGCATGGTGCCCTTCTGCCATTCCCCGAGTGTCTTCATCCTCCTCTTCCTCCTCCTCCTCTTCTTCAGGAGGATATTCAATGACATCACACTCGTCATCTGACTCGGAAGAAGAGCTTTCATCTGAGCTGGAATCATCACTTGAAGTTGTTTCATACCTAGGTGGCAATTGGGATTTCAGGAGATGCAAGGTGTGCCCATAAAGACCCAGTGACAGAAATTTTTACGCAGGGAAAGCTGCTAGCTGACTCCAGAAATTTTGCCAGTTGTTTTAGACCATGCCCTTAGAAGTTAAAAGTAAGGTCTATTTAAATGCCTAGTGGTTTTGAACATATTCTGACTTAACATATTAACTGCCACGTGAGTTGTATTTAACTCAGGCTAGTTTTGAGCCCAGGGCCTCGTGAAGCATATGTAACTCACATCTCCACTTTGGGAGCTGCAAGAACTAATTTTCAAGTTGCATATAACTCACACACAGAAAACTAAAAAGTAACTAATTTTTCATTACATTAGAAAGAATCATTTTGTTTTTGAAGTTTTTATTCTATTTTCATAATAAAACACCATGGCCCCAAGGAAAAAAAATTTTTTTCTAGTGTGGTAGTCAATGTGTTATGAGGGACAACCTGGGTTGCCAGCTGGTATCATATACCACTTGTTAAAAAAAATTATGGCATCTCTGGCTTAGTATAAATCAAGAGAAAATTTACTTTATGGAAACCAGATCTGCTGGTGCTCATTTTTTATGTCTTTCCTTTTTTTCCCCATTCTTCCTATTTTGCCCTATTAATTCTCCCAGTGTCAAGGTGAATATATTACTTAAATAACCAATAGTTTCTCTGGTGCACGCCCTCCAAAATCTCCTGGGCCACATCAACCAATAAAGCTTTTAAGATTTAGAAAATAGGTACCATTGTGGTATCTTGGTGGCACACTTTACTATAAATATTAACTAACTTTGTACTTTTGTTTTCTTGCTGATTAATATATCATTATTGATGTTGAATAATTATCTACTAATCAATTATTTGCTTTGATTCAATTATAGGAGGACAAACAGGCTTAACTATTTACCTGGGCCAGTTGGAAAAGGAGGAACGAACAATAAACATTCTATTTAGAAAGCAAAGAACTGACGGCGTGGCTAGGTCATTCTTCAGGTGAAAGGCCCTACAGCTTTGTGAACATGGAGAACTAAGCCAAACAACCCATTTTGAAGAAGTGTTTGACTATCACTGGCCCACTGAGTGATGCCCTCAGTCTCTGCTCATTTGTGATTTCTAATATAGGTAAGTACAAGTTGTCCAACAGTGCAGGAACCCTGCTGCATTCGTTGAAGACTAATTTTTTTCAGATCAGAGGTGAGGAGGTGTAAACTGCTCAGCTTCATCAGGTATCTTTAAGAGAGTGACATATCCTTAAAGATAGCAAGAAGAGAAGAGAAGCCCGAATGCACCTTTCTGAGGAGGGACTCTTCCATCACCAAGATGTGGCAGCTTCCCAGACCAGGTACCTTAAAATATGACTTAAATAGGCAGAAGGCAAAGGAGACAGACAGTGTTAAACTCTAGTACCATCTTTCCTTACCCTCCATTAATGCCAACAAACTGAAGATTCTTTTTCGTGCCATTTGAATCTTTGTTACCATCTTTCTTCTTCATGATGGACTTCAGCGTACTTTCATTACTTGTACATACTGTGAAAAAGTGAATCAAGGTGATCAATATGAACAAAACTCATACCCATACAAGTTAAATGAATAGGTAATCTCTCTTCCTGTACAATTATTTTTCCTCATGCATGTAAACATAGATCTTGGCATGTATATATGAGAAACTTGCACAAAATTCTTTGGAAAAATGTGTGCATACAAAGAAAATAATACCAAGTTCCATTAATAACAGTTTTCAAATGGGAAAAAAGTCAATCACTACTTCCAGACATAACAAAACCAGTGACAACTGGCATTTGTGCCAGGATTTACTGTTTATAAAGTGATGTCGTGTCTCATTTGAGCCTCAGAAACCCCTTAGGCACTAAGATAGGGATTATTATTATTATTCTTTTTCTACAGCTGAGATAACCTGGGAAAAATTTATGCCTGCCAGAATGTGAAACAGTGAACTGCTGTTTAACATATTTAATAATTTGCAACATCAGATAAGCTGAACAATCCCCTTAAGAAAACTTGCTTTCTTTGGTACTCTTAATTTAATGGTATTCTAGGTCTGCCTTCTAAACAACAATATAATGTTTTTTTCCAGGTCAGTTTATAAAGCACACTGGTATTAAGCTGGAATGCTGACAATGCTGGTCCCAGAATCCTGATGCCCAGGACTGAGAAACGTTACCGTAGAGGCCAGCAGCTATCTGGTCATCTGTCAGGTTCAGCGGAGACAGCGCACACTCCTGGGTGGGGAAGGCGTCCTGGCTGCTGAGGGCTTTGCCATCCGTGGTCCCCGCCTCTTGCTCATGCCGGGATATCTGGGTGCTTATTGGCCCTCTTGACTGAAGGCCTCCACACTTACAGGTATATTCCAAATTATTTCCTATCAGGGAGGAGACGGGTATAGAGTATGTGATGCTAGGACTGAACAAAACAGGCTTTAAAAAAAAAAAAAAAAAAAGATTCTTACAGCTCATCATTTAAAATGGGACTGCTACCCAAGCCCCCTAAATGGAATCCCTAATGCCTTGATTCTTAACCTTTTCCCTCGTGACCAGATGTGGACCTGCCAAGGTTGTCATTCTAACCCCACAGCATGTCTTCTTTTCTCTCTGCCCTGGCTACCATGCTGGCCTTGGTTTTGGGTCACAGGAGTAGCATCCTGACAGCCCCTCTTTCATCACCATTTCTTGCCTGGCACACTGCTGCAGAGTAATGTTCCTACTCAGCTCTGACGGCATCATTATCCTAAAACAAAATGCAGCAAAACCTAAACAAACACCCCACTGCTCAGTAAACACAGTCCACACCGCATAGCCAGACATTCTATCAGTCACCCATAATCCGGCATGCACTTACCTCCCAACTTCATTTCCCACTACTCCTGAGGTCCTGATGGGGACAGAGGCTGCATCCCAGCAGGTGGAAACACTCTCTGCATATAGAGTGGGGGTCTCTCATTTCCTCTTAGCGTGCCCTGGCTCTCTCCCACCTGGAGTGCCTTTCTTCCCCATCTTCACATGGCCAACCCTCCCATCACTTCTTCCGAGCCTTCCCTGATCTCCCTTCACTAAAAGTAACATTCCTTTCCCTGAACGCTCACATTCTATCCTCCGTACCCTTTTCTGGAATCTGTGATACAAGCTATAAAGTGACTTTAGGCTCCTTTCTAGAATAAGTGTTTTGAGAACATGACACAGTTCTGATCAACTTTGTTTCTCTCGTATCTACAAGAGTGCTTTTGCATATGTTCATGGCCTGAAGCAGAGAAACTGGATTCAGTATTTTGCAATTAATATATATAAATATATCATAGGATTTTCAGTG
The DNA here is from genome assembly GCF_020740605.2 of Lemur catta. Classification (NCBI taxonomy): domain Eukaryota; kingdom Metazoa; phylum Chordata; class Mammalia; order Primates; family Lemuridae; genus Lemur; species Lemur catta. The sequence continues at coordinate 63,994,296 of NC_059137.1, forward strand.
TATGTGACATGGAAAGATGTTATAATATATGGTTAAATGGAAAAAGCAGATAATAAAATTCCATGTATTATGTGATCCTATTAAAGTACATTAATTAGTATATATACACAGCCACACCTGGAAGACTCTATACCAAAATACAACAGCTATAGTAGTTTTATTAATAATTTTTCCCTGTACTCACATTGCCATTCTTTTCTATAGGGAGTATGGATTAACTGTGTACAAAATCACTTGAAAAAGAATAGAAAATTCTTTGACTCAGTAATTTGATTTCTAGAAATTTTATCCTAAGGATGTACAAAAAGATATAGAAAAATGGTCATCGTTTCCACCTTTAAAACAGTAAAAAGAAGCAGACATCACAGTCTGCCCATAAGAAACTGGTGAATAAGCTCTGGTACACTTATACAAAGGAATTCTATGCAGCCATTTAAAATGCTGATGTAGGAGGACATTTATTAACATTGAAAGATAAGCATAATGTGTCCATGAGTATTAAAAATACGTTATACAACAGTATGGAGAAAATAAACCTACTTTGGTAAATAATTATATGTATACATATTAGAAAAATTCTGGAAGGATATATGACACACTTGTTTAACACTGATTTTCTTTTTCTTTTTTTTGAGAAAAGGTCTCCCTCCACCTAGGTAGAGTGCAGTAGCATCACCATAGCTCACTACAACCTCAAACTCCTGGGCTCAAGCAATCCTCCTGCCTCAGCCTCCCAAGTAGCTGGGACTACAGGTGCATGCCACCACACCTGGCCAATTTTTCTGGTTTTTTTTGGTAGAAACAAAGTCTCACTCTTGCCCAGGCTCATCTTCAACTCCTGGCCTCAAGAGATCCTCCTACCTTGCCCTCCCATGCAAAATGTTAGGGTTACAGGTGTGAGCCACTGTGCCTGGCTTAACACTGCTTTTCTAAGGCTAAAGACTCATTGGTTGCTATATATTTCTTCTTTTTGTGTCCCTATTATTTCCTAAATTATGCATTAAAAATATGTTAAAAACAAAAATTAAAAATTGAAATCTACTTACAATAATGTTATGTGATAAGAATTTGATCACAACTTTATCCCTTTTAAAATAAAGCTTTGAAATCTCTTAGATCCTTAGAGGAAAAGCAATTTAAGTACTGACTGTATGTATTTTGAAGCAATCTGAAGAAAATGCAGCAATGCCAAGCCCTGACACCATTTTCTTCCAGGTCTGTTGTTCATAAGAATCACCTGGATGTTTTGCTAAAATGCAGATTCCCAGGAACTTGCTGCTAGAAAATCATTCTGTAGGTCTGGGATGGAGGCCCAGTGATGGACATTTCTGACATTCCCCACCCATAAGAATCATTGATGGAGGTGGCCCACTTTGAAAATTACTGGTTTAAAACAATGACACTATAATGAAAGAGTAGGGGTTGGCAAAATATTCAAAGTGAGGCATTAGAGATCATCTAAATTTTAATTCTCATAATTCCAGCTAAGAATTTTGAAGGCCACCTAGGTTCAGTGACTTGCTTGAGGCCAGAGCTGGATTACAACTGACATTTCCTAATTCTATGAACAGTCCTTTGTCTACTCATGAACAACACAATGCTTCCCCCTCTAGCTCTAGGGTCAGGGGCTGCTCTCCAGGTGATTCCTTCACAAATCCAGCTTCCTCCTGGACACACACACACACACAAAACACTTGAATGCAGCCCTCCAAACAATGTTTAATGCCCCCATGACCTGATGTGTCCCCTAATTATAAATATGAAATGTTTAATGTCCTGCTGACTTTAAGCAGAGTAAACAAAGCACGGCATTTATCGTCACTTCTCCTTCTCTTAAGTCCACTCATCTTTACTTTGAAATTACTGTAGTAACCTCCAAAAAATGCTACTAGTTAATCCCTGAGTGCCAGAACACTCTTCCTAGAGAAATACTTTCACTAAGCATTTTCCTATTCAAGAACCAACAATGGCTTTTTAAATGCAAATACATTAACAGTTTTTATTACTGAAACCGTAAACATGTACAAAAGTAGACAACAGTATAATTAACTCCCGTGTTCCCATCACTAGCTTTGATAATGATCAGAGAGATATCTGGTTTCCTTGAAAGTTCCTCCACACACTCACACTAGTATTTTGAAGCAAAAGCCAGAGAGCCTATCATTTGGATTCATAAACATTTTGGTATATGCCCCTAGGAGAAAAAAACTCTTTTAAAAAACAAGCAAACCATTAAGGCTAAAACTATCAAACCTAAAAAAAAAGATAATTGTTTATGATCGTTGCATATCCAGTTGGTATTCAAATTTCTCCAAGGGTTTCTTTAAAAAAATTTTTATAGGGTGTTTGAATCAGAATCGCAGTCATATATTTCCCTTGGTTGTTATGGTTTGAGTCTTTTAATCCTTAGGTTGTCTACCTTTCTTTTTAAATATGACTTTTAAAAAATATTTTTAAATTGAGGTATAATCAATATGCAATAAAGTACAGATTTTCAGTGTAAGTTGGATGAGCTTGGGTAAATATATATGCCTGTGTAACCACTTCTCTAACAGAGATACAGAACATCATTTCTCAACCCAGTAACCACCCTGCCCCCCCAACCACATTTCCAGATAAATTCACCAGGAGGTACCTGGTACTATAATTCTTCTCACCATAGCTTGGTTTTATAAAATAGGGCTTTTTAAAGTTTCTCCAATCAAGGTCCAGCCTCTCCTGTAATCCAAGGGTCCTTCATAATGAATGTGATGGCTTCATACTGCCTATGGGAATTTTACCATTCAATTACTCCCTACTCAGTTCACTTTCTTCAGAGTGGTCTTGTGACTTAATTACTCCCAACTCTGTGCTCTTCTTTAGTAGGTTGTTCTATAGGCCTGGAATTTCACCATCTTTTACCAGTTAAATTCTAACCATACTCTTTTCAAGGTTTGCCCAAATTCTATTTCCCCTCTAGTTTTTTTCCTAAAACATCATTCTGTAGAGGGTTTTTGTTTTTTTGAGACAGTCTCACTCTGTTGCCTGGGCTAGAGTGCCATGGTGTCACAGCCTAGCTCACAGCAACCTCAAACTCCTGGGGTTAAGCGATCCTCCTGCCTCAGCCTCCCAAGTAGCTGGGACTACAGGCATGCGCCACCATGCCCGGCTAAGTTTTACTATTTTTAGGAAGACAAGGTCTGTCTCTTGCTCAGGCTGGTCTCGAACTCCTGACCTCAAGCGATCTTGCGGCCTTGGCCTCCCAGAGTGCTAGGATGACAGGCATGAACCACTGCACCCGGCCCACAGAGATCTCTTTTATTCTATCATTGTCCTGCAGCACATACTGTTCATACTAAAATACGCCCTGTCTCTGTCTTCTGAGTTTCACGTGTGTCTCTTCAATGAGAATGTAAACTCCCTGAGTCCATTCATGCTACGTTCCCATTGGCGTCCTCTCCAGTGCTTACACAGTGCTCAGTAATAGAAAGCCTTTTACAAGTGCCCATGTAATTCAATTCAAAGTCATGAAGATTATGTTGAGGCTAACTAACTACTGAAGCAAAGAACATCATTAGACGTTAAACTAGCTTTCATTTGTTAAATCAGAGGGAATTTGTCACCTGTATTGCCAGAAATGTTTTTTGAATAGTGCTGAAACTCTGGCTGGTCTTGAATGGCCCATAAAGAATTATCTGAACTTGGTAAGGATCCATCTGTATTTGCAGGCACCACATAGGATACACATGCACCAGCAGTAACTCTAACAAATGACTGTTGTGTTTGAACAAAACAAAAAAGGTGCAGCCAAGAAAGACAAAATTAAAGAGGCCAACGAAGCAAAATTCAGTGGTCTCAGCCCTGGCTGCCCTTTAGCCTCACCTGAATTAAGGATGGGCTTTTCAACCATACAGATACAATAAAGTAAGCTATCTGCAGGTGGGCTCAGGCATCAGGTTTTTTTGTTTGTTTGTTGGTTGGTTGGTTGGTTGGTTTTTTTTTTTTAAACCTCTCCCCAGGTGATTCTATTGTGCAGCCAGGATTGGGAACCACTGAATTAAATTAACCAATATAAAACTTGTCTGCTGAAAATAAGAGTTTAGACTCCCCTCTGGTTTCAACCCAGCAACTTAGATTCATGTGAATTCTTAAGGATTACTAGTGGTTTCATTAACAGCCCTGGACCACTAATAGAAGTCTATGAAGAACAGAACAGTAAATGCTACCCAAGCAAAAGAGATAAAACAACAGGAGCAGTTACAAAATGCCATCACAATTCTGGCACTCCGGTCTAGAGCCTCCAAATTCCTACCAGGTAACAGTGGTTAACATAGGCACAACTGGGGAGTGAGCAACTATGGAAAGTTTTTCGTCATTAACTCAAATGTATAATACCCATAAACGCCAATAAAGCATGAGCCTCATTTTACAACTTGGGCATATCAGTGATGACTAACAGACAGCAAGAGACAGAAACTTCAGTGTTCTGGAAAATAAGAGCAGCTTCGATGCATTAATTCTAATTCCAAAGTGCACTTAGCATTTAATATACAGATAACCATAACAGCTAAGGCAAACTATAATAAAAAACAAGTAACTTAAAATGAAAATTTTATTTTATGTCCTTGACGTTAGGAATGTTAAAGCAAACTATTTTAAAGAAAAATAAAGTGAAAACTAGAGCTGGAAGGGTTTTAAAGAGATCACCTCCTCCAGTTTATACTGTCTGGTAGTTATCCATGCAGAATGGGTATTATTTGTTGGTATATAGCAATGGGTTTCTAAATGTGCTTGAAAATTTCTTTTTAAAAATAATATTAAAATGGGCCGGGCGCGGTGGCTCACGCCTGTAATCCTAGCCCTCTGGGAGGCCGAGGTGGGTGGATCGCTCGAGGTCAGGAGTTCGAGACCAGCCTGAGCAAGAGCGAGACCCCGTCTCCACTAAAAATAGAAAGAAATTATCTGGCCAACTAAAATATATATAGAAAAAATTAGCTGGGCATGGTGGCACATGCCTGTAGTCCCAGCTACTCGGGAGGCTGAGGCGGTAGGATCGCTTAAGCCCAGGAGTTTGAGGTTGCTGTGAGCTAGGCTGACACCACGGCACTCACTCTAGCCGGGCAACAGAGTAAGACTCTGTCTCAAAAAAAAAAAAAAAAAAAAAATTAAAATGGACTTTAAAAGTTGCTCTGTTCCCCTATTCTAACTGTTCTGGCACGCTAATCCATATTTTTGCTAGTAATGACAAATGCTTTCTGAAAACAGTTATGAACAGTGTAGCCAGCTACTTAACCAAGTTGCTGTGCCAGATTTTCAGCTTGACATTCTGATTTGATTTTTAAAAAAACCTCTATTCTAAGATTACTTGTCAAAAAATAGGTAGGATTGAAATTTCCGATTCATCATGGGGGCCATTTGGTCATTTAGGCATTTTCCCAATGTATAACTAAGAATTCAAAGGGATCTGAAATAATGCTTCTAGTCTTTCATTAAGAAAAAGGGCCTTGGCCAGGCTCGGTGGCTCACACCTATGATCCTATCACTCTGGGATACTGAGGCAGGAGGATTGCTTGAGCTCAGGAGTTGGAGACCAGCCTGAGGAAGAGAGAGAACCTGTCCAAAAATAGAAAAATCAGCCAGGCGTCATGGCACATGCCTGTAGTCCCAGCTACTTGGGAGACTGAGGAAGGAGGATCTCTTGAGCCCAGGATTTGAAGTTGCAGTGAGCTATGATGACACCACTGCACTCTAGCCTGGGCCACAGAGCAAGACTCTCTCTCAAAAAAAAAAAAAAAAAAAAAAAAAAAGGGCCTTGAGCATAAATTCACCCTGTAAGCTGAAATGCTGGTTTAGGGAACAGACAGTAGAGATTATTCATGAAGGGTCACCTTCTGTTTTGGTACATGTTACTTTTGGGGGAAAGTATGCAGCTTCGATGGAGGAGAAAGGACAATCCCTTTCTGTTTCTAGGCTCTCCTCTCAGGACTCTGCCTGAATGCTGGTGCATACGGTCACCAACATAAACAATCAGCTCAGACTGGAGATAGAAACCTTAAATGGTCAGAGCTGCAGTTTAATCATTTCCAGGGCCATTTTTATATTTTCCTGGGAACACATCAGACAGCTGTCATGAATGTATCGAGAAGTGGGCACTCACTTAGAAATTAAAAAGCCGGAGTAGATTAAGAATCAGATTCTTCCTCACCACTACCCCACCCACATTTAATTACACACCATCCCAAGATTTGACCCAGAAAGCCCAAGCTGACAAGCTGCATTAAATAAAGCTGGGGTAAGAAGATGTGCTCTGTGTTCTTGCCGATACAGCTAAGGTCCTCCTCCCCAGCCAAGACCTCAGAGAGCCCGACTGCAGCTGAACTGAGGAACACTTTCTATTTGTACATTATTTGGTGCCTAAGACACACTGCCATAGGTTCTTACTCACATTTCTGATGCACATTTCTTGGCTTCCCAATTGGATAGGTACAGACCCATCCATGGTCTTCAAGGTATAGACCAGTTTACATCTCTCTTTGTTGCCGTCCCACATTTTTGCATATAGTTGACAATTAATGTATAGCCATCAATTGACATGACTAGAACAGACTTTAAACATCTTTCCTAAAATATGACTTGCTGCTCAGAAGAATAAACAGCTGTAGTCATTTTCCAATATCAATCACTGCATTTGTTAAGGCTGGACATCACTGAACTCAAAGCCACTTCAGTTCTCAAAATCTAAAACCTCCAATCACCATGCTTTTAGCCTGAAATAAACTGCGCACTTTAGGATTCATTAAGAATAAAAGTTCAAAGTAAGGTTGCCTCATTTTCCAGAGTATATTTGTATTTCACTAACGCCCATTTAAGGTGATAAAGCATCAGTTTAAAAGAGTAGAATTTTCAAACAAGTGTCAATTGAAGGGCTCCCAAAGGTAGGGGGACAGATTTTAAATCTTTTGGAAAGATTTCCTTCAGGGCTGAAGTGCCTTTTCCCAAGGTAACAGATGACCTAGGTCTGCAATTTCAAGCTTTCTGAGGGTCAACAATCCCTTTTGGAGAATCAGGTGAAAATTATGCACTTTCTTCACAAAAAGCACATGAAGCCACAGATGCCAGATTAAGCAGCTCTGCTCTAGGGTCATGTATTCCAACATTTCCCTGAAATAAGACTGGGTGTGCCTATGGGGTGGTCGTAGGAAATCCATGAATTTTAGGAAAAAAGTTCCCCAGCTGAACCCGATGGGCAGCCTGGAGAAGAGTGATTTTTATAGAAGAATAATCCTGCTGATAGCGACTCTAAGAAAAAAATCTAATCCAGCCCTATCATTCGACACAGGAGGCCCTGAAAGCCCAGATTGTCCCAAGTTACCTGCACAGCCAGTACCAGAAATCAGCTCTTCTGACTTGGGTTCAGTAAGGCCTTCACTACCTCATGCTGTTATATTCTGCAGGGTTCCAGAAACCCTTACTTTGAGTTAGTTTAATGCTCTTGTAGTACTTATTTTTTTAAAGGTGATAAAAAACAGGTACTAGGATAAGTAAATGGTATATTATCTGAACTAGAAGAAAACTAACTCCAAATGGTATTTTGTAATGACTTTATTTCCTTGCTTTTGCTTTGGCTCAGATCTGTCTAAAAAACTCACTTTCACAGTTATAGGGATGGCTTTAAGTTTATAGACTTTTTAACAAACCCAAGATAACTAAGAGTACAAATAAGGCAACTGATTTTAAAAAGCAGTTGAGTATGAGAGATTAATTTTCTATAAATCATGTGGCAGGCAGCTAGATTCTACTTTATAGTTTTGTTTGCATTTGCTCAGAGATAGTTATATATTTTTAGAGTATTTGCAACTGCTAGTCGTTTGTTTGGAATTTCTCTCTCCTCCTCCCTTTCTCCAGAAGGAAAAAAACTCCAAAACATCATTAACCCACTCCTCAAACCAAACGATCCAATTGATTTACAGGAATAATAAACATTTTTTTCCCAAGGTTTTTGTTACAACAGAAACTTACTTCCTCTTAACTTTTTAATTCCATGAAAGAAAATATTAAATACATTAAACTCATACTACCAGGAATTAAATATACTTTACAGAACCTTTGGTGAAAAAATACATAAGAAGACTATGTATGATTCAAATTTTGTTACTGAAAAGTATGTTTCTAAAATACAGGCCTGCAGGCATGCACACCTGTACATACCAAGCACACAGGGGCTACCACGGGGGCATGTGAGGAAGGCTTTTATTCTTTATTACATGCGCTTTTGAACTATTAATTTGTCATAAAAGCATACTCTAGTTGTAATTTTAAGAAACTGGAGCGTTAGGCATTTTGATGCTGCTAAAAATAATGCTTTTTTTGCATACTAACAAGCAACACCATTATCAAATCTTCAACTGTGGGCACAATGAACAATATGGATTGGGCACTAATACACTTTGTTTTGGGCTTTGACACTGATTGTGAATGACTCCGGACTGAAAATTTCTTGTAGCTATTTCATGTTTTCCCATTTTTATCTATACATTTATCTTGACAAAACTGTTAGTTGGAGAAGCATAGTAATGGCGGGGGGGGGGGGGTGCTATTAACCGGAAAGATGAAGATAAAAATTTGGGTTGAAAACAAAAGACCATTTGTACAATTTTTGTTTGGCAATTTGTTCTATTAATATATCTAACATTTCCATTTCTGGAAGTACTCAATAACAACAGCCAACTTTCATTGAGCATTTATCCTCTGTGCTGCAGACTACTCCAAATGCTTTACTCCTGTTGACTCACTGAATCTTCATTACAATCCTGTGAGGGAACAAAGACAACTTATCCTAGTGGCAAAGACTCTAGACCCACACTGGCTTCAGAGCCCAAATTAACAACTTCTTTAATGTACAGTACAGTATTAGGTTCATAAGTGATTATTTATATGCTCTTTTAGTAGGTGTCAAACCCAAATTCCTTATTATTTGGGGAAGAAAGTTTGAAATGAATACCTTTCTATACTCCAGTATACCTTTTGGTACAGAAGTACATTCTGGACTGTGAGAGCAACATTTTATCTTGTACAGTGTACACAGGAATCCACAGTGCACTGTGATCTACCTTCACTCCGTACAACTTGCAGGTGCTGAGATCCCTACCTCACTATATCAAGCTTAATTTTCAGTCCATGTAACAAATACCAGATAACAAAAACTGAATACTCTCGGTTGACTTCCCAACCTAACTCTTCCTCAGTGGCTTTAAAGCAAAATGGTTAAAATACAAATGTGATGTGAATTACAGAATTAAAGTTGTTCTTATGTGCTCTGAGAGGGGTTGCCACTATGACTAAATAAGTGCTACTAAAAATATTTATTCTTTTGTTCACAAATACTGTAGGTCTTCTGTATTTTAGCTGATGATGTGTGGAATGTCAGCGTGACTGGAAATAGACCAAAAACCACTGTAACACAGCCAGACCAAACTTGCCCCCTGGTCTCCATGCTCAGGGGGTCAGGCAAATTACTCCAATGTTACAGCTGAATATTTTTGGCAAGAATGTGAAATAGAAACTCTAGTTTGGGGAGGAGGGAGGAAGGCTGCAAAGAAAATGCTTTTATAATGGGTGATCCACTGTGTCATCTGTGTCTGGAGGTATTTAAGAATTTTATTTTGACTTCAACATCTGACATCATGATTTTAAAAGAATGTGGAAGCAGACATAGTATTAATTACTTCAGACTTTGCTTCAGTCCACATATTTTAATCCTGTTTATGCTAAAATGACTCCCCTGTGCATTTATTAGATTCCTTGGATTCTAAAATGCAAAAACCCACACATCAGCTGTCATGTTCATTTTTTACTTCCACAACAAACTGTCTCACAGCACAGATACTATAAAACTAATAGAAATTCAGGTTTGCAAGTGGAAACCCAGGAAGATATAAAAACATTTCAGTTCATTGTAATCATTGCCCTTTCAGGTTATGAAGGGAAAAAGACTGAAATTTTTGTGGATGGATTACTTGAATCTATATTGCACATAAAATTAATTTAACGCATACCTTTCCCCAGGTCATACTGGTTCATGAGGCCTGAAGAGCCAGGAATGTAAGCCCAGGGGTGTGGCCCCAGGCCCAGGAGAATATATGATGTACTGTGAGACACACAGTGCAGCTGGTAACAAGGGAATTCATTTTAGTGAGGCTCATAGGGAAATATTATATGTCATAAAATGGTCTCAATTATTAGCTTCAATTTAAAGAGAAGGAGGGGGTGAGCAGGAATCCCAATGAATACAGGAAAGAATGAGAAAGACAAAAATGTGAGCACCTATCAAAATGAACAATGGGAAAAGATTCCCTTCTTTGAGTTCTTGCTCAAGGATCTCTCATCAGAGAGGCTTTCTTTGACTACTTTATCTCGGCTAGCCCCTACCCCTAACCACTGCCACTTGCTATTCTCATAACTGGAGTTATTTTCTTCGTAGTTTTTATCACCTCCTGAGGTATTATGGGTCTCTTGCCCTGTGCTCTGACTAGAATAGAAGCACCAAGAGGGCAGGGACTCTGGGTTTGTTCACTGCACTATCCTCAGAGCTTATCCTTTAAATTGAGTAGGGATTCAATTATTATTTTTAGGTCTTGCTATGCTGCCCAGGTTGGCCTCAAAACTCGTGGGCTCAAGTGATCCTCCTACCTTAGCCTCCCAAAGAGCTGGGACTATAAGTGTGTGCCACTGCACCTGGCTAGAATGCAATAATTATTTGCTGAATTAATAAATGAAGTAATGGAATGTCTCTCCCCTCATAAAAATTTTAACTAAAAACATTTTATACCAGTATCCTCAACTGATAATATACTGGTAATTATGGGTACAAGCAGCATAAGATTTTTTTCAGACAGTTGTGTATAAAAATAAGTAAATAACTAGAAGACAAAGAATAAGGCATCATATCAAACTAGCAGCCCCAGAAGACAACTTCTAGGCTAGTCAACACTAGTTTAACTTTTATCCTTCGTCCTCAGAGGCCAGCGAAGCTACCAGATAATGAGAAGCAGCAGAATTACTTAAGGATTTTGATTCTTGGTTTTCATTCTACCTATTAGCAATCTAAAGCTTTCTCCATTTTCTCCAAAAAATGGTTCCAGCAGTTAAAAAAATCCTTACCTCCTGGAAAGACATCCTTTCCTACCCTTCCTCATTCCCAGGTACCAGGGTACCACCTACCTGTGAGTCTTCCCAGGCTGGTTTTCTGGAGGTCAGGGTTCCTCAGCTCTTCGTAACTTGCAGACTTCATGACAGAGTTGATGGATGACAGGGTGCTGATGAGCTGTGAATTGAGGGAGCCAATTTGGGAGTGAGGCTCCCCAAAAGCTTCTGCCAGTTCACTATAGTTCTCAGCCAGCAGTGTTTGCTGCTCTGCCAACAGTTTCTGGATCCGTTCAATGTAGTGATCCAAGCCAGTCATCATCCCAGAGGGAGCCTGGGGCTGGGGGTTCTCCAGGAACTCCCCTACAGGCTCGTCCCCAACACCCACGCTCCTCCTGCTGGCTGCTAGCCCCACAGCCAACTGTGGAGGCCCACAAGCTATGGTCCTCATTTTCAGGCCAACCAGATAGTTGTCGTTAATATTTATCTGCCCCACGCCTGACTCTTTGGTCTTCACAGCTGATGGCCTGTCAAACCCAGCATTGCCGGAAAGCAATGTTCCAACACCAACGGACCGCATCTTGGTGGAGGAGTTGACATCCTTGACACGACCTTCTCCCACAGCCACCGTCCGCATCTCCACAGTCTGGGTGCTGGTCTGCTTGTCCAGGGTGCTTAGGGAAGTGTTGGTGCAGGATTCCATGAGGGTGGCCATCTCGGTGTTGGTGGACTGGTTCACCTGTTCCAAAACCATACTGGTGTGCCGGCTTGAGGTATGAGGCACCGCCATGACAGCAACTTCCGCCTGGCCAACAGCCTCAGTGTTCACACTCCGGGAGGTACACTCCTTTGGAGAGCAGACAGTCACATCGACAGAACAATCTCCACAACCAATGGATCGCACTTCTTTGAGATTCAAGTTTGTCCTGAGGAGTGTCAGGTCATTCACAGACTCCTCTGTGTTGCTGCCTGTTTCACAGACGCTGACTTCCACACCCACACTCTTGTCACACGAGTCCACAGACCTCCCAGTGCAACGGTCATGCATTTCTACCCTCTCCTTAACAATCCACCAATTCATGGGCAGCTCGGGCCCCGAGACTTTCTCCTTACATTGAGGCTGGCAGGAGATGCCTACGCTGTTTGTTTGCACAGAGGTCCCGACACACGTGTCCACCACATCCACGTGACCGCCAACCATTTGGTCTTGGGTCTGCACCACTGCCTCCACCAGCTTGCTGAAAACCAGCGGCTGGGCCATCATGGCTTTGTCAACCTTTTTCCTCGATCCAGCAGCCTGAAGTTCTTGTTTTAATTTTGTCATCTCCCGGTCGTGGGTGGTTTCTTTAAGCTGTACTTCTAGGCGGTAGATCTTTTCCTTTAAGGCTTCTATGGTCTGCTGTTGCAGCTCAATTTCTTTGTCAGCTTCAGTGGTCACTCCAAGCATGGCCTCTGTCACACTGACCCCGTAATTCCTCGTTACAATCACTGTCCCCACAGCTGCATCCTTACAGGACCTGGAGCTTCTGTGGTACACGACAATGTCATTCATGTCCTCCTCGGCACCCACAGCCACAGACCGGCACTCTCCATTCTCCCTGAGCTCTGAGGCGGCCTCACAGCTGCTGTCCTGGATCTTCTGCTCCAGGGCCTGCATGTCCGCTGTGAGCTGTCGGAACTCCTTTATCCTCTGTGTGCTCTGCTCTACGCTCTCCATCTCTTCTTCCTCGTAGTCAATGTACAATTCCCCGCTGCTTCTCCGGGCCCGGGAGGGAGGTTCCAGCTGGGAGGCATTCCCTGCACTGTAAGACCGCTTCCTCATACCACAGATATCATTCTGGGATGCAGCCCTTTGGTTTTTCAGCTGGGAGGCCAACTGCCTTTTCTCCTCTTGTAAGACTGAGATCTTCACCTGGAGCACGGGGATGGTTCGCACCTGCTCCTCAAGCTCCTTCAGGCGTTTCAGGGCAATAGCCATCTGCTCGCGGATGTGCTGCAGGTGCATGGGGCTCACGTTAGTCACTGGGGTGGAGATCCCCGAGCTCAGGGGACTGTGGCGGATGGAGCTGCCCATGGAGGAAGTGGTGGCAGCAGCTGGGGCATAGCTACCGTAATCCCCGTTACCGTGGTATCCATTCTGAAGCTGGTGCACGGCAGGATTGTGGTTTCCAGAACCCATAAAGGAGGGGAGGGAGCTCGTGGAGCCCATGCCTCCAAAACTGGCCAGCCTGGGCCTTCTGAACTCACCCGGTGTCATCTGCATGGTGACTCTCTCCTGTTCCAGTCTTCTTCGGGTTTCCATCAGTGTCTTGGTGACATGAAGGTTGTGCTTTGGGAGTTGTGGTGAGGGGGGTGGCAGCTGTCGATTTTCTGGGATGGTAAGAAAAGGGGGTGAGGTCTCCAGAGGGGCAGGTGGCCTTGGGACTGGAGTTGATGTAACTTGGCTTCTGGCTAGAAGGAAGTTGGGACACTGCTTGTTGTCATCACTGTTGGAAGATGAGAGGGATTCGGTAGAAGTCCATACACCAGGTGTGGCCCTGGGTTCTGGGCATGGCACAGACGGCTTCCGCCTCTTCTGGATGTTAAGTTTCTTGATGGTGTTTCCCTTCTGTATGTCATCCACGTATTTAAGGAAATCTAAGTCTAGTTGATAACCATAGGGTGTCTCCACAAAATACAGGTCTTTCTGTTCTTTGTCACGGTCTCCATTCAAAACGTCATCTGCTTTACCTAAGACAGAAAAGAATATTACAATAGCATGTAATACACATAATGGTAAAAACTAACATTTGCGTATGTTGCAGTGCAGCAAGGTGGTTTGATTTTAAAAATTGACCTATGTTCTAACCCTGAGTCTACAACCTAACAGCTAGGAGAGCAAGTTAATAAACGTCTCTGAACTTCAGTTTCCCCCTCCGTAAAAATGGAAATATAAGTATTCAGCTCATAGGGCTAAACGAATGTAATGAAATAATGATTTTAAAGAGCCAAGCACATAGTAAATCCTTACTAAGTACTTTTTTTTAAAAGAAAGCATTAAAGACTTGAAAGCATTGCCAAGCAGATCATTTGTCTTCTACAGTCCCTAGAAGTATACACAGCAGACATTAAGATTCCTATTTTATAAAGTGTTACCTGAGGCACACAAAGTTAAGTCAGCAGCAGACTAACAGACTAAGTCAGCAGCAGAACCAGAGGGGGACGTGAGTTCTCCCCCTGGCGCTTTTTTGCAGACTGGGCAGCCACTCTACATGGTGGCCAAGAAGGCTGCAGTGCCTGGCCACCTCCACAAGATCAGTTTGCCTTGACACCTCCCCTGCTGAGAAAGTTGGGGCATGGGATGCTGAGTGAATAACTCTGGCAGCATGGGTACAAGAACACACTCAGAGGAGACTTCAACTCTATTTTGTGTCTTCCACTTCTCAATTTCTCTCCCCATTTAAAAACAAAACAAAACCCTCTCCCAACTACAGGGAAAGTTTCTCCACCTTGACTTCTTTTGGACAGAACATTCACTGTCCCGGGAATACCTTGTTTTGTATTTGTGATGAATACAAAGAGATGCAAAGGAGAATGCAAATAAGGGCAAACCTATACTCCAACCACTGGGTCATGTGGCATTGAGTAAACGTTACTTCTGGCTAAACATTTAAAAAAAGAAACACAAGAACCTTTCAAAGCACAGACCTTGCTACTGACCCGAGCTGTGTGTTTCAAATTTAAAAGCAAGGCCGTCTTTGTTTATTTAAATTGTAGGATCAAGTAATATGGTTTTCCTAGAGCCATACCAACAAGTTCTGCATCTTTAGAGTTATGGGAGGGACCACAGGCAATGAGTGAAAATGTAAGCCATCTGCACCCCTGCCCTGTCCTGTCCTGGGTATAGACACCCACCTGACTGCTGTCAAGGTTTAAGTAACTTCCAGCAAACCCGCGTTGCTCTCTGCCCTCCCAACCCCCAACACTGCGGAGCATTCACATCTGACACTCTGAATAACCCTTTCACCTCCATCTGCCCGCTTGCGTCTGAAATACTGGAAAGGAATGCACAAAAATTAGGTTTGCCAAGCAGAGAATTAAGAGTATGTATTTTTTGGGATCTGATTTTTAGAATATCAAATTGTTCTAGCTGTTAGAATGTAGGCGATAGATTTCCATTCTAAAACGTAGGAAATGAATTCTACGTGAAAGAAGCGCTCAGCAGCAACTATTTTCTAGCCTAAGAACGGGAGGGCCCAACAAGAGCGCTGGTGCCGGAAACTTGCGCTCGTGCGAGCAGAATGTCTTTCCTTCTTTCTTTCCTTTTTAACTTTCAACTCTACGCGGAGAACGCACGCACTCAAAACACGCAGCCAGACCCGCTTCCCGTCCCGAACCGTCTGAGATTCCATAAGCAAAGAGAAAGGGGTTCGGTGTGAGACAGGCAGACGGATCTCGCCGACCTAGGACGTTATTAGAGCCGGCGATCGCAAACTGGCCCTCTCTAGACCCTGCCGGGTTGCTGCAGTGGAGCAGAAAGGCCACAGCCTTCCTCCCCGCCCCTCGCCCAGGTCACTCGGGGATTCGGCCCGCGGCAACGACTCTGTCTGTGCCCACCCCCCCCCACGGGGGCGCGCCCCCCTCGGCCCGCTGCGCTCACCCCTCGGCCCGCTGCGCTCACCCCTCGGCCCCCTGCGCTCCCCGCCGGCGCCCGCGCTGCACCGCGCACCAGCTCCGGCCCTGCCTCGGCCGTCCGCGATCCTCACCCCATAAGGAAAAGAGTTGCAGCATTTGTGTAAACTTAGCCGGGCCACGCGCGAACACCATAGGCCGACTTTGCACCAATGACGTCTCCCTCCGGCTTGGGCGACACCGCCCCGACAGCGGCACACTCAGCTGTTCGGCATTCCCTGTTTTCTTCAACAGGAAACCGGGATCGTTTGAAAATGTGTTCTTCACTCCAGTTTTGCCAGGAGTAAAAATAAAGCCAGCAGTTTAAGCATCGCCACAGAAAGGCTCTGTCTTTCCTATACCAGTCACTTCGCCATGAAAGGGTCTGTGTTCTCCCGTGGAAACTAAGCGCTCAGCCCTCAGTCACCTGAGCAAGTGCAGACGCACAATCAGCCCCAGTGTTCCAAGGGTGCCCAGCAGGACTCGCTGCTGCTCCAGCACTGAACTCCTCTCAGCAAGCAGCAAGCGTTAGCCTTTAACGTTACTCTCAACGGAGCCTTTGCCGCTGAGGCAAGTTTCTTTAAACAACCAAAAAAATTTTTTGAAAAAAAAACCTTTTTCCAGTTACGAAATATGCTTGTAAAAACAAATTCATATGCAGACCATTTAAAGAAGAAAAAAAAGTCACTGATATCTCACCATGTAGTGGCAAATGTTAATATTTTGGCATAACGCCTAGGTTTTTCTGTGTATTTCTTAACATAGCTACTTTTCCCACTTAAGCATTTTCAATAGGAAAGACGAACTGATTCAATGTCGGGATTCAGAACACAACAAAACAGCCCTTTTTAAAAGGCACAAGTTGCCTGGCCCATCTTTAGTTATTTTTGAAGTTCAACTTATAGACATCACAAAAGGCATGGGTCACACTGAATTATCCCCAAGTGAACTTTGGACTTCTAACTCTGGGAATCAGGAAAGGTTAGAATTTAACCATGTTTGGCTTGATTATTTCCTAATACTGTCTAAACCAGGCTACCTCAAGAATCTATAATTCAAATTTCCTTCTCCAGCAACTAAAAAAGTGAGAAGTGTTCTTGTTACAACAGAGTTGACCAAGAACAAACCAAGTGGCACTTAAAGGGTGCAGAAAAGCAAGTTTATTACGCCAGTGGGCTCAGAGGGGCCACCAAATTCTGAGCCCCAAACAGAAAAGTGTAGCAGTCTTTTATACATTTCTTTTTTTTCTTTGGGAGGGTGTAGGGCACAGTTACAATGTGGTTAGCGGGGCAAGGTTTTGAACAACCTTAATTCCTGGTATAGGGTTTCTATAGAACTTTTCTTTCTGTGCTATCTGGTCATAGCAGGAAGCTGCTGCAACTGGTTTACAGAAGCAAGAGCGGCAGCAGTTTAGCGGTTACATGGGGCCCGAGGGGGAGAGGTTTTTTTCCTAACTGAATTTTTTAATTTCTCTATCATTCTCAAGGTGTCATTTTTACAGATAGTTGTTCATGGTACAAATTATTCTACAATTAAATCTCCTGCTTTCCAGTGTAACTTTATACCATATATTAATATAAATAAGGCACTTACAGGTCCCTGATTTATTTCCCAACTTTATCAAGACAAACAGCTTCTTTTTTGTTTTGTCTCTCTGTGCTTGTGCTAGACTGTAAGCATCCTGAAAGCACCAAATTTAATTTTTAAAATTTCCTTCATTGCTGTCCTCTCCCAACCACACATAAATCATCAAGATGCTGAGAACAAAGATGTTTTTAAATATTTACTGAAGGAATAAATAATTGAATATACAGTATAACATAAACTTTGAGAAATATCTTAATGTTCTGAAGACATAAGTTAGTTGTTAAGTGTTAGTGTTAAGGATATTTCTTACATGATGCTCTTTTTCAGTAGTTATCTTTAGGTTATGAGTTATGAGTGACTTTTGTTCTTTATATTTTATAAATTTTATAACATATCAGTATTTATCTTTTTAAAAATATTGCAAGTAGTAACTGTTTGGAAGGCAAAAGGAATGTATTGAAATAAACTCTGAGAAAGTTCATTTGGGAGGGGCATGAATTAGGGTAGCCATGGCAAAGACCAGACCTTCCTTAGTGTGCATTATCCCATTCTTCCACACTAATAGCACTCCTTATTTTTAGATGGGCAAATATAAAGTCTATATTTCTTCAGCCTACTTTACTATTAGTATGGCCATAAGCAGAAATGTCAGGTAGCAACCCCCAGAAACTTCTCTTAAAAGACACAGAAATAGTTCTTTGATCTACTTTTTTCTTTGTTCCTTCCTCCATCCTGCTGCCTGGAATGCAGATGTGATGACTGGAACACTAGCTGCTACCCTGGCCCATGAGCTCACACCTGGGGATGAAGGAACAATGTCCTAGAAGGAATCTGGGTCTCAAAGGACTTTGTGGATCAGAGTTACTATAATATTCCTGGAGAGTCTACAGCTATACTTTTAAGTGAAAGAGAAATAAACTTCTATTTTCTTTACCTATTGTTTGTTTTGGGTCTCCATTACTTGGAGCTGAACTGAAATTTTTTTTTTTTTTTGAGATACGGACACTGTGTTGTCCAGTCTGGTCTTCAACTCCTGGTTTCAAACAATTATCCTGTCTCAGCCTCCTGAGAGCTGGAAATACCGGCACACGCCACTGCACTCAGCTGGAGCTAAATTGAATTCTATTAATAATAGATACGGCAGTTTCTCTCCCCACCTTCCTGCCCCAATTAAGACCAGATCTTAGAAGAAAAATGCCAAATGATAAACTGGGGAAATGTTACACTAAAACTTTTTATTACAAAAAATCGGTAAATTTAAGATTAAGTATATATAAAAACAACAATGTTAAAAAATCTAAGTCTCTTATAAAGAGACTCCTAAGTGCTTAAGAGGCCTTTTTAGATTAAGAGAACTATGCCTGCTTTCGCACAGCCAAAAATCCACTGGCTTTATCTGCAAATGGAATCCTGAAAGTAACAGCTTCTAACTATTCTGGAATTGCAGGGCTGTCTCTGGTGTTTATAATAATTTTCTGAATGTCTGGAAACCCAGTGGTGGAGACTGCTCCTGGCACTCTCTGCCTTCATTATATAACATTTATTGAAAGCTTAATTGGGTACAGAAAATGGTCCTATTCAGTGGAAAAAGTAGGAGGAAGAATTTATAAGAAATGAGATATAGTCTAGCTGGGAGATGATTGACAAATACCCTAAACATAACACCAATTGAAATCCGTTGCAAAGGCATATTATCAACAAGACAGGACGACGGCATGTGAACAAGTAATCAAAACAGAATGGAGTTAACCAGGAGATGAGTTCTGAAGACAAGGTAAGGGATGACAGAGAAAAAGGAAAGAGCTAGGTGGTGGAGAAGGGCCAGGGCAGAGCCTGTTGGTGCAGATGAAGGAAAGGGAAGGTGATAAGGACAAGAGAGGCCACCAGTCTTAGGGTCCAGAGCAGGGCAGTGTTGTTCACTTAAGCTAGGGGCTAAACAACATGAACAAAGATTGTCTGGACAACTGCATGGATGAGACTGAAGTAGGGAAAGAGATTAACTTCAAAGCGACCAGTTAAAATGTTCTAATACCAAATGTGAAGTGTGGACCAAATGGAAAATTCATTTATATGTTCAACTTATATAATCAATATTGATAATAAGGGCATATAAATTCATATCTACCTGCCTACTTTCTATCTGTCTCATTCTCTGTCTACACTTACTATTTACCAAGCATCATTCTAGGAGCTGGGGACACAGTGAGAACAAAAGAGACAAAATATCCGATCTCACAAGGCTCAAAGTCTAGTGGGGATGGGGGCGCACAAGGCAAAGAGCCACATAGGAGGTGGCATGGCCAGAATTTATACCAGTGTGTCTAGGTAAGTGGATGGCCTAACGGTGGGTTATACCACTTCTTAGGTTGGCATCTTTTCTGACCTGACCTACTAGGAGTAGACACCAAGGGTCACGGAGTCCTTTTATCTCCTCCCTCTCCCAGCCCAGTCTGTACAGTCCGCAATTTGGGGTAACCAAGCACCAATGTGACAGCATCAATTACAGACAACTCTGCAAGTCCAGACCAAATTCCCATGTGTTCAAAGAGGAGGTGAAATCAACAATCTGATGGTAATTTGACTCTTCACTTACATATTTATCTCCTGTAAAACTTAGTGCTCATGAGAGGGGCCCAGTTTATGTCCTCAAGAACAATGTGAAATTTCCTTGCAATTCTTCTGCATTAACGAAGTGAAATGGAGATACAAATATTTCAAAAAATCACTTCATCTAGATTCATAAAGTACTATATGATTTTAACTTTTTGATGAAACCAAAGTTGCTGTCCTATAAATAATACTTGGTTTAAAGAAAACATAAAAATTAATGTACTCACCAGGAAGTGGAAGATTAGATCATAGGAAATTAGCCTGGGAGTACTAACCTACTAGTAGTCATTCTCAACTGGGGGTGATTTTGTCCCTCAGGGACATCTGGCAATGTCTGGAGACATTTATGGTTGTCACTAAGGGGTGGAGGGATGCTACTGGCTTCCAGTAGAATAGAGGCCAGGGTTGCTGCTAAACATTCGACAATGCACAGGACAGCCCCTCCCTCCCTCAACAAAGAATTTTCCAGTCCATAATGTCAACAGTGCAGAGGCTGAGAAAGCCTGTGTGGAGACAGTGAGTAAAAAATTCACATACAGCAACTGAGATTTTGGCTATATAAGCTGTGGTCTTCGATTCTTTCATTTCCTAGTGGAACCATAACACTGTGTGCCAGCGGCAGGGTGATAAAAATGCCACTGTTGAGTAAGAAAGCACTCAATACTTTTCTACATACTCCACCACAATAAGCCGTTCTTTAATATAAGTAAAAAGCACTGGAGATATCTGAAGTAATGTGTCCTGGTGGACTTTTAAACGGACAAGACTTTTATATTATTACTTTATCTATTAATTAGGACACACTGACTTCTTTGTTCTGGTTTCACTGCTGCACACTCTAGGCCCAATTACTGAGTGATGGCGCCATGAAAAATAATTACACCCCATGCCACGGCTCTCACACACTGTGTGTTTTTCTTCACCAGATATTCTACCTGACTGTTGAAAGTGAGAAACTTTGCTACTTCCCATTAATGTATTGTCCCTTCTCACACGAAGCATGAAGATTTTGCCTAAAGAGCTGAGTCAGTCGAGAGAAGCACGCAATTATCACAGATTCCCACATTTGAAAGCAGCAGAGTGCAAGCATCCTGCTGTTCGAGGCCGTCAAAAAGATTCCACGTCAGCAGGAAACAAAACCAGTAGGAGGAATTCAGGTAGAGAGGCAAGTTCTCATGAAGCTAATTACTCAGAGTCTGAAAGTAATTGAGTTAGCAAATCAACTTTCCCAGGAATGGAATAGTGGTATAAAGACGACAGCAAAGTGGAAGAACAGCATCCCTCTGAACGGGTTGAGCAGGAAGTATCTCCTGATGACATTGTTAGCATTAAGCTCTTTTAGGCCCAAGCAGCTTCCCTCCCCACACCAAAGCTATGTGAGGAACATCATTTGTTAGAGAACACCCAATATAAACAATAGCAATGTAAGTGTTTCTTATTCTGTTTTAAAAGAATGTATAGCAGAATGTCTCTTGCTCTTGAATTTACCAGAGAGACAAAGAGAAAGAGGAGGAGGAGGGAGAGTGGGGGGGGGAGAGGTTGGGGGAGAGAGAGGAGAGAGGTATTGAAACAGAGTCTCGCTATAATGCCCAGGCTGGTCTTGAACTCCTGGGCTCTTGTGATCCTCCCGCTTCAGCCTCCCAAGCATCTGGGACTACAGGTGTGCACTCACCCCCGCCCCCCCAAGCTCAGAGAGTCATTTTTAAACCTGCTCCTTTCCCTCCCAGATAAAATCCATTCATTCATTCAAATGATGGGCACCTATGAAGTGTTAGACTTTGTTCCAAGAAGGCTGAATCTCTCTTCCTACAGAATTTACACAGCCCATCTCAATTTCACCAATGCCTCCTCAGGTTATAGCTGTTTTAAATTGCTACCCAATCACTTCATGCAAATACAATATTAATAATAACATTAAAACAAGCAAAAGTGTATGCCAGAAGTTTACAAGAAATACTAGGCCAACTGACACATCATATGTAGCATAAGTGCAATTTTACAAGCTTGGTTTATTTATATGGCTAAATTATAATATGGTGTTGCTTCTTATATACCTAACTCTTCATAATTCCTTTTGGCTTCTCCCCTAAATCTTTAGATTTCCTCTTGAAGCTGATCTCATCTCTATGTTTTTTACCCTGTCCCCACAGACGTTAACCTCTACACCATCCCTCCATCTTCCATCACCTCCCATCACTACCCTTTCCATGCCAGCTCTGTATTCCAAGTTCTCCTGCAAGGAGAATGCTGCTCTAAATAGGATGCAATTGTTACACTTAAAGATGGATTTATTCACTCATTCAGCAAATATTTATTAAGTGCCAACCATGGGCCAAACACTGCTAGGTGCTAAGCAAAAAAGCCTGTCTGGGTGGCACTTAGGAACTAGAGGAGGGGACAGAGAAGTGGTCACATAAGTAAATAATAGCTGTGAAAGTAAAATACAGGCATTATGCAAGGACAGAGCAAGGACCCCACCTGGGCTGTGGGTAGGGAGCGTTCTTCAAGGGAGCTGTATTTAAGAAGTCCACTGGGCAGTGTGTGGGGGAATGGGAGAAATTTGAGGCAGAGGAAATAGCATATGGCAAAACCTGCCACTTTTAAGAACTGAAAAGGAGACTCTGCAAAGCCTACAGTGAGGCAGAGAGGGGACTGAACCCCAATCCTCCGGGGCCCTGCAAGTCATGTTTTTGGGTCATTGTAAGTCATTGGTAAGCTATTGAAGGGTTTTAAACAAGGGAGTGAAATGATGAGATTTGCATTTTTAAAAGATTGCTCTGGGTAGATGCTGGAGTATGTAGTAAAATTCTCTTCAGCATCCTCTGTTAGGCTGTTCATGGATTGTTCAAGTCAAGTCCCCATGAATTTTTTTCTAGGTATCACAAATTCCTTTGCTCTGTGTGAATTTTATCTACTCAAGTAGATACTAAATGCTGGCCATGGTATTAAACTACCAGAACTTAGACACTGCCTGCATTTGGGCTAGCCTGCCTGTGACCTATACCCTGCCCCCCGACCCCCTAATATTTAGGAGGAAACTGAGAAGGCCTGACAAATTTCAGCTACTCAGGGCTGGGCTGGAGACCAGGATCAGGCCTCCTGACTTGTCTTCCAGGGCTTTATCCATTACCTCATTCTGGTATTAAAAAAGAAAATATTTTTTCTTTAAACCAATGGATTATTCACTGCAGAGAAAAATGATGGGATTTCCTTCTCTGAAGGTCATTAAAGTATGATAAATCTAATCTGGGAGGGACAGATGTGGCATAAGCAATGGCAGGAAGGAAGAAGAGAGGACATGGTAGGGAGCCCAGGCTCTGATTGAGATGTTGAGATGCAGAATGTAGGCTTGGCTCGATATTTTAAACTCTAGGATGGGAACAGCAAGGACTGAAAATGGCTGTGAAGCAAAGACAACACCGATCCCGGCAGCCAGCAAGCATCTTTGTGGACTCAGGTGAGAAAAGTGGGTAGCATGAGGTTTCCAGCCCTTCATGGCTTCTCTACCCACGCGGACCAGGGGCCTGACTTAGCCAACAGGGAAATTTAAAAGCAGAAGATAGAGTCTGGGGGGCACTTAAGCATATACTCTGGAAATTCAGAACTACCCACTAGGTGGTCTCCGAGAAGGTGAATTTTGGGTCAGCTCACCTCTAGAGTCACCTGCCTGTTACTGTCTGCTTGCCTGCCAAGGATCCTGCTGTAGGTAGCCCATACTGCCTGAGGTACCTACAACATCTAAAAATCAGGTAACACACCCTCTGCCCACTAGTTATTATTCTCAATGGTCAACACACATCACATTAGCCAGCGTCAGGGGTCTAATTGACTCAAACTCTTCTGGACTCCCACTGGCCAGGTCTGGGATAATTTGAGCATCAAAATAATGTAATTAATAATAGTAATAAATTACAATCCAGTGAATAAAGTAGGTATCTGTGACGCCCATTGTGCTATAATAAATAAATACACTAGAGTGCCAACTAATAAATACGCAAGGAATTATGGAAAAATCACCATGTAGCAAACATTATAACAGCGGCTGATTCAGGCAGGAATCATCACTGGATGCTAATGCTGGCGGGTAAAGATTTCCTTACCAAAGATTAGGATACTGGTGTGGTCTCAGAATACCTCACCACAAAATAACATCAATCACAATGGGGAGAAATGGTGATTCTGTGGTGAGAAAGCTGACAAATAACCACCCCGAAAGGTGATTAAAGTTGATGTCACGTGCTCTGTAAAATGTACTGAGGAGAGCAGAGCATCACTTCTGCAGTATCCTGCTAGGAAGGCTAGAGTCTGGAAACACTGACGGATCCCGCCTGAAACACATCCTGCAGAATGAAAGGTCTCTCCTTTTTTATTTTAATCTATCTATCTTTTTATTTATTTACTTATTCGAAACAGGGTTTAGCTCTGTTGCCCAGGATGGAGTGCAGTGGAGTGACCACAGCTCACTGTAGCTGCAAAATCCTGGGCTCAAGAGATCCTCCTGCCTCAGCTTCCCAAGTAGCTGGGACTACAGGTGCATGCCACCATGCCCAGCTAAATTATTTTTATTTTTTGTACAAGTGGGGTCTTGCTTTGTTGCCCAGGCTAGTCTTGAACTCTTGGGCTCAAGTGATCCTCCTGCCTCAGTCTTCCAAAGTGCTGAGATGACAGGCCACCACAGCTGGCCTTTGAGACTTTCAAGGTCATGAAAAAAAGGAAAGACTAAGAACTGTTTAAGACTGAAGGAAACTAAAGAGACATAACAATTGCATGTCTACACACACGCACGCACGCAAATAGAGCAAATGCAGTACAATGTTAACCACTGGAGAATCCAAATCTCGGCGGTAGGAGCTATGAGAGTTCTTTTACAAATTTTCTCTAAGCTTGAAATTATTTTAGGTCTTCCCTCCCTCTCTTCTCTGCTTCCTTCCTTCCCCTGTGCTTTGATGTCTTTAGGGGGCACAAGTGCAGGAGGCCAGTCACCAGGGAGCACAGCCAAGACTCTGCTGTTGCTCATGTTGCAAATGAAGCAGCCTGTTTTCAGGGACAGATGTCTTTGCTTTTCTGTATTACATATTCTTTGAGAATTTTTATATATTTTTAAGGTATTCCTGGAAACTTGTACAGCTTCTCAATTATTATTCTTACAGACTGATGTGCTAGGTGTTCCATTATAAAGAATGACTAAAAGCTCCTTTCTGTGGCATTAAACATCCTCAACAATTTAGCCCCAATCCAGCATCTCCCACATTCCTCCCCACCCCGGCCCTCAAAATACTGAGCAACTTTCAAGCCTACCTACCTTTGCTCATTCTGTTCCCTCTACCAGCACGCTTTTCTCCATACTGTTCCATCTTAGAGGCCCAACCCAAATTTCGTCCTTTGTAAAGCCTTGCTTACTCCCAACTGCTCTGTCCCGGGAAGAACTGGTCACTTTCTTCCCTCCATTCTCCTAAAACACTGTGTATACTGACCCGTATTATGGTTAGCAGGCACATGCCTGCCTGTCCCCCTAGGCTGTGTTTTGGGGAGGCAGAAGTCAAGCAGTATTTATTTTTGTATCCCCCAGTGCCCAGCATGGTGCTTGGGACACGGCATGCTTAATATCTGTTGAAATGAAAAACCCCACATCCAGGCATCTACTCACCAATAAGTATGGTGGAGGAAAAGATGTAATAATTTAAAGCAGGCACTCTCAGGCCAAACTGCCTGGGTTTGAATCCTGGTTCTGCCACTTTCCAGCTGTTGGCAAGTTAGATTATACTCCAACTGTACAGTCAGGAAAATAATAGTACCTGCATCACTGTGGGGTTGTGGGGCATGAAGTATAATGTGTCTACCATTACCACTAGTGTTACTGGATCACCCTCTGCTGTTTGGCAAAACACACATCCCTGGCACCCCAGGGACAGTCCAGTACGCCTCCCCTCTACCCTGTCCCCCATCTCCATCAAGTCAGGGTTTGAAGTATTCATGCTACTTGTTCAAGATCAAGTAGGTTTGCTAAATTCTTGGGGTCTATGTTGGTTTCTGCTTCCTAGAGTGGATGAGGGAGATGCCAGCGGAGCCCTGCAGGGATGTGCATGTGTACGTGTACACGGGGGCCCAGGCAGAATGGCGTGTGCCCGTTAGGTACAGGGAAGCCCTGGTCCTGCATCAGTTATACACAGGAAGGACATAAAATGAAACAGAAGCAAAAGTAGAAAAACTCCCCTCAACTTTTAAAAAGTATATTATGGCAAAGTTAAAATATTTCCTTCTCATAGTAAGAGGACAAAGGTGAACAATGATGTTTCTGAGCACTCTCGTCCCTGCCTCTCTCGAAGCCCTCAGAGCAGAGACTTTCACACACCGCAGAGACTGTGCTTTGGAGCCTCGCAGAGCACCTCCGCGGTGGTCATCGAGAACGACCAGCCTAAGTTGGGGGAAGGTACGGTTTTGTTTTCACAAAACAAGAACAGCAGCTACAACTGTCTCCTAGTTCACAGACAAGCAATGGCAGCAGGGGCCTGGAGTCGCACAATGCGGTGACAAGATTCACACGCCTACAACGAGGCGTTCACTGGACTCTGTGATTTCCAACATTGCTTCCAGACTACGATGAACTGTTGACTATACTGGATGCAAAATTTTATAACACGGCACGCTGTGTGATCCAGTGAAGAAAAATCAATCGCAGCAGGTGTCAGACCAGGTGAGCGCGGGCACACAGGACGTGTGGCCTTGCTCTCTGCACGTGCCCTTTGGCAGTGCCTTCCTTTCCAGTTGCATCCTAACCGGCAGGACTAGCGATCCCCAAATGCAGAGTCCCTTCAGCTGTATGGTCAGTTCTACTCTGGGCACGACTTAGGGTGAGGAGGAAGAAAGCAGAAAGGGTTACTGTTCCTGGGAATGGTCTGGAATGGCCTATGTCTTAATAAAGGGCACATTGTATGAGGCGGGCACATTGTATGAGGCAGGCACATGACAGCAGCAGGGGCCTTGCAGTTTACACAGTGGCTCTCTCCTCCGGTGTTCAGCGCCAACCGCAAGATGCAGCAGCTCTTCACCCAAAATCTGCCTGGAAATAGCCAAGATGCCGCGGGCACCTCAGTCCCTGCTTTTTACCAACCCCGGCTACAGTGCTAACACCCACTTGTCTAATATGAAGGATTCTTGCCGAAATATGGCCCAAATCCATCACGCATGCACGGAAGAGAACAAGCTTGAGAACTAACTGCTGTTTTCCAAACTTTCTTCAAAAATAACATGCTGCTCTAAGCGTAAATAGGAAATGTGCCAGTTCAAAGGGTAATTTTGTGAAAAGCCCCAAAGGAGCACAAGCTAAGACTTTGGAACTGAATGGGCTTTTCTAACAGAACAGTATGGTTTTTGAGGGGTGGTGGTAGAGGAAAGCTGTAGTATTTGTATGAATCCCAGTTCTTGTTTTGTTTTATAGTGTTTATATAAGAAAAAGAAAGCAGCTTCAATGCACAATGAGTGACTCCCTATTAGAAAAACAGAGCTGGAAACAAATGACCAAAGACAGATTTAGCAACAAAAAAGGAAATTTTGGAATTTAAGTAAACCGTAAACTTAAAACCTCAAACCTTAGCATATACATACAACCTTTCACTCCTACAACAATGATATCTTTATGTTAAAGGCACAGCCAAAGCTGAAATTTTCACTGAACCAAAACATCAAGTACTGAGTTATCCTTTCCAGCTCGTAATAAAAGCAAATATTTTTCATAACATACAGAGCTTGAGTTTATATTTCACCAACCCCCACTCAAATGTCATGCTCACCTCTCTCTTTCTTTTTTGGGCATTCCTACTTACCCACCCAGAAACAAAATAACTGTGATTTTCAGCCAGCAGGAAGCCAGGTCTCAGGCACACTTCCCTCGGCATTAAAGGGACTCCACGCATTAGCAGGCAAAGAGCCCAGGAGCTGTTGTAGAGAACTTATTTATACCCATTTGGAATTTCCTGACCAACTAACAGCCTGCTGGCCATGGGGTTTAATTCCAGGTCTCTCGGCGTCAGTGAGACAGCAAAAATTACCAACTAACGAAATCACTAGTAAGGATCTTAACAACAGAAAAAGAAAAGACAGACCTCTCCCATCCCCTTTCTAATTTTTCAAACTTACTATCCTCATACTCTTTAGACACATGAAATGCTGACCTAGAAGTGCAGCTGTTAACCTGTTAATTCTAGGGAGAAATTAGCTAGAAAGGCAGCAAAGAGAAATAAACAGACTAAGAACAAAGTTAATCAAGTGCCTTATTCTTCCAGCTGACTTATCCCTCTCTCCCGAAGCCTGCAGTGCTGAGAAAGGCTCTCTGTTAGGATCTGAGCTCTAGCACGGCAGCTGGCTTGAGAAGGAAATGATTCAGTCTCAAGCTGAACCCAGGCTGGGCTAGAGGCCAGTGGTTCCTTTTCTTGGTTTCTTCTCATTTGATGCAACGTGCAATCTGAAGGCTAAAAACACTCACACTGGTAAACCACAGATCCCAGCCTTTCTCCAGCCCCTCACCCCAAGCCCCATCATTCCCTTAAACATTTTATCCAAATTAGATCATGTGATCTTCAAAAATGCAGAATTGGTTCCCAGACAAGTGCATCCTATTTTTGGATGACAACATCTTTGAGCAACCTTTTGTTTTTGTTTCAGAAAGTTAGTAAAAATGATATATCTCCCTCTAATGGTTTAAATTCATCACCTCAAAAAAAAAAAAAAAGGAGTTTCTTTTAAATTCCTTCCTCATCAGTGGCTCCTCTGTACATGAGGCACATGTGGCTCTGGTGGAACAAGACTTGCTGAATTCTATCACAGGGCAAACAAGCAAAGCCAGTTCTAAACAATAAAACAGATCGGCAAAGATTAGGGATGACTCTAAATAGCCTGCTTTGTAAAACTCGCGGGGGACAGCTGCGTGGAGAGAGGCACAGTATTACGAGAATCCATTGGATTTGCCCAGTTTGACCGGCTTGCTTGGTGCCGGCACTGGCCCCACCTCTCTGCGTCCACCTCTCCCTCCGCCCCTCCTGCTGGTGACCACACCTGCTGGCAGGACGCCTGAAAAGTGATTATGTGTCAGACAGACATTTTTCTGTGTGAAGCTACAAAGATTAAACTTTTTAAGATGGTGGCACTCATTCAGGCTTGTTTTATACCACATAAACCCATGTATTTATTAATAAACCCAAATATTTCTCTTTGAATAAACGGATTCAAAGAGAAATAAATAACAGACTAAGAACAAAGTTAATCAAGTGCCAGATATTTTGAAATATCAGGCCCAAATAATTCCACATTACTTTACCCAACAATACCTCCATTACAGAAGAGATTTGAGTTAGGCCTATTTTTTCCTTTTTTTTTTTTTTGGACTTAAAAAAGAAATTGGCCGGGCGCGGTGGCTCACGCCTGTAATCCTAGCACTCTGGGAGGCCGAGGCGGGCAGATTGTTTGAGCTCAGGAGTTCGAGACCAGCCTGAGCAAGAGCGAGACACCGTCTCTACTAAAAAATAGAAAGAAATTATATGGACAGCTAAAAATATATATAGAAAAAATTAGCCGGGCATGGTGGCACATGCCTGTAGTCCCAGCTACTCAGGAGGCTGAGGCAGGAGGATTGCTCGAGCCCAGGAGTTTGAGGTTGCTGTGAGCTAGGCTGACGCCACGGCACTCACTCTAGCCTGGGCAACAGAGTGAGACTGTCTCAAAAAAAAAAAAAAAAAAAAAAGAAATTCATAGACCATGAGAAGACACAATGAGAAGGTGACCATCTGTAAGCCAGAAAGAGAGCCCTCACTGGAAATCGACCATGCTGGCTCTCTGATCTCAGACTCCCAGCCTTCAGAACTGTGAGAAAATAAATATCTGCTCTTTATTAAAAAAAAAAAGAAAAGGAAAAAAAAATTATTGAGCTATTTTACATACCACAAAATTCACCCATTTTTAAAGTGCGCAGTTTGATGAATTTTAGTAAGTATAGACAGATGTGTAGCCACTACTCAGTTTTAAAACACATCCGCCACCCTAAAAATTCCCTTGAGCTTGTTTTGTCATTTGCTTTTGACAGAGAAATTTTCTTCTACTTCTGAAAAAAAATTCTGGTATTATTTAGTCACATTATTATATTCCAAACTAAGAATTCATATCAAAAGACATGTTCTTCAGAATTAAACCAAGGAAAGCATCTGAATGTAGTGTTTCCTCATCTTAAAAAAAAAAAAATTCTAAATTTTTATTCATAAATATTATGTTCTGGTAAGAATACACCTTAGTACATAAAGCAGTTGAAGGTAATTATTTTGCTAAAGTAGCTTATATCTGATCCTGTGGGTGTTTGCCTGTATGCTTCTGTGAATGTGAGGTTCAGGAGAAAAACTTGTATGCAAATAAATGTCTAGTCCTTTATCAGAGAATGGCAAAGGTTGGGAAGGGAAACAGTTGAAAATATGAGCTCCTTCTGCCTGGAAACCATCAGTCACAAAGGTTCCCACTATAGAGAAAGACAGGCACACCTATCTGCCTTTACTCTCTCTTAATGTATGTACGAAGAAGCCAAACAAGATGTGGGAAGATGAAGAGGAAGTTCTCAAGGCTTTTCCTCTGATAGGTGGGGATTAGCCAGAAAAGGGGACTCCCAGTGAGAAGAGAAACCTGCTAGAGACAGAAGACTTCAGTGATGCCAGGCTGGCTGAGGGTGCACTAGCACAGTCTGTCCCTGAGATGGTGGCTTCAGAACTTTGGGACTGCAATCTGAAACCACAGTTCTGATGCTTAACAGGATTACTGCAGCAAGACTCCTCCCCACCACCAGGGCCTGCATCCTAGTCTAGAGATAAAACCAAAAAGGTAAGTTAAGCAGTGAGTGGTTAACCTGAATCACACCGTGGACATCTCAAGATGCGTGTTTCCTGGCATACACTGAATTTACCTTCCTCCCCAGATGTGCTCCTCTTCTTGTTATTGATTTCATAACACGCTTCCAGTCTCCCAGCTACAAATGCACCTGGGTTATCAGTCTCAGGACAGCCTCCCTCCCCCACCTCTGTCCCCACCACCCACTGTGCACAATTCACCTGGACCGCACTGTTCCAAGTGCTTACACATACATGAACTCATTTAATCTTCACAACAACCCTGCACCAAGGCAGGTGTGATTATTTTGGCATTTCACAGATGCAGCTGATGTCATCCATAAGCACACTGCAATTCTACTGCCACTACTTATTCTGCTGCTAATACCAGGCTGAAAAGCCATAAACTAGGTACAGCCTGTAGCCCTTATTTTAAAAAATAAAACAACAAGATCAAAACACCACCCTCGCATGCCTCCCACCATTTTTCTCTCATGTAGACTTACCTTGTAAAAACTCTACCTATGAGTATGCATCTTAAAAGAGATAGACTGAAGCAGGATACTCTGCTATCCTTCTGTGAGGGCCTGGGTTATTTCTGCTATATTGGATATTGCCCCCAAGCCCTAAAGAGTTGAAATACCTTACCATGCTACTTTTATGCACCCCTCCCTCTCAGACTTGGGTGGGGTGTGATACTAAGTGCTGGGTGTCTGAGCACCTGCAATGAGGGGAAAGGTGGGCATGGTCCTTCCCACAACACCCGTGCTCTTCTCCACCCACCTCTATCACAGCCACAGGGGGTGACAGGACTTAAGGGGATTAAAAGGACAAGTCCAGCAAAGGCTCCAGCTCTGCCACTCCTCCTCCTGGGTATTGGGAGAGGACTTCCCCTTCACATGCTGGGTCAGCACCTGCTGATAGGACTTAATAAAAGGGGAGATTTGCAAAGGAGAAGCCACCCAGAATTCCAAAGAAGGAGGGTGTGCCCCAGGGAGGTGAGTGATTCTTGTCAGGAGCATTTAGGAAGAGGACTCTATCCTCTTCCAGGCTTTTTTTTCTTTTTAGACACAGTCTCACTCTGCTGCCCAGGCTAGAGTGAGCAACCTCAAACTCCTGGGCTCAAGCAATCCTCCTGCCTCAGCCTCCCATGAAGCTGGGACTACAGGCATGCGCCACCATGCCCGGCTAATTTTTTCCATATATATTTTTAGCTGTCCATATAATTTCTTTCTATTTTTAGTAGAGACGGTGTCTCGCTCTTGCTCAGGCTGGTCTCAAACTCCTGAGCTCAAACGATCCACCCGCCTCGGCCTCCCACAGTGCTAGGATTACAGGCGTGAGCCACCACACTCAGCCCTCTTCCAGTCTTAAAAGACAAGAAAACCCCCCTGTCTTCGTTATCCTTTCTTCAACAAAGTGCGTTTTCCCAAACACATGTAAAGGCTTAAAACTGGAGTCACGCTGTTTCTACACGTTAGGCTTTCTCTACAGTTTGGCTTGTCCCATGGTTATGACCTTTATCACGTTTAAAGAGAAGACTGTCTCACAATGTATTTTCATCCAAGATTTTAAATCAACATTTAAAAGAGCACAAATGACAAATGAGGGGATACAAAAGTAAAGAAGGGAATTGAGACCTTAAATTAGATTAGCACAAAGACTCTATAAAGGATGGAAATAAGGAATAATAAGGACTGTTTATTTCCCCATATCTGAAGGAGGTGACAGGTCTGAGGAGATCTTCCAGAGCAAACAGCGGGAGAGAAGGCAGGCGGCTGGCTGGCCAGGCACCCAGAGGTCACTAAGGCAGGTTCTCATCACAGTGTCAACCAGCTGGCCAGTCCGGACCAGATAATAGCCGGCTGGAGCTCCACCTGCTCGCTCTCTGGTGAGGTTGCTGACAAGCATTGAAAGGAGCAAGGAAAGGCCAAGGCAGCCAGAACTTTCCCACGTGCCTCTGACAATAACCCTCCCTCCCCTTGGACAACCAAGTTATACCTGGTTACCTCTTTTTGGAAGCCAAGCCAAGGCATTCAACAGACAATACCATTTTAAGCCTGCCTTAGAGCAAGTAATGGAGAGAAAGTAGGTACTGCAACTTCCACGAGAGGAGGCAGAACATAGGAGTGTGTATGCGACGTAGTGAAAGCCATCTGCTCACTTGGGAAAAATACCCAGGTGAACCTTCAAATATGAATTAACAGAACAATCAACTGGGAACTTAGGGGAACAGGCAAAGAATACAGCAATATCAGACTGGCCACTAGCAGGGCTCGATCCCACAAATCCTCAAGCAGATTCCTGGCCTGCTCTCTGCTCTGTACCATGCCAGCACAGAGCAGGTGCTCTGCAAACATTTGTTCGTTGAACACTGAGTCTGCTCACTCTACAAAGACCACTAAGCAAGGCATCATGGGCATACAGAGATGATGACATGATTCTTGCCAATTAAAACCTTCAAGTTTATAGATTAGTGAGGCACACGACCATAACTCTTAATTAAAAGCAAGTGTTGGCAACTCTTTAATAGAAACACAATTTCTAGGAATAGAGGAAGAGATGAATTCCCGTTGGGAGCATCTGAGAACATTTGTTGGGAGAGACGAGAGAGGTTGCAGGACTTGAAGGATAGGAAAAGCTTATATTATCAGCTATGGGAAAGACATCTAAGTCAAGAGCACAGTGCTTTGAGCAAAGCACTCACCGGGGAACAGGACTGGGTGGGACCAGGAGCAGCAGCTGGGGTGGAGCACAGGCCCCTACTTCTCACACAGCTCTTTGGACACAGCTGGGCTCTGACTACTGGAAGCCCTGGGGGGCTGGGCGGGCCCATCATGATTTCTTCAGGCACCAGAACTGAAGAGACAGAAATAGACCATGAATTCTATCCAAATGAGGCCCAAAATAAAGGTTCAGAGTTAAGAGAAGGGAATAATTAGAGATCAAAGTTTGTGAAAATGAAAATGTTTGGCACACAGAAAAATAACAAAAGAATATAAAGCTCAAGGATCTTGCCAGACATCCTGAAGCAAACAAAATCACAAAGCAGTGAGAATAAGGCAAAGACAGACCAACTTTCACAGGCCCTCTGGGCTGGTCCATTACACATAGGAGGGAAATGGCTGTCCTTGTGCCAAATAAACCTCTGTGCAGTCATTGTAAAGTGAGAGACTGAATGAATGAAATCACTGAAGAATTTCTACTGAGTTTCATATCATTCCTCCTAGTAGTCCCCAAACTACACCCCAATTTAAATTCACCACTATTTGGAAAGTCTGCTTTCTCATCATCGAAGTGTCTAGGGGACACAACACCAAAGAATTACACCCCAGGGGAAAAGCCTCCATCCTAAACCCCTTTACCTTCCTGGAAGATATCCTGCCTCAGGTTTCTTCACTTAGAATCAGCATCCTGTGGTGCTGTGAGTTCCAGCTGCTGTTTTCTAGTGCCCATATAACCTCCTAGCGCCCTTCCTGCCTGTGTGTGTGTGATGGACGGGCTGATAGGTAAGCAACCACAGAGCCTAGGATGTGATGCCGCTGTTTCCCCTCAACATTGCCAAACAGCTGTCCCTGGGGCAGATTTGGAAGCTGTGTAAAGTGTGGTGCTAATGGAAAAATCTGGTGGCACAGGGCTTCGGTGTTTTGCAATTTTTTCCTGTAAGCAGCATTGTTGGAATGGTTTGACATGCAAACGATCCCTCCTCCCCCACCAGCCTACAGGCTACCAGGTCTCCACCCTAGTGTGTTAAAAAAAAATCAGCACATCGCCAGGCTGATTCACCACTTGAAGAGGTGGAGCACCGGTTAGGGTACATGCTGCCTAAGCCCAGCAGGTACTTCTGCCTCCTCTGCCAGGGCCGGGAAGACAAATCAGTCTTTGTCCTCACAGTTGGAGGGGAACATGCCAAATGGAATGCCCCCAAAAACATTTCCATGGTGCATCCCTGATTTGAATAAAGCATCCTAGTCAATCAGTCTAAAATGCTGAGGAAAAAAATAAATCAGCTGTACCCTGATGGGTGTATGGACTTGGATGAGGAGGATACTGACAGCAGAGGAAGAAAGAACTTTTCCTAGTTCTAGTTATAAAAAAGAGTTGATGTACATGACTAGGGCTTTAAAGATATTAAGCACAAGGCTTATAAATTACTGGAAATAACCTTTCTCTCTCTCTTTCATATTTCCAGTTTGCAATGTTCTCCCCACTTTCCTCCAGGAGACTGGTAAATGTACCTGCTGTACAGAAGCACTTATGACGCCTTGGTCTAATGGACACTAGATGCAAGAGGAAAAGGCACTCAGAAAAGTAGGCGGGGATGGGGAAATTTGGCAGGATGAGCAGAAGCAATGTTTTCACAAAATTATTTGCAAAGCTGATGGGATTTATCAACTAAACCAAATATTGTGAGACCAAATTCAAGACATATGACTGTTTTTTGATTCTACCTAACAGAGATCATGTCCAAAATATAAAAGATCCCTCAGAGACAAAACTTTTCCAATTAAATAAAGTCACAAAAAAGGAACTAAAATAAAATTAGTACTCATGACTATTAGAAGCAAATTGCTTCCACAACGTTACTGCAGTACCACCTCCTTTAAATAAAGGTTTATATGGTGACACTGTAATAAGTCTACTCTCTCTGATCCAGCTGGGAAAATGTCAGGGGATCAGTTAAATCCGGTTTGCCACAAACCAGAGGAATAAGAGCACAAAGATTTAACTTTCAGGATAAGAACAAATCCCATGCATCCAACAACTTGTCCCTTTGCACAGTCCTCCCTCCTGTCTATAGTTCTGTTTTGCTATCTGTTGACTACAAAAGCCCAACGAATATCACAGAATATTATTTAACCTGCGTTTCAGCCATGGCTTGCTCTAAGAACTGCTAGGATAAGAAATCTAGTCAGTGTACATATTTTTAAAATCCTCAAAATAGCAACATACTTATTTTTAAGTGGTGAGATCATTTGTCCATATAGAACTACCAGATGAGGTCACTAATGCTATATGCGCAAATGGGCTACACTTTACAAACTTCTCCTGTTTTCAGGATTCATAATGAACTGCAGTCCAGAAGCAGAACCAGGCTTGGCCTCTAAAACGTGAACATACTTTTCCTAAAGCATATGGAAATGAGTAAATCATTTAAGGCTCACTCCAAAAATATCCAACAGAGAAGCCAAGACAGGAAAATAGAAAATCATCCTTTTTTTTTTTTTGGACTTAGAATTTCTACAATTGTTTGAATGAATCTTATAAAATCTGATTTCCTAGTTGGTCTTCTTTAAGGTTTTTATTATAAAAGTGTACTAAATGCAATTTTTAAACATTTTGCCAGAAAAGAGCAAGAATTTATTGTTTCTGTGAGCTTGAAAGCTATGCTAATATTTTTCATGCCAGATCAAATCAAACAATCTCTTATAGAAAAGGAGCCAAAAACAGAAACTGTGAGGTTTAGTCACTCATTTTCCTCCAAGCCCATAAAAACCTTTCTCAGAAACTGCACAAAGGAGATGAACTGAAATTATCCGGGACACAGGAAGAAGGCAAGCCCTGGAAAAGGAAGCAAATGAGCTATACTTCTGATGGGCTCAGCCAGCCCACCCAAGTCATTCAAGAAAGAGGGGAAGTGCATAATCAGAAATAAATGCCAATACTCACAACGGGAAGTCTGCCGAGGAAGAGCAGAGCACAGAATATCCAAATCCTTGTAGGAAGGGCTGTTTTAATCCTTCGACTGACTACCCAGTCTCTTAGAATAATAGCAACAGCTCAAGTTCTTAACATAATGAATCTCCCTTTTGGGTGTTTATTTTGTGTTTTTTCTTTCTTCTTGGCACCTACAGAGCATCTGGACAGATATCTCCAACCAAAGGGTTCCCTGCCCAGCAGCTGGGAACAGCAAGAGTCCAGACTCTCTCCTTCCTACACCCAAATAGGCAGGTACTCCCTGGAAGATAAATCATCCTTCCTGGGCTTAGCTGGAGAGCTAATCGCCTGTCTGAAACCTGATGCTTAACCCATTACGACTCGTTCAAGGTTTGCAGCAAGACAGCTTATAAGGTGAAGCTGGCTACAGGTTAAAACAGAAGGCTGCGAGTTTGTAAAACAAGCAAGCCCCGACAAGGGAGGGACTCTTCAAAACCTCTCCGGGGGCTGGATGAATTCTGGGGTTCTGATTAACCAGACAGGCAAGACTCTGAAACCCAGGGTCTCCTATGGGTAGGTGGTCCCAGCATTTTAGCAGTTATGAAATTCAAATGTAACTACTTCTTACCTAAAAAAGATTATCTTCTCAAATACCACCATTATAAAAAAAGACATTATTTCATTTATAAACTTCAAGGTGAAATTAGCCTTCAATAGACTAACAATTACAGTTTCACTGAGAGTTGAAATGCATAATTAATTAAATCCAATTATTGAATACACTCATACTGGGATGAAACTGCAATAAGTAAATATAAGGAATTAGAATATGTTTATTGATTTGGCTTGATGGAATAATTCACACTAGGAAAAAAAAAATAACTTATCAACATAACTCCCATCAGGGCGGATGTTTTATTTTTAACCACTCTACCTTGAGGTTTTATATAGTTTTCTGAAATACATACTTTTCCCTTGATCTGTTTGATCAGAACTTCAGAGATACCACACTTCTGACTTTAAGTGTCAACATAATAAATACTTGAACAAAGGAAAAAGACTCTCCATGTCCAACTTCTGGCTTAGCCATTAACGAATGGCGCGGGCTCAGCAAGTTGTGTGTTTTGACATCTGAGAGCAGGCAAGGGAGGCTGGACAACTGAAACTGGAAAGATCCACCTCTAACTCTTACCTGTGTTTCTACATTAGGCAATTTGTTTTACTCCTGCAGCTCTTCTGATGGTCCTGAACACACCACTCACGGGAGAGTACGAAGTACAAGTAAGAACACACATTTTAATCCTTTTGCAAATTCAATCAGGAGACCCTGGAAAGTCATGGAAGGTACCCACAGATTAAAGCAGTCCCCGTTTCTAATCAGCTCTAATCAGTTACCCCTTTGGGGTAACGCTAACACAGACGACAGGGCTAGGACTCACCACCACGAGTGCACGGCCTCCGCTGTGCCGCTCTGTGTCCTTTCCTTACAGACGGTCTCAGGAAACACCAGGTTGGTTCCAGCCAGACCGGTCAGTGCAAACTAGTCTTACGCTTGACAAACAGCACGTAATTCCTGCTGTCAGGTTCACCACAGTGGGCTCAGAGTTCTGTTTGAGAAATGCTCTTGCCCAGAAAAAATATTTACACAGCCGAGAGTGGGCTGCACAGTAGTGCAGCGTTCTGCCTGCTCGGCCACGAGTCCCTGGCACTGTCTGACTGACCCAGCCTTATCAGTGGCCTTTGTACCTCATTTGAGAGTAGCATAGAGACAAAACCTGGAACCAAATAACTGACCGAAGGAACAAGATTCAAGCCCCATAAGTTACTGGAGCTGTGAAAACAGTTGTGCCCTTTAACCCCGTTTTCCTGTTTCTGTGAAATTGTTATCAGGAAATAATTAAAAAGGAGGAGAAAAGTGACCAGGCAGGAGGATGTTCCCGGCATAGTTATCTACAATGGGGAAAATCTAGAAGCAGTCCAAACGTTCAAAGGAAAAAAGCGTAATTGCACTGCTAGAAATACACTGAGGAATATTACAAGCTCATCAAAAATATTAATTTGAAAACTATGTTTTCCACAAAGACTTATAAAAATGCAAAGAGTGTTAAAGCCAAAAGCTGAACACCAAAACATATGAAAAACTTACTGAAACTGTGTTTATATGTCTGCTAACCTGACAAGAATGAAAAAGAAATATTAAAAATAAGACCTCGTGTGGAATTGAGTAATTCTTCCCTTCTGTTTTCCTGTCACATTTTATGAATGTTAATTTAAATTAAAAAATTTTAATGCAGTTCAATAAGCACCTTAAATGAATATGTATCTGTCTGAAAAAGGACTAGCAAGAGGGGACAGCTATAATAAACTGGCAATGGCAACTATTAGCAAAAATGTAATTGCAGGCGTACAAAGTCCCTTCATAGTGCTCACCTATTTATGTCACTGAACTGTTAAATGAGGACAGTAATACAGTTCTTGCCCCCATGTCACAGTATCCAGCAGGGCCTGACACAAGGGTACCTGTACCTAACCAGGTATTTACTAGATCAGGAGCTTGTGACAGGGACATGAAAACAAGGAGAATGGTGCCATCCCTGACATTTGAAAAGCACTACATGTTTTAAAAAGTGTTTTGACAGCTATTACTTTACTCTTTCCCTCACAACAACCTTGTGAGAAGGTAGGACAGCTATTATTATCTTCATCTGACAAATAAGCCACTTTGTTATTTGGGTTCTAAAGCAATTCTAAGCTCTAATTAAAGTTTCACAACATTAATTAGTGTTTAAAGAGGTATCAATGAGTACATTCAGTTTATGGCATGATTCAGAAACTTGGGGATAAAGTAGAATGTCCTCATCCCTAAACCCCAGAGAAATACAGCTGTTTTCCTAACCAATGATCCCCACTTACTTCTAGAGAGCTATAAGAGAACAGTCAAGAGCAATTTATGATGCTCTCATCTCATTACATTAATAAGAGACACTATGGTACTGTTAGCAATGCCATAATAAAATGTTTTAAATTAATGAAAACAAAACTGTGCCAGTCAATAGAAGTAGGCTGGAGGACCTGGTTTGGTGAAAAAGAAACTGACGAATGACTGGCAGTGATGGAGGAAGGGTGGTAAGGAGGGGATGCGATCTGGAAGGGGTACCTGGGGAGGGCTGCCAGGTTTAGCAAATAAGAAAGTAAAACACCCAGTTAAATTAAATTGCACATAAACAATTAATACCTTTTTAGAATAAGTGTATCCTCTATTTTACCCGGCAACTGTACACAGGAGACCTTAACTTTCACTAGAATATACAATCCTCAAGAGCAGGCATTTTGCCTATTTTGTTCACAGTTGTATTCCCAGTACCTAAAACAGTGCCTGGCACATAGTAGGCACTCACTTGCTTTTCTGTTTAATTAAAAAAAAAACTTTTTTTTAAAAATTAATAAGTCAGAGCTTGATTTCAAATTTTATTGAGGCACATTGTGATTGATATTATGTTTTTTAATTGCACAGAAGTATTTCTTGAACATTTTCCATTTAACAGTAAATGCTGGAAAAACATTTTGTCTATCCATAGCCATTGAGAGAGTAACAAATGTGAAGGCCTTAGTTTCCACTTCATTTCACCTAGCTCAGTTACAAAATAAATAGCTCTATAATTATTCTGAATACAAATCTTTTTAAAACACATTACATGGTTTCCTGGCAGGGATGGGAAACCTGCAGCCTTCTGATTTCAATATTGTTCTTTTTTGAGCACCAAAGGAGGCAAAAAAGCTTCATCTTTCTCTGCTGCACCCTTTTAATAAAATGATTTGTTCTGTAAAATCTGGATTCAGTCAAAAGGCCACACTTAAGGATCTAGAAGGCCACATGTGGCCTTAAGGCTGCAGGTTCCCCACCCCTGCACAGTCTAATCATTCAAGACTAATTCACTTCCAATACCTTTGCAACATTTCAATGTATGTGTATGTATATCTGTATGACTGTGTGTGTGTGTGTGTGTGTGTGTGTGTGTGTGTGTGTGTGTGTGTGTGTGTACATAAATGTTTATGACTGAGCCTCTAATCAGATTTGCTTATAGGGGTCATGGTGACTAAAACAAGCAAAAACCTTCTTTTGCCCAGTCCAGACACCTGTCTGCAGTAATAATTTATACCTGACACCCTGCAAGTCACAAATCAGGGAGCTTTCTTTTGCTTTCAAACTCAATGCCCTGAAGCCTTAGGCAGGACACCAGGAGAGAAGAAAAAATTATAGCTGGATCCTGAGACCTTAGGAACAAAGCAAAAAGGGGAGTACAGAACTAGGCAAGTGGCAAAAGGAATTAGGGGCAAATGGGGTGGGTATCTAAACCCCTGAAGACAGGACTTTGCCAGAGACACCAGAGGGTCTAGGTC
Organism: Lemur catta; assembly: GCF_020740605.2. NCBI lineage: Eukaryota > Metazoa > Chordata > Mammalia > Primates > Lemuridae > Lemur > Lemur catta. The sequence continues at coordinate 64,035,182 of NC_059137.1, forward strand.
CTGAGGCACCAACACCCTCAAGCACCCCTGAGCGTGTGAGTGGAAGCAAGCAGAGGAGAGGAAGGAAAACCACAGCATGGAGGGGATTGAAACACACACCCACTGCACTCAAAATTTCATGTTTCAATCTCCTCCCTTATCAACTCTTCTACTAGAGAAAGAAATAATCATCCTGGTTTTTCTTATTTCATTTAGGTAAATCACTGGACTTCTCTGTGCCATCACATAGGGATGATGATGATGATAACATAACCTCATGGGATTATTGCAAAGATTAAGTATGATAGCGCAGGCAAAGCATTTTAGGCACCATGATGCACAGTATGTGATTGATGAATGTTAGATATCATCATTCGTATTTTTATTAATGACAGCACTCCCTGAGCAGAACCTACAAGTCTCGAGAAGTTGTACAGTGAAAAAGGTCAAACAAAAGAATGGAGAGGGAAAAATCAGTTTGTCTAAAAATAAACAACTGAGTTTATTTAGACTTGCATTTGGGCAAGCTATAGTATCCTTGCCAGAGGGGATCTTGCAGCTGAAATTGCTGGAATAAAAAGTCATGTACATGGGCTGGGAATGGATACTTCAAAGGCCTCTTTCTCCTTCTGTTGTCTTTAGAAGTGCTTTAAAGTGTACATGGCACCTGTAAGTACGTTTCTGGTGCTCTCATTGGTCCTAAACCTGCAAGTGGATATACTTAACCAATGTTTTACCTATGGAGAAATAGCCCTGCCTAGTATTTCACAGTTAGTGCTGGGACTAGGACTCTAATTCAGGTATATTGGCTGTAATGTCACACTCCCTCCAGTATATAATGTTGCCATTTGAGGGTGCTCGGAGCCAGCAGAGCTAGGATCCTGGACTCAGGGCGCTCAGAAAAAAATCTCCACATAGACGATTACTGCTCTCATTCATTCAGCTACTTGACAGATAGCTCAAATGAGAAATGAACACTTGGCATGCTATTTTGGACAGGATGTCACCTCTGGTCATGGACCATCTCTTAGGAGGATTTTCTCTATATTTCTTCTACAAATTTCTCCCAAATCTTACATAAGCAGTATTGGAATAGATATTCATACTATGTCAGTCTCTAATAGAACCAAAGTAAGAATTAGAATACAGGTCCTTTATGACTCATAATATGGCTTCTTGCATATTCCTCTCTGGGAGAATCAATTTACAGAATACACTCTTCTCCCCCTGCCCCCCTTTCTCTTTGTTTAGCAACATCAAACAAAAGCTGCTTGGGAGTGGATACCAGGAATTGGTTTTAAGCAGCCAAACTCATTTCCTCTTTCCTCATTCAATCCCTCAGAAAGAAGTGCAAGAGGAGTATACATTGTACTTGCATCAGCATTCAGGATTTTATATTTATCTTTCAACACATCAATAAAATTGACTTAGACAATAATTTACCTGATTTCAGTACATAAAGACTCTAAGATAAAAGCAAATTTTCTGAAAGAATTAAAAAAAAACAACAAAACTTCAATGGATAGAAAATTGCTTTGAAATCCTAGTTATCTAGGCAACTTACCATTATCCATTATTAAAAGAGAAATAAAAACTGGTTGAAGCAAAAACATACATTTAATACAGACACACGCTCCAGAGCAGTTACCTGAGGCACAGCCGTTAACCTTTGCAGTGTGAGCCATGCCGGCTCAAATCCAATGACAGATCCAGAAAGGAGTGAGGAGTCGTGCAAATTTTATGCATCAAGTTCCCAAACGCATTCAACCTGAAACAGTAAAGAGAGCCCCATCAAAATGGATCATTTAAAAATATGTACAACAGTAAATCTTAGACTTCTGTTTACAAAGATGACTTCTAATGGAGAAAGCAAATCAGAATGGGGGGAGATGGCACTGGACCTGGCCATTCAGAGTTAAGAGAGAGCACACCAGGATGCACCAGTGGACAGGTGCTGAAAGAAGGTCTCTAAACATAATACCCTATGGGAAACAAAACTGCTTCTTCAGAGATGTATTAGGACAGTGGTCTTCAAATACAAATGGCCTCCTAATGTGTACCATTCTGTAAGCACTCCACAAACTAGTTTTGGTTTTTAAGCTTATCTTCCTTTCCAAATGTTGGTTCAAAAGTTTCCTTTATTCCACTGCAATTTCAAAGGAATATCTTGCCCCAAATGTTTACATTTTTGAAAAGATTAACTTCATGGAAATTCTTTTGCAGTATCTCAACTCTTTCTACCAACACTGCCTTTCTCACATGCAATCAGCTGTCTAAAACAAATACGATTCAGTCAGTCCTCATCTTAAAAGAAAAAAAATCTTCAGTATCTCCCACTGTCTTATTGGATAAACTTCAAATGACATGGCATGGCACACGGTTTTGAAACATTAGGGTCCATTTTGGGCAACATATTTCTGACGTTATGTTTGCTATTTACCTGAACTTTTAAATACCTCAAACTAATTTTTATTTCTTTTTTAATAATGGATAGATAAGAGCAAGTTGCCTAGATAACTAGGATTTCAAAGCAATTTCCTATCCATTGAAGTTTTGTTGTTTTTTTCCAATTGAGATTACTACAATAAGACATTACAATCACGAAATTTAAAACAAAATAAAACCAAGAAAAAAAAAAAACAGAAAAGAACACTGTTCCCACTTTTCCTTTTTGTAAATGTCTTCTGAAAAATATTGGCAAAAAAAGCAAACAATGGTACATAGAGAAATATTCCATTTCCATTGTGACCAAATTCTAACTCTACACCCATGAAATCAGAACTTGAGCTAACCAAATTCCAACCTGAGAATTAAAGTGTCCATTCAGAAACCCACATTACCTCCTAACAACAGGAGAATGCTAAAATAGTATCTGCATATACTAGATTCTAATGTAGCCAATGAAATCATGTATGAGTTTTTAAATATGGTAAAAAACTCAATGCATGTTGATTAAAAGAAAACAGAACTGTATCCTATCCTAAATCCAATTCTATTAAAAATATACATGCTTACACATTTAATTGAAACAATTACAAGTAAATACACCAAAACGTTCATTGTGGTTGCCCTTGGGTGATGAAATTATGGAAGATTTTAGCTCCTTTATTACTTTTGCAATAATAATTATTAAAAAGAAATATTGAGTCAATTTCTGTCAATGTTGGTTTTATTTGTTTTAAAAGCATCGGGGAATAGAAAAGGTACTAAAAAATGTTATGCAAAAGGAAACTACCAGGCCACAGTCATGGAGATTATTAATATTAGGGGTCAGAAATGTAAGCAAATAAAAAGGAAGGAAAAGGAAATGGCTGATCACTTTGATCACACAGGGTGAGAATTTCTTGCTGCTTAGCTAGTGAAATTTTCCTCATTGTTTAAATGGGCTTGCACCACAGTTCAAAGCTAAAACGAACTACTGTGAAAATAACTCAGTGCAAACTCAAAAGGATCCCTTTTTTCCTCTTACAGGCTGCTTCTGACAAGCATGCTCCCCTGCACGGCTTTTTTTTTTTTACCTACAGTAACTAGTACTCCTCCACCTGGAGAGAGCAGAGTCTAGACCTTCCACTGCCCGCTGACTCCCAGTCTCCGGCTGGCAGCACCAGGGGCACAGGATGGCTCTAATCTCTCTGACTGTGGGGCAATCGCCTGACATTCTCTTGGAAACAGAGGTATTGCTTCAGGTCCCTGGCGTGGAACTTGTGTGTTTGTACTTTTGCTTCTATATTATAGCTTGTAAATACCACCACTTAAAATCTTGAGGGCAAACAGAAGACAAGAAGAGACAAGCTGCATGTGCTATGGATGAATGAAGTATGTGGCAAGGTATTTGGATGGAGATGTGCCCAGAATCTTCCTAGTCAGGCTTTATAAACTTTGGCCCAAGGTTCTCTCCTGTTATTGAACCTCTTTCACCTGGCAGAGGAGAGGATCTTTATCTCAGATTCAAATTGGATTCTCCTACCTTCCCTCCAACTGAACAATAAAATCAAAATAAGGAAGCAGCCTAAAATTAGGAATTACAAGCATATCACCAGTAAAATAACAAGACACTGTCACTGGGGGTGGATCCTGGTAGTGTCTGCAAAGAGAACAGTTGTATATTCTGTATAGATTTTTCCGTTGTTGTTCATGTCTGGCAGGCGGCCTCAAATTGTGGGGATTCGTTCTTCTTAATGATATGCAGATTCTTATGTCAGTGCATTGTATAGACCAGAAAAGGTTTGGCCATGGTCCATTCCTCTGTCACAGATCAATAAACTGCTTCTTTTCTCCCTCAGAGGACAGTGCAAACCAGTAAATCTTAAATGGTACAATGGTGGCTTAGTCCTGCTAGCTAAGAGAAAAAGCACTTTTTCGAAAGGATTTAGGAAAATCTGTCAATAGAGAAAATAAATAATTCTTCTCTATTTAGTTCAAGAAACTGAAGGGCAATGGAGAACATTTTAGTAGCTACCCAAGTATGGTACAGTGAATAATGTAAACATTGCATGAATTGACCCCATAATTACTTTACATTAGCTAAAATAAAATAAATATGAAAAAAAGCTCATTAGATCTTTTCTTAAAACACACCAATAGAAACAAGTAGTGAGATGAAATTGAGATTTGATCAATTTGAGCGCTTTAGGCTAGCACTGCTAAACTATCAAATACTACTCTCTTGGTAAGAAGCAAGATGATGATAACACTGATGATAATGCCAATGATAGCTAACATTAATCAATATCTTATTTACTATTAGTTATTGAAATCTATGATGTCACCTACTCTAAAGTCCATGATTATTTTAAGTACCACTGATAAAAAGATGTCACCAGCTGGGTGAGGTGGCTCACGCCTGTAATCCCAGCACTTTGGGAGACCAAGGCAGGAGGATCATTTGAGGACAGAAGTTTGAGACCAACCTAGGCAAGAGTGAGACCCTGTCTCTACAAAAAATACAAAAATTAGTCGGGCATGGTGGCACACGCCTGTAGTCCCAGCTACTTGGGAGGCTAAAGCAAGAGGACTGCTTGAGTCCAGGAGTTTGAGGATGCAGTGAACTATGATGATGCCACTGCACTCCATCCTGGGCAACAAAGTGAGACTCTGTCTCAAAAACAACAACAACAATAAAGTCACCAATTAAATGATGAAATGCTTATTAAAAATTACATTAATTGCAAGACACTTCCATATCCTCATTTCAGAGGTGTTACAATGTGAAAAATGTGCTTCTTAGAATTGATGAAATTACCTTCAGAATACTTTTTAAAGCATTTAATAGTTATTTAAAACTCACAACAACCCTGCGAAGTCCTAAAATCTCCTCCTTGCCATTTTACAGAGAGGAAACTAAAGCACCAGGAGAGGCTTAAACCTTGTCCAGGTCACACAACTAGCATGACAGAGCTGACATTTTAAACTAAGTATTAAATAATTCAGCACTAGAGTTCATGCTCTAGCTCTTGTGATTATATAGAGTGAGGACATTATTATTTTAACAAATGAGAACTTGCATAAATGAGTGATGTCTCTTTTAAGGTAGTCACCTTTGGAATGCATACGCTTATTACAAGGATGTTTTTGTAATAAGCTCCCCTTCAGATAGAAAGTTATGTCTCAGAATTTTATGAAATAATCTTTTAAAGCAATTGTATTTTCAACCTTATTCCTTGGAATAATATGCATAAAAGCTTGAAGGGGTACTTATATGGCATACAGGAAATGTCTTTCAGTACTTAACCATCACACTCTATTCTAGACTGCACATGGTATTAGCTTGATTACCAACCTTATTCCTCAGATTTTATATGATTGTTACTTGACTCTTTCAAAATATCAAGTACTTTTTCAGCTGAAAGAAAAACTTTCCACCGAGGACAAGGGGGAGGTTGTAAACAAAATGGTAGGAGTTTCAAAAATGGACAGAACGAGGGCAGTATACTGGAATAAGAATCCTGCCACTCAAAATGACAATTATGAAAAGAAAATGATGGTGTAGATGCAAGCTACACACCCTCACTCCGAGAAAACCAAAAATGAATATACAGTGCTGAGATTATCACCAGGATTATCCCAGAACTCTAACATAAGGATGAGTCTGTTCCCAGAGCCACAGAGAAATAAAAAAAAAAACTCCCAGATGACAGTAAGAGAATTAGATTTTCATATCTGCAATCCCTTTCCCCCAAATCTGCCTGGCACCAAGTACACAGAAAACTTCCCCTAACCCATGGTTTCTATACGAGAAAAAGTGAGATCGAGGTAGACAGGTGGCTTCTCCACCATCTTGGGTTCTTTGGCAGGAGACCTGTCCATGGCTCAACCCACAAGAAGCATCGTGAGTTCCAAAAGGAGACACACCCCTGAGGCCAACCAGAGACAATGCGGTGGGGGTGGGCACGACTACCATCCCCAGCCCTAGAACTCTTGCTCTGTAACTTGGTCAAAGGAGATGCCAAACCAGAGTGGCTGTTCAGCAGCACCATGCCATAGGAGGTATGTTCTGCAGGTTCCTAGGCATGAGCCTTTAGTCAGCCTTCCCCACAGTGCCCACATAATCCCTTTGGGGCCTCCCTCATTCTGTATGGGACTCACTCTAATCCTTTGCTAGAGCCAAGGCAAACCTGGGTTGTAGGTACCATCTAGTGCCACAAAGGAGGCAGTAACCTAGCAGAAAAAAAATAAAAAAATCAAGTAAATTATAGAGAATCTCTAAGCAAATATAACCAATAAAACCCAAAACAAGCCAGACAGAGAGGACTACAATAAATAACTAATCCTTCAATTTGAAGACATAGATGTACATCCACAAGAAACAGCAGCACACAGAACCATAACCTCCCCAAATGGACAAAGTAACCACTAACCCTCGTGAGACAGCAATAGATACATAGGCTCTCTGACCAAGAATTCAAAATAGCAATTTTAAGGAAACTCAGGGATCTCCAAGATAACTCAGAAAAGCAATTCAGAAATTTATCAGAGAAATTTTAAAGAAAGATTGAAATAATAAAACAAACCCCAGAAATCTTGGAACTGAGAAGTACATTTGCTGAACTGAAAAATTCATTGGAGGGTCTCAATAGCAGAGTGAATCAAGCAGAGGGGGAAAAAAAAATCAGTGAGTTCAAAGCAGGCTATTTGAAATCACACAGAAGAGAAAAAAGAAAAGGAATGAAGACTGCATATAAGATATAGAAAATCACCTGAAAAGACTAAATCTAAGAATTATTGGTGTTAGCAGTGATACCACAGGAAAAGTGGGGGTAATGTAAACCAGCTCTTGGTTATTTTGCAACCAAATTACCTAATATGACCCAACACCATTTGGCTTCTGCAAATATAGCAGATAATTTCCTTGGTATGAGTGGGGTAGAAGTACAGAGATATCTCAAATGTGGATCCAGACCTAAATTAGACTCTTACCTGGATGCTGGTTTTCATTTCTGAAGTGTTAAGAAAAAAAAAAAAAAAAAAAGGTGGGATTTGTCCAGCTATGCTAACAACTTTATGCCTTGGAGTAACAGAGTTAAGAAGCTGGAGGAGGTACAAATTTATCACAGGAACAAATTAAAATGCAGATATAGTGAAAAATATGGAAGAAACAATAGTAAATAAATTCATTCATTCAAAAAATAAGTTCCCATTATGTGCCAGGCACTGTTCTTGGTATTTAGGATATAGCAATGAGCAAAGCAGATACCCACCCACCCTCTGCCCCAATGTAATCCCACTAGAGATCTGTGCTGTGGGCCCAAAGAATATGTAGGTTCACAGTGTGCTTAACAGATTAGCTATATTAAAAGCCAATTCCTTATTCATCTTTTCTGTCTTATTTGAAAAGGGTCCTCATGATAAAATCTGCCTCCTTGTGCTCCAAAGTGGACAAGAGCATGGCCAGCCCTCCTGCAGACCCTCACTGCCTATTCACATCCACTCTACATCATGAAAATACGATAGTGTCTTTCCAAGAGTGTGCGCAACAGCTATGCTGTCAGTGAACAGGTTAAAACCATCTCAGAGGCCACAAACGCTCTCAGAGCCCTGCGCTGGCCCTGCTCCAGCTGGGTCGCCGGGACCCACACAGCTTCCTGAACACTCAAAGAGAACTGACGCTTGCACAGTTTCTTTCCAGGAAATATTCTATGATGAACGTTTATGATATCATGACAACCCAAGATGAAAACCAGCTGTTCTGCTGCAAAAAAAAGGAGCAATAGACGGTCTGGAGAAGAACATCCAAATGAAAATCAGAACTACTAAAGTTTCTTTTTGTTTGTTTACCCCCTTCATGTTTTTTTATTGACTTCAAAGGAAAATAATTTTATGACTTAGTAGAGGTACAATGAAATAGTATTTATTGATTTGCTTTGGTTTACCTGTAATAGGCTTAGGAAAAACAGACCCTAGCAGAAACCTAAACCTTGATTTTGTAAGTATGACCCTATCAGTGAAGTCTTGCTCTTACTGAGCAAGAATTCCTACTGGTGGTAGTTTGTAAGTTAAAATATCTGTGCTTTTGCCTATTCAGACATTAAAGAACAACAATGTAACAGTCACAGATGTAAGAGAATTAGTTTAGTGTAGTTTGAAAGGTTTTTTGTTCATTTCCTATATAAATAAAATGTAAGGTTCTAATTTATTTACTGCCTAAGCAGAAAATCTTCCTGTAATTCCCTCTTGGATTGGATTTTTTTTTTTTTTTTTTTGAGACAGAGTCTCACTCTGTTGCCTGGGCTACAGTGAGTGCCGTGGCATCAGCCCAGCTCACAGCAACCTCAAACTCCTGGGCTTAAGCGATCCTCCTGCCTCAGCCTCCTGAGTAGCTGGGACTATAGGCATGTGCCACCATACCCGGCTAATTTTTTCTATATATATTTTTTAGTTGGCCAGATAATTTCTTTCTATTTTTAGTAGAGACAGGGGTCTCACTCTTGCTCAGGCTGGTCTCGAACTCCTGACCTCGAGCGATCCACCCGCCTCGGCCTCCCAGAGTGCTAGGATTACAGGCATGAGCCACCGTGCCCGGCCTGGATTCTTATGTAACCTTCTCTATGATTACTCTTAAATTGATCAATACTACTAATGACATGTTCAAGGGTACCTAGGACTGTCACTAAGTAAAAGGGACACACAATACTGTCTCTTTTTAAAAACAAACAAAAAAACCCTGAGTTTGAGTCTTGCTTTGTCGCCCGGGCTGGAGTACAGTAATTTGATCATAACTCACCGCAGCCTTGAACTCCTGGGCTCAAGCAATCCTCCTGCCTCAGCCTCCCAAGTAGGTGAGACTACAGATACACGCCACCAAGCCTGGCTAATTTTTTATTTTTTGTAAAGACAGGGTCTTGCTATGTTGTCCAGGCTGGTCTCAAACTCCTGGCCTCAAGCAATCCTGCCACCTCAGCCTCCCAAAGTGCTGGGATTATAGATGTGAGCCATTGCACCTGGCCAGCCTCAGATTCTTAACCTTAAAAAAATGGTCCTCAAAGTGTCATCCCCAGAATAGCAGCATCAGCATTATCTTCTGGGAACTTGTTAGAAATGCAAATTCTCAGGCCCCATCCCAGACCTACCACATCAGGAACTCTGCGGTTGGGGCCCAGAAATCTGCATTTTTATAACCCTCTAGGTAACTCTGACGTAGGCCAAAAGTTTTCAAAATCACTACCTTCAAAAATGGGTTAATTAGGAAAAAAATTAGGCCCTAAGGCTCCAAGAGCCAGGAATGTCCTCTGATTATAAGAAAATGGTACCCAATAACTTAGAAAATATCTCCCAGGAAGCCTGGCTTTGTTTCATTCATTTAAAAAATATAGACTGATTAGCCAGGCATGGTGGCGCATGCCTGTAGTCCCAGCTACTGAGGAGGCTGAGGCAGGAGGATTGCTTGAGCCCACGAGTTTGAGGTTGCTGTGAGCTAGGCTGATGCCACGGCACTCTAGTCCAGGCCACAGAACAAGACCTTGTCTCAAAACAAAAAGATAAAAAAAAAAAAAGGATAAAAAATATAGACTGAGCACTCAGCATGCAGTAGGCACAGTGCTGGGCACTATGATGGTAAACAAAATAAACTTGGTTCTAGTGTTTTTGACGCTTACAGGCAGGAGTTTTACATACACGCAGACTATGAATATATTATGCTAAATGCTATAAGGGAGGAAAAAAGGGTGTTGAGAATAATGGAGGCACTCCTCCTTAGGGCTGAAGTTGAGGGTATGCAGATGGAAATGGCTGGTCCTTAAAGGTCTCTGTAGGGAAATAACATTGAAGCTAAGACCTGAAGGATGGGTAGGAGTTACCAAAGGGAAGGTGCAAGATAAAAATGGTCCAGGGAACAGAATAGAGACCAGAAATAGATCCACACAATTGTACTCATATGATTTTTGACAAAGGCATATAAAATAATTCAAAAGGAAGGAAAGTCTTTTCAACAAATAATGCTATAGCAGACACTTAGGCAAAATAATGAATCTTAACCAAGGTCTCACCTTACATAATTAAGATTTTATTTTTTATTTTTCCTGTAAAAGAATGGTCTGAAGGTTCTGTCTGGGGCAGGAAAAAGCTCCATGCACTTGAGCAACTGAGTTTATCAAGAGAGAGTGAGGTGAGAGGTAAGCAGAGGTTAGGTTATAAGATACACTTGGCCTTGTTACCCATATTAAGGACGCTGGGTTTTATTTTAAGTGCAAAGTCATCGATGGGTCTAAAGCTGATTAACATATAATAAATGATCTTATTTTTAAGTGTTTTGCTTATGCTTAGGCTTCTTACTATCTTTAAGGAGAGGTAGCTCTGGGCTTCTTTAGTTATGTTATCAGCTGGAAAGGCCACTGGAGGTTCTAGGGATGCTTTATTCAGACTTCACATAGAGGATTTCACCTTGAAGATATAATCAGCCTTTTGATTTTATAAAATTTTATTTTCTATTATTTAAAGCAGAAAGGCTCAGCCATGCCAAACAGAAATTTCCCAGATTTTCTTGTGTTTTCCCAAGAACATAAAAGTTTCTACTTCTTTAAGGTAAACTTTAAAGGGGTCACGCACGTGCCTAGCCCACGAGGTACTTCACAATTTGCTGCCTAAGGAAAGTTCTCACAATGTTAAACGGTATTACCAGTATAGAATATGCACTTCAACTATAACTGGTTATGGGAAAAGTTGTAACCAGAGATTGAATTCAGAGATTAAAAGGTAGAAGTAAGTCAAAATCACAATGAGGCATCACCTCACAACCATTAGGGTAGCCACTATGAAAAAAACAAAAGATAACAAGTGTTGGTAGCATTTAAAGAAATTGGGGATTGTAAAATGGTACACCAGTTGTAGAAAACAGTACAGAGGTCCCTCAAAAAATAAGAAATAGAACTACCATATGAGCCAACAACTCTATTTTGGGGTATATACCCAACAGAACTAAAAAGAGGAACTCGAAAAAATATCTGTACCCCCACGTTCACTAAAGAATTATTCACAACAGCCACCCACGATGTAGAAGCAACCTAAATATCCACTGACAGACAAATGAATAAAGAAAATGTGGTATATATATCCAATGGAATATTTTTTATCCTTAAAAAAGGAAACCCTGTCATTTGCTACAAAATGGATAAAGCTTGAGGACATTATGGTAAGTGAAAAATGCCAGTCACAAAAAGCCAAATAGTGTATGATTCCATTGATATGAGATATCCAAGTAATCAAACTCATAGAAACAGAAGGTAGAATGAAGGGTGTCAAGGGTCCAGGGTGGGGGGGGGTGGGGGTGTCGGAAGGGAAATGGAGTTGTTCAGTGAGTACAAAGTTTCAGTCGTGCAAAATGAAAAAGTTCTAGAGATCTGTTATACAACAACGTGCATACAGTTAATACTATAACATACACTTAAAAATTAAGAGGCTAAATCTTCGCCACATGTTTTTCACCACAATAAAAAAAAAAAGAGTTAGTATCCACTGGGCCCAGCCACACTCTGGGTCAAGCTGCCTTCCACATGTCATACAAGCTGTTCTAGCAAATCCTGAATGTTGCTTTCCTTTAGCTGAAATAAATCTCACTTAAGCTTTTCCCTTTTTAATAGAGGAGACTCAGAACATTCCCTGCTTTTTTATCGTCCGTCACAGGCTTTCCTGCTGGGGCAAGCGCACCGCTTTCATGATTCTTTAAGAGTTCTGCTGACGTTCATCCCCACGCTACTCAGGCAAACACCAGGACACAGGGTGGCAGCGGGGGTGGGGGCACCTGCCCCGGAGACGCCATTTAGAAATAGGAAATGACTAAGAATCCTTGCTTCCTGCTGGCAACGCACTCTGCTGAGGGATGCTTTGGAGAATAGAAGTACAGTGACAGACTGACCAATGACAGGCCACGCCCAGGAGGAAGAGCCATGTTCCCTGGTTTGCATGAGAGGGAGGCAGAAGGGGGAACCACCGGGTCATCCCCACTAATTTCAAATGGTCACAGGCTACAGATGTGTCCCCTGAGGACCAATTCGAATGCCATCAACCACTTCTGCCGTGTTCGGCCTGGGAAACGCAACAGGCCAGGGGAAGCAGACGCCATAGCAGGGATGTAAACGCCATCCTCCTCACGTGAGGTCCTGCCTCTCCCTCTCGTCCTTCTGAAAGGCTCCGACGGCAATGTCTCAACCCCACCACACTAGGAAGGGAGCCAGAGAATGGGGCCTGCCAAAGAACTGGCTTCACCCCTAACCCAGGCTGGAAAGGCTGGACTCAAGCCAGAGTCATAGGTCAAGCCATGTCACAAGAAGACTGGCTCCCCAGTGTGCAGCCTGACAGCATTCAAGAGCCAAGTGCCCATTAGCTCCTAAAGTGAGAGCCCTGTTCATCCTCCTGGGCAATAACACCCAATGAGCGGGATCTGAGACAAGGAAGAAGTGAACACTAGGACCCAGTTACAGCGGGGAAAGGCTGGTTAGCGTATTTGTATCATACTAAAGCAAAACTAATTTACAAATATTTGTTTGAAGCTATGGGTAAGAAGGTAGAGAGAAACAAAAACAAAAATTTCTAGCCATCAAGGAAAGGGACATACTGAGTAATGGCAAAATATCTATTGTTTCTAATTCAAGGTGTTTAAAATCTCAATGTCACTGCTTTTATTTGTTCTACAGTATTTTTGTACTTTTATTTATTTATTTATTTTTGAGATAGAGTCTTACTCTGTCACCCTGGGTAGAGTGCATTGGTGTCATGATAGCTCCACAGCAACCTCAAACTCCTGGGCTCAAGCAATCCTCCTGCCTCAGCCTTCCGAGTGGCTGGGACTACAAGTGTGTACCACCACGCCTGACTATTTTTTTCTATTTTTGGTAGAGATGGGGTCTCACTCTTGGCTCAGGCTGGTCTCAAACTTCTGACTTCAAGTGATCCTCCCATGTTGGCCTCCCAGAGTGATAGGATTACAGGCGTGAGCCATCGTGCCCAGCCACTGCTCTACACTATTTTTAAAAAACAAATATAAAAACTATGTGTTGATAGACACTTACATGGGTTTGTTACTTTCTAACCCCCTTGGTACTCAAAGTGTGGGCCCCTGTGCAACTTGCTAAAAAAGTAGAATCGTGGGCCCTACCCTAGACCTATGGAATCAGAATCTATTTTAACAAGATCCCCAGGTGATTTGTATGCATGTTGAAGAGAAGCACTCACTGGCTTAGCTCTTATTTTTCCCATTGGGTCCTGAGCTTCCTAACCCTTTACCTTTTATCTGGTGGGACCTAGAGCAATGGTTCATAACCATGGATGATAATTGGAATTACTGTCCAAGCCCCACCACAGACCAATTAAATAACTCTCTGGGGGTAGGACCCAGGCAGAAGTATTGTTTAAAGCTCCCCAGGAGATTCTAAGTGCTATGTTTGGGAGTTATTGGTCTATTCCAGTGGTTCTCAAAATGTGGTCCCCAGATCAGCAGCATCACCATCACTAGGGAAGCTGCTAGAAATGTACATTTCCTCTTCCTTCCTCTGTCTCTTTCACAGCTGCCGCCCCCCCCCCCCCGCCCTGCCCCCTGTATATCCAAACTATGACTATGCTCATAAAAAAGTAACTCAGAAAAACTTCAGGAAATTCTCAGAAGGCAGGCATTCTGGTATCTCTTTTGCACAATATATTTGGTACCTAGAATAAAAATATTTTTGTTTCATAAGGATGACTTCAAATTCACTTAAAATGAGGAAGCTGCTAGGGTATATGCCTCTAGGGGCTGACAGGGCCATAGCGTGAAAAGAAAACATGCATGGTTTGAGTGGTAAATAAATTCTACTGTCTCATGGGTGGTTTGGAAACAAGTGATGCTCTATCAGGGCTTACTTGATAGCAATAGTATTTCCCCAAATCTGATATAAAGCATCCCAAGATTCTCCCCAGAGATTCTGATTCAGTGAGTCTGACATGGAGTTGAAATTTATATTCTTAACACAATCTGGAAAACACACTGCCTTTTAGGACCCTTATTCTTTAGGCCACTGTTTCTCAAAGTGTGGCCCTGGATGTCAGCGTCAGCTGGGGAGACTTACTAGAAATGCATATTCTTGAGCTCTTCCCTGGACTACTGAATCAGAAACTCTTTAGGTGGGGGCCAATGGTCAGTGTGCTGACAAGTCCTCTAGCTGATTTGAGCCCATTTTCAAAACTCTTACATCTTTTAGGTGGAAACTACATGCTCTTATTCAAACACCTAATTTTCAGTGAGAAGCACAAAGAAACACTAGATGGCCTCAACTTAAGTCTCAGCCTGTATCTTTCATAGGGAAGAATTGTCCTCTTTCAAAGAACAGGATGAAGAAGTGTGATGAAGACAGTCTTTGGTCATAACCATAAAATCTCCATGTTGACAGGAACAGAGTTGCACTAACTGCAAAAACAAAAGCAATTGTGCTAATGTGGTGGGCATTATTAAAAAACATTATAAAATTTTACTTTTATTGGAAAAACAATCTAACAGCGACAGTAAACAAACAAAAAAACCCACTAAGTGTCCAATGTGATGGGGCTTGTTCATCTTCCTAGCTGCTATCCTTTCTTTATCTTTTTTTGTTTGGCAAGAAAACACATTTACTACTAAAGTATGAAAACCAGGTCATAGTTCCATTATCTCCAAACACAAGAGAACGACTTGAAAACTTGGGAAGTACAAGACACAGGACGTGTACAACAGGGACAAGGTTAGAGGGTTCTTGAAACCTCCAAAATCAAATGCCAAGCTTTAAGGTTTTCGGCCAACACCCATTGTTGAAGGGAGCGGTTTTACAACCTTTATTAGATATCCAAAAGAGACCAGACCCAAGGAAAGTCAATAACCTCTGAGTTTCCATGTATTTCAATGGACACAGATCTAGACAAAAAGACCTAACAATTCAACATATATGATATGAAAAAAAAAAAAAACGTTCTCTTACCTGGAAACTTTTTCTCTGGTCTTAAAAATTGCTTCTGAGAATTGGGGCTCACCCACCACAGCAGAGCTGGGAGATGTGCAAAGTAGCAGCACTAGATAGACCAGGAGCCTGGGAACCACATTTTTATTTCAACTTGGCCTCGAACCACCTCCACGACTCTGGGAAAGTTACTTAAATGCTTTGAGCCTCAGGTTCTTTATGGCTGGACTGGGACAGCCCTAATGAAACTTCCAGGCCTTACAGACATTCTATGATTATGCTCTTCTAAATCCTGGGCTCAAGGGGAACATAAGGCTCCCCTGGGCCAATGTTGCCAAATAAAGACAGACCATATGGGATGCTGTGTATGGGTCAGCAGGACACAGGTCTTGCCTCACAGGCCCCAACTGCCTCCAGGAAGCTCCTCTGGCACAGCAGTGATTACTCAGAGAATTCCCACCAGTCAACACCAAAAGAGATGCTGAAACGCCCAAGCTCTGGCTTCTTCTCTAATTCAACTCCCAGAGTGGCAGCTGTTTCTCCACCCCTTTCTCCACCCTGTAAGTTTTCTATCCCCCCTCTATGTAAGAGTACAGAATATTCAACAATAAGGAAAAGTGTAAAAGAGAAAGTGAAAAATCAGCTAAAATTCCACTACTATCAACATTTTGGTGTGTAGCATCCCAATTCTTCCTTGTGCTTACATAAACATGTGTACATATGTATTTTTCCCAAATACCTCATTTTATAACTTTTAACTTTCTATTACAGTCATCTTTCTAAGACAGTAACTACATCACTTTTTAAGGCTGCACAGTATTCCCTTTCGTATTTGTGCCATATTTGATTACATTTAGACTGCTTCCAATTTTTTCACATTGCAAACACTTTGATAAACATACTTTTACATATAGCTTGTATACTTGTCTGATAATTCCCTATTGGTAAACCAAGAGGTGGATTTGCAAGATGGAAAAGTACAGCCTACATATTCTGATGGATGATGTCAGTTGTCTTCTAGAAAGGAGGTATCAATTTATATTCTCACCAAAACCTCGTGGGAGTGCCAGTTTAACTGGATTCCATTCCTAAATTTATTGCCTTGAATACAGTAAACACATCCTCAAAACAATGTATCAAAAATCTCTGCATACTATTAGTGTGTTTTCATTAAGTCTGAATTTAATATAGCAATTTTAGTTGTTCAACGTGGGATTCTATGTTTATTCTTCATCCTTGGCTCAGAGCAATTTATATTTTGTAACACTCAACCCCTACATATAATATGAAATTTATCTATGGGGGTAAATTTATAGATAATTTTTAATTCTGTCATCCACAAGTCTAAGAATTAGCAATCCTTGATTACTTAGAGTGTTTCATTATATTACATGGGGCATGATATGTACCATTAGTCAGAACAGAGGTGTGAATAAATTTCATACTTCTCTTCTAAGACTGAAAAGGTCATTATGTTGAGGGAACGCACTTAGTAAAGAACACAGTTGAACCCAAGGTAACTTCTGGAACAGGCATTCCTTTATCCTCTCAACAGGATGTATCTAATACAGAGTACTCACACATACACCCAAAAGAAGCAGATGCTTAAGGAAAATGCTGGTAAATCACAGAAGAAATTTCTAGCTACTGCTGCCACTATGAGGTCAGGTTTCTTAAATTAGTATCGTAGAAGCAGAAATTAATACTGTTAACTATGGATTATATAAAAAGATGGAAAATTTTCAGAAATTTTGAAGCCATGAAACAAAATAGATTTTTTTAAAAGGAAGAGAACAAGGAATGTAGGAGAAAATATAAAACGCATCTATACTAACATGCACACTTATTTTGGCGGTGCCCTTACAGAAATAAAACCACATTCTTAAAGACATAAGTAGTACATTTAGTGTTGTATGATCATAAAATTCTTAGTCGCGATGCTTTAAACAATCAAAGGGGCTCTGAAAATCACCTAAACCCAAATCCTTCCTTCTGCAGATGAGGATGTTTTGTGAAATAACAAAGGTTAAATAGCCAGAATACAGTCACACAAACTAGTTAGTGGTGGTCCTGGAGCTTTATTTAGGGGTGTAAAGAAGACACATAACAGCTTTTTTCCTATGATGAAACCAGGAGGGAATGGAACTTTCCTTTCTAAATTTCCTCTAATTTCCTATTTTCTTTGTCTCCCGCTCCCTCCCCTCCACTCCTTTCCTCATAGCCCTTAACAGATGAAAAATGAGCCAGTTACCGGAATTCCAAACCTATGGACTATCTATTTCTTTATTCATTTCATTAGCAGAAACATTGGGCCTCTGTAGCGGATACCTTAAGATTTTTAAAGAGACTGGGAACAATATTTAAGCCCTAACTGTCTGGGCAGTCGCTCTCACTCTAACCTTAAGTAAAACACAGCTACTCTTGACAGTCGAGGGTCTCGTCTGGGCCACCCTAACCTGCATACGGTGCAGAAGTCAGGGCCGCTTTCCTGACAACCCGCTACTCAGGTTGTGGCCTGTGGTCCAGCAGCACCCATCGGCACCCTCTAGGCTCCCACCTCAGACCTGCTCCGTCGGAATCTGCATAGCAAGATCCCACCCTGAAGCATGAGCAGCACTGTTTTAATACAGGTCTCTATGCCACTTTTCCCTTGCTGAAGAGTAAAATGGGGATAGCACTAAAAATGTCCCATTTTATTGATTTTTCCTTATTTCTTTCCCTTTTACTTTGTAAGACTTCAATCACATACATTTCTTTGGGGCTAATAAGCACAGAGACCAACCCCAAACTCCAATATAGCTGTCAAGAGAGAAAAGCAGAGTTATGAATTTGATTTTTTTTTTTTTTTTTTTTTTTTTTTTTTGAGACAGAGTCTGGCTCTGTTGCCCGGGCTAGAGGGCTCAAGCTATCCTACTGCCTCAGCCTCCTGAGTAGCTGGGACTACAGGCATGCGCCACCATGCCTGACTAATTTTTTCTATATGTATTTTTAGTTGTCTGGTTAATTGCTTTCTATTTTTTAGTAGAGACGGGGTCTTGCTCTTGCTCAGGCTGGTCTCGAACTCCTGACCTTGAGCGATCCTCCCACCTGGGCCTCCCAGAGTGCTCAGATTACAGGCGTGAGCCACCACGCCCAGCCCATGAATTTGATTTTAAGTAAGAATAATTTGCATTGAATTTTTTGCAAACTGCCCTGCAATGAAAATATTAGGATTGTATATAATAAAATAGTAAAGTATGCCCTCAACCTTTATATAAATTTCATTTTAATGCAGGCAGGAAGGGACAATTTTATTCTATTATTAATATATTAAGGACTGTAGGCTGTCACACAAAGTGGCACCTTCTCCTTTGCTATGAAAAACAAAGGACTGCAGAATTTTCTCTCTTTAAGCTTTTGGACTTTTCTATCCTGCCTCCTCGATCGAAAAGGAGAGGTGGGTGAGGCAGAGATGCTGCAATGCAGGGAGGCCCCTCCAAGCTGCGTCTACTCCCGTCCCCATGGGCACACCAAGGGAGCTGCACAGGTGGGGAGAGGGTGATAGACATGTTACAGCCCCCTTGCTTGGCGGCCATGGGTGAATGATGGTCAAAAACAGGATCAATATCAGCTTAATGCATATGCTCACACTGAATGAAAACCTTGATGGGCCTTTAAGAAGGAACGTCCATCTTCAAGTTCCAACAAGCCACGCTATAGTGAAAACTGTTGAAGTGTCAAAGCTACTATTCTGTGCCAGAGTGAACAAACACATGCTTTAGTCTTCACAGCCCATTAAGAAACCTGCCATAATCAGACGCTACTGACTTAAATCTGTAAGTTGCATTCTAGGATATTACCAGACTAAATCCTCATTCTGTAAGTCAGCTCAGTGGCTGAGGTCAGTTACCACAGATCTTTATAATTCCACTATTTCCTGGCTCCTCATTTAATTTTCTTCTCTGCCTTGAGCCAGGGTGACCAGATAACTTAAGGTCCAAATGGGATGCTTTTGAGAGTGTTAAAATACTAAATAGATGGGATAAGGGGACAACAGGCATAAACTAGGACTGTCCCAGGCAAACTGGGACATATAATCTCCCTATCTTTAAAGAACTATTGGAAAAAAAGACAGGGGAGGGATAACAATAAACAGAAATAGTGAGAGATTGCTATAAAGACATTAGAAACCAACTATAAAAACAGGCATCTTATTTATTCCCATGCCGTGAGACTCAACACATTCTTATTAATGAGATATAGTAAAAACACACTGTGGGTGCCAAGAAAGGCTGACAATAATGTGAGATGTCAAACAAAGCTGTGTTGTTCTCAATGTCATCACCACTTAGCATAAACGTCAATGAAATGATAGCTGGAATGAGAGCAATCTCAACCATCCTCATAGAGACTGTACTTGACATTGAGGTGCACCATTCCCCTCAGTTTAACCAGAGTCTCATCCCTTAATTATCTACATGGTTTCAGGATAAAAATTCTCCCAGCTTCTATTTGGAAAAAAAAAATGACAACAGACATGTCCACAGTTTTACAATTTTACAATGTTTTCACATTCATTACCTTAGCTAAGCTCCCAAACAGCTTCATGAAACAGTTTCTCCCATAAAAGATAAGGAGATTGAAGCTCAGAGAAGTGCGCTCCCCTTGGCCTGTGACTCTGTGACAGCTCTTATTATACTGTGCTTTTGTTCCTATCATGTTCCTCTTCCCCACTGGGCTTTAAGGTTTGCAAGTGCGATGATTATGTCATCTTGGTTTTCTGAGTACCTAGCACTCAAAGCCTAGATACCCAATATGCAAAATATTTTTAATTAAACTAATTAAAAATTATTTTTTGAATGAATGGATAAATTCCATAAGAAAAGGAATTGGTACATTTTTGTTTCTGTGTCTATGTTCTTACTTTATGACCCAGAGATGGAAAATCTTATAAATACAGTATATTTTTTTTAAAATATTGAGATAATCCTGTTACGGACAAAAGAAACAAGAAACTTACTACTACATAGTTAATACAGCTTAAAGGAAAAGATCACCTAGAAATGGTGGTCTCTAATCTATAGATTACCTGTGCGCAAGGTACATAGGAAAGCAGAGTGTTGCAATGTACTGAATCACCCAGAGCCCTTCATTTTCTGATTTCCCTGGACTTCAACAGCATCTCTATGAAAAACACGTTCCCAAAACTACCCACTGGACTGATATTTCATATCTCTGCTATAAATAAATGTGAGCCAGAAGAAGAACTGAGGTTGTTCAGTATTTGTTGTTCTGAATCAACAAGGAAAAAATAGCTTGGAATCATCTGACGCTGTGGATACTTACAACCTTATTAAAGAGTTACCTCCTCAAGACCACTCCCTTAAGGCAAATTAGAACGACTTAAAAAAAAAAAGAGGGGGATTAAATATAGATTTGTAAAAATGAAAGAACATGGACACTAAGAAACTATACTTGTTTGCTATAGTTTTCACTAGTTTGGAACCTGACCAAGGTTAAAGATAAATGCTATAATGGATTAAATTTCATCGAAAAGCAGAGAAAGAAACCAAAAGAGGTATAAAGTGATAATGTCTTCTTAAATTTATGTTTATTACTTATTTCTCATAGAAATATGAGTAATAAAAGTACAATACAGCATATTTACTTATAATGCCAAGAAACACTATAGGACATCATTATGTAATAATTACATATCTTATCCAGAACTTAGTTGTCTAGCCACAATAATTGGAACACTAATGAGAACAGAAAATAATCAAATAAGTAAACTATCAAAAAAATAGTATTTATGAACTTAGCTTTTACAGAAAGCCTAAACATGGCCAATTTACATACGGTTCTATTACCTTTGGGTGTCTCTCCCTCATCCCCACCCCACAGCCCACGCGAGACTGCAAGGCCATGGGATTGCTTCAGAAAGGCATAGTAACTCAAAGGCAAATTCTTACAGCAAGGGAAATAATTTAAAAAATGATGTTTAAAAAGCAGAAATGGACCTGGTAGGGTGGCTCACACCTGTAATCCCAACACTTTGGGAGGCCGAGGTGAGAGAATTGCTTTAGCCCAGGAGTTTGAGACAAGCCTGGGCGATACAACGAGACTTCATTTCTACAGAAAATTTACAAAATTATCTGGGCTTCCTGGCAGATACCTGTAGTCCCAGCTACTCAGGAGGCTGAGAAACAAGGATCATTTGAGCCCAGGAGTTCAAGGCTACAGTGAACTATGATGACACCACTGCACTGCAGACTGGGTGATAGAGCAAGACCCTGTCTCTAAAATCAACATAAATAAAAAGTAATAATAATACAAAGTCTGTAAGTATGTAATCAATTTCAGAAAGTTTTCAAAACAAAATTATTAAATGTAATTAGACAAATCTTGTGCCCTCTGGAAAGGTCAGCTGTCCAGACCAACTTATTCTCTGACGGAGAAATATAATCTGCATTTTTACTATAATTTACCTTTTAAATATTTTTTTCCTTCTATCTCCTTGTGGTGCCTGCTGATAGCCATACTTTCCAAAGGTCTGCATATCGCCAAAATAGGTCTCCTAAACAAACTTAGAAAATCTTGTGAAAGGAAACGAAGAGTGAAGCACAACTTTACTAGGTGTCTGCTCTGCTCTGAACTGTCAGCTCCATGGGCCATCACACCTCAGACCTCCTGTTTTCCCTGCACATCGTCTAGTCTAATGCCCCACACAGGGTAAACATTCAATAAATGTTGAAATAAATCTTTTAATTTGTGACTAAATCATGAAATGATTTCTTAACCCTTTACCTTGTTTTAGTTGTATAGACCAGTGTGTGTGTGTGTGTGTGTGTGTGTGCATATTAATTTTTAAACATTAGGGATTTAATTTCTTAAAAATATGAGTCCACTTATTTCACTGATTATTAACTTAAGGTATAATTCTTTAACTCCTAAAAATTTCAGAGTAGAACTTAATTCCTTTTTACCCAGGTTAATGGTAATTTAATGCTTCTTCTCAAAAGAATAACGCACACACACAAATTGGAAGTACTCATCTTGATTGAAACCTTAGTGACCACATCGATTTAAAAATCTGTGCTTTGTTTAACTGCTTTCCCAGAAGACAATATAACTTAGTCTCCAGACCTAGAAGGCCAGGGTCCACTCTACTTCTGTACTCTGTTACAGAGGTTAAAAAGACTGACTTTACAACATTACTGGCATTCTACTGCATGTAGAATAACCAAGGCAATGACTGCGTCAGAAAGAATGGTGCATGTTCTATGTAATGACACATCATACATTGCACTAGAATATACGTTTTCCTACATGCAAAACAAATCAAAGCTAAGTCCAGTTTATTTATATCAGAAGCTTTTAACTAAATCCTCACGGGAGACGGCCCCTAAAGTTCGGACCAAAATTTTGGGTGGACAATCAAACAAACAAACAAAAAATGTACTGCAAAAAGTATCCTATTTTGCAAAAGGAACATTTAAAGAGTTAAGTAATATTGAAAGTTGTTTTGAAATAGCAAAGAGCAGATCTTACAACAAATACAGTGAAAGTTAGTCATCAAAAAGATATTTGAAGGCAGTGGCTTTGCATAGCTTATGAAAGTTATGAACTTCCTCACCAAAACATGCAGACATACACACACACCCAAAAAATATGTATGAGACTTCAAAGGAAGATGGAGGTAGAGGAATGTCACTCCCCACCCTCAACAGATCCTTGATTCAAAATATAAGATCCTTCATTTTAAAGCATAAGATATTTCCAAATTCTGATCTATCCAGACACTTCAAAATAACCTATCCTATTTTTATGATTCCAAATAGGCTTTCCTTGTTTTTTTGGTTTATAGAAAGGTGCCTAGCATATTTATTATGGAGCTACAAAGTAGAAGAAAAAAGATAAATTTACTCAGTAGTAAATATGCATTTTAAAATATCTTCTAGAACACAGGGATACTTACCCTCGCCATCACTTCAACACTGGCTTTACAGAGAGGAAAGGCTGCCAGGGAAAGGCATAAAAATAAAACTCTCAAAATACCAAAAGGAAGTACTAACCTTCTTCCATCTATAGTAGAAGCTCACTAGATGGAGGGGGGAAAAAAAAAAAGGTGACAGGCAGCTATTTACTGTGAAGAACACAGAAATATAATTTGCCTTTAGAAATGCAAATAAATTTCAAATAGTAATCATTAATACCTGTTAGAAAAGTTCTTGTTTGGCTTGAGTTTTTCTCCCAAAGATGGAGAATTCTATCAATAAATAGCCAATTCATAGAAATGTAAACCATCTCTTGGTTCCAGTGGCTGAGAATGTCCAAGAACCAAGAATTGAGTTTTTTAAAGGAAATTTACAAAAGTAAGCTTATGTACTACTGATATTAGCAAATCAAATACTTGTTCAAAACCAGGCCTGCCAACTAAGCTCTACTCTCATTTTTGCAGTTACCATTTGCTCAAGTGTGAATCAATTCAGAGAAGCTGCTGTAAAAATAATTCTATCCTTTAAGGTTAGGGAGGATGAGGAAATGGCTCCTGGCACGTGACCCGCAAAGAGAAAGGCTATTCCTTTCCACTGCACGAATGGGGTAACTTAATCATGCAGTATTCTGCAGACCCATTCATTCTAGGGCCTTTCACACTATTATGGTACAGAGGTAACACAAGTCAAAAAACACAGTGAGATAAAAGAGGTAAAAAGTCCAACAACTGCTGTATCAGAAGTAAGGTGGTTTAACCCACTGAAAAATCCAAGCCCACAGTTCATCTGAATTCAACCTTCCAGACATGGCATCCTATTATTCCCAATAAAAACAAAGTATACCCATGGAGACAGAAAGTACATTAATGGTTGCCTGGGGCTGGGGGTGGGGAGGTTGGGAGGAAATGGGCTTATGACTGCCAAATCAATATGGATTTTCTTTTGGGGGTGATGAAAATATTCTAATATTGTTTGTGGTGACACTTGCACAATTATGTGAATTTACTAAAAACCATTTAATTGTATACTTTAAATGGGTAGATTGTATGGCTTGTGAATTAAGGTTAAGGTAGGATGAAAAGACATTAGAAGAAATGGACGGAAAGAAAGAAAGATGCAAGATGGGCAGAGAAAGCTTCATGGGGGCCTTTCTTAAGGAATCGTTCCTCTATCAACCAAGGACACAGTGTGAGCCTCCATGCAGTTAGGATTTGAGGATGCCTCAGTTCCGAGTTCCTTAAGTGCAGGGCCATATGCCTTAAAATTCTTTGGAATCCTAGTGCTTAGTACAACACCGTGAACTTTGTAGCAGCTCCATTAATGTGTTGATGATGGTGGTAGAGATGCTCTTATTAGCCATTTCACAAAACAAACCCATGTCTTGGAAAGGATACACAAGATACCGAGAAACAAGGAGGATTACCAACATGGAGGCTGTACTTTACTTCCAATGACCAAAGCAAACATCTGATGAGGAGGATTCTAACTCAGGAAACAACAATTAGGTAAAAGACTTTCATTTGTTTATCTGATAAAGACTATACACACACATACCCAGACTACCTTTAAACATACTGTACACATCTAATTGCATTAATTATCACTTCCATGGGGAACCTAGCTTCTTACAGCTGAATTTCTCACCATCACAGGGCTTTTCCCCACACAGGACTACATTTTTCAGGCATGAAGTATTATTGGTCGTAAGTGGAAAATCGGTTTGGGCTATCAACATGGCTCTTGGAAACATCTGTTAAAAAACTGACATCAAAATTTAGCATTCCCTTTTTAAATGTCATTGTTGCACAGGTGTGTATTTAAAAATGCTGATGTGCGCCCCCAAAAAGGAGTTTCCGTTCAGAGGGACTAGCCCTGCCTGAGCACTTGGGATGAGGCTGAGCAGCCAGGAATCTTTGATTTCACAAAGCATAGGATTGGGGATGAGAGTCTTTGTTTTCCTAACTCAGATGTGGAGTCATCCTAACATGGAGCTGAGTACGATGAGATCTGGGAGACTGCTATGGTCTGAATGTTTGTGTCCCCCCCCAACCCCCAAATTCGTATGTTGAAACCTGACTCCCAAGGTGAAGGTATTACGGGTAGGTCCTCTGGAAGGTGACTAGGTCATGACGGTGGAGCCCTCATCAATGGAATTAGTGCCCTTATGAAAGGGTCTGAGGGAGCTTGTGAGTCCTTCTGCCCTTGTCATGTGAGGACACACAACAGGCCTCGCCAGACACCAAATCCGCCGGCACTCTGATCTTGGACTTCCCAGCCTCCAGAACCGTGAGCAATAAGTTTATAAATTTCCCAGTCTGTGGCACTTTGGTACAGCAGCCCAAACTAAGACAGACACCTTACTTGGAGTTTGAGACCCACACAAACAGCAGAAGACTGTGGCATTGTTTGATAACTATTTCATCCAACATCAAATCTACATGTAGAAAGAAAGTGGATTCTTGCCACATTGATTACTGCCAATCATAAGAATGAGAAAATTAAAGGGAAGGTGTATATTTAAGTGAAATAGGGAGGAATGTAATCCCAGCTTAAGTGAAATGACAGCTTTGAAGAGACCTGTTGAAGCCTGGTGAAACAGTGTTCAGCGTAAGATCTGAAGAAGAAAAGTGTGTCTTAAGAGTGTTTTTATGGGATTCCTACAGGAATGTAGAACTTACATTGGGATGTAGTATTTTTTTTTTAAATGTACTATGCCTTTTATGAAGTTTCTAAATCATTAACACTTTATTTAGGTGAATGTATTAAAGTGCACGACATAAATGTAGTCAAATCCATTTGCTCAGCCTTAGGTTAAAAGGAATAAGCTGCCCCTAAGTGGTGGACATTGTTGATGTCCCTTTGCCTGTCTGGTCCTGGCAATAACACAGTTAAATTGAATGGTAGAGAGAAGAATCACTCTGTAAAGGAGTCAGAAGAGAGAATTTCAATGATCATACTGATTGAGGACCAGAGGAATCTGCAGAAGAGAATTATAAGGAACCAAGTGCTTCTTCAATGGCAGATGTTAAATTTAACAAGTTTATGAAAGACAACAAAGTCAATCTATCTCAAAAGAATGGACAACTCAGTTTGCCCAGAACCTGGCGGTAAATGTGTTCTTTGCCAAATATTCTGCCTATAGTTGACAAGGCGTGCTAGGACACTTTACAGAGCTGGGGCTAATGATGCAATTTGAGCCCCAATAGCCAGGAAATAGAGATTTATCTGAGACTCTGTTTATATGCTTATCCTGAACAAAAATAGAATAGCCCTGACACAGCAGAGGGGGGCAGGTGACAGTTACCTTCTTGAAAGGCCAGACACTGACCATGAGAGAAAAACCTCAGGAAATGTACAGGAAGAGAAGAAAGCAGAAGTGGCTAACATGGTTCAACCGAGACTTCAGCCCAGTGGGTTTTACTGGCACCATGGTGGAAACGCAACAGGAGCAGAGCCCAAGTAAGCGAACTCTCTATTTCCATCCGGCTGAGTCTTGTTTGTAACTAGTCTCTGACACAGATGACAGGTTCATCTGCACTTTCGTGTTGTCATGTTGGACAGACCAGAGAATTTCAGACAGTGATAGGAGATTGACATATTTTTTCATGTTACTGGTCTGCCAATAACCTACTTGAAACTGGAGAATTCTATGATGTACCCTCAATATTAAGACATTTAAGAAGTTGATGAGGCTGGGCGCAGTGGTTCATGCCTGTAATCCTAGCACTCTGGGAGGCCGAGGTGGGTGGATCGTTTGAGCTCAGGAGTTCGAGACCAGCCTGAACAAGAGTGAGACCGTCTCTACTAAAAATAGAAAGAAATTATCTGGACAACTAAAAATATATATAGAAAAAATTAGCCGGGCATGGTGGCGCATGCCTGTAGTCCCAGCTACTCGGGAGGCTGAGGCGGGAGGATTGCTTGAACCCATGAGTTTGAGGTTGCTGTGAGCTAAGCTGACGCCACGGCACTCTAACCCAGAGGCAACAGAGCGAGACTCTGTCTCAAAAAAAAAAAAAAAAAAAAAGAAGTTGATGAAAAGCCTCAAGTAATGATAGACTAAGTAGAAAAAGAACCACAACAGTATACTTCTTGAATGAGCCACATTTCATCTACCATTAATCATAAAGAGCAGGTAGCTAAATCAACTCACCCATTGCTATGGTCTGAAGGTCCCGTATTAAACTTGTGTTGAAACTTAAGCCCCAGTGCAGCAGTATTGAGAAGTGGGGCCTTCAAGAGGTGACTGTTATCATGAGGGCTCATGAATGAATTAATCCACTCATGGACTACTGGGTTAATGGATTAATGGGCTATCATGGGAGGGGAAATGGTGGCTTTATTAGAAGAGAAAGAGAGAGCTGGCACGTGAGCACACTCAGCCCCTTCACCATGAGACTCCTGGCACCACCTTGGGACTCTGCAGAGTACCCACCAGCAAGAAGGCTCTTACCAGATGTAGCCCCTTGACTCTGGACTTCTCACCCTCTGTAACTATAAGACATAAATTTCTTTTCTTTATAAGTTACCCAGTTTCAGGTATTGTTATAAGCAACAGAAAATGGACTGAAACATGGCTCAATGACAGTTTTGCTAACGTATCTTAATGATTATCTTTGATAAGAACTTCTGGATCTTCAATTTCAGTTTCCTCCCATGTAGTATCATAGTAATGATACCACATGAGCTAGGATATTGAACAAAATATATCTGTATGTGATCTGGGTGTGATGCTTGGCACTTTTGCAGCCATTCTGTCACCAGGCAGAGCCAGTCTGAGGATACATAGTACATGGTAGATGGCACAGTGGAAAGACAGTAAGAATTGAGGTCTCTGATATCATTTAGCCTCTGAATTAACCAACCCCAAGACTTGCTTTCAGGACTTATGAAACATATCAACTCTCCTTATGCTTAAGGTAATTTCCCACCTGTCCCAATTTAAGAATTCCTTTTAAAATCTATTATATATTGAGGGTCTCACATAAAATACTCTGAGTACCCACTATTGGAAAAAGTATCTGAAAACCATTTATCTAAAAAAATTCTAAATATCTTAACATTACGTATTTTACCTGAAAAAACATACATTCATCCCTTGTTTCTTGGTCCCACAGGACAGTGGCTCTCAAAGTGTGGTTACCAGATAAAACATTATCATCATCAGGGTACTCAATTGAAATACAAATTCTCAAGCCGCACCCCAGACTTGGTAAATCTGAAATCCTTGGGGCGAAGGCCCAGCAGTCTACGT
This sequence comes from Lemur catta, assembly GCF_020740605.2. Taxonomy (NCBI): domain Eukaryota; kingdom Metazoa; phylum Chordata; class Mammalia; order Primates; family Lemuridae; genus Lemur; species Lemur catta. The sequence continues at coordinate 64,063,783 of NC_059137.1, forward strand.
CTGAATAAGTATCCCTAGTGATTCTGATACATGCTAAGATTTAAGAACCTCTGCTGTAAGAAACATTACGACATCAGACATCAGTCATCATTAGTCACAATCAAATGAATGTCCAAGCATATAGAATAGGCTACATAAGTACCACCCTACCCTCCAGCTTCTAAACAAAGAAAGTATTGTCATATTAATAGATGATGAAAGGACGGGGTGCGGGGGGGGGGGGGGGGAGGAACATTCAACAAATGCTCAAACAAAAGCTTTCACATCATTATTGTATATAGATAATGAGAATATTTGGTAGTGTATGAAGGAAATAAAAGACCTGGGAATAACAACCTTGAGAAAGAATGGGGTTGAGAAGAACAAAACTCTTCCAATTAGCTAGGAGAAGTTTTGCTGATATAGCTGAAATTAAGGAGTTGTTGGAAGAGTGGAATAAAGTAGAAATCCTCAAAAAGGGGAAGGGGCACATAACTAGATGAAATACAGCACTAGATAAAATATTCCTGAAAGGTGCAAAGGTTTGAACAAGGGACTAGAGAAGGGCTGGTGAAGTCCTAAGTGGCTTGGTAAAATGCTCTGAGGGAGAGCTTGGCTTTCGGGCCTAAAGGAAGGTTGTTGAAGGGTGTACAGGATAGAACGTCCAGCAAGCGTGAAGTTGTCGAGTGACCTTTGAGATCTGGGCAATAACTACTGTGTTGATGGGAACTGACTGAGCCTCCATGATATCCTTAATATTGTCCTGTGTGCTGTGGAGCAGAAAAGAAATGAGGATATGTGAGTACTTACAACCCAGGTATAGAAAAGAAAATAGGGAAGGAGGATATTTAGGCTTCAAGCACCCAAGAAATCAGCACATACCTTGAATGACTGGAGGTGCTAACGATTAGAAACAGTCAAATAGGCCAATAGTTTAGATATGAACGCTGAAAAGTGTGAAATTATTCTGATAATCTCAGCAGGAAGATTCTGCATATGGAGATCCAAGAGCACAGTTCTCAGTCTGGCTGCCCATTAGAATCCGTGGGAACTTTTATGAAAACACACTGGCTCTTATTCTAGACCAACTGAAACCGAATCTTTAATTGATGCTTGGAGAAGCATATCTTTTAAAAGCTCCCTAATAATCCTGATGTATAACCATTTGTTCAAGAACATTAAAAAAATAGTGAAACTAAGAAAACTTAAATGAAGAGAGAATATTAATAAATTTTGAATGCCATATTTACTGTTTATTACTCTGCTAATATGGAGTTCTTACTATTCTAATAATGGAAAGGAATCACTATTGCTCTATTTTAAGGATTAGCTCTAGTCTCAAAGGGGCTTATTATGACCAGGACATAGAACACTTCCTTCTGTGGGTTATGTTAGTCTTAATAATATTTTGGGGAAAAGGTTTGCACAAATAAAGTCAGGGTTTGTGGTTCTCTGAAAAGTACACTAGGGAATACAGAGAAGCACAGACACACCCTGAAGGACCTCAGAATCCAGCTGGAGAGATGTGACCTTCTCACAGGTGCCAAAATGAGCACAATAGGCAGAGAGTGGGCAAGAAAGTTCCAGGGAGCCAGGGAAACTTGGCCGAGGTCTTGGGGGGTGCCTAGGATCTGGAGGCGAGGAGTGGATGTTTGCTGGTGGGCAGGCACAAAGTTTTGTAAGGTCACTATGAGAAATGGCTTGGGAGATGGTTGACTCTCTACCTCTGTTCCACCCAGCTGGTTACCATAGTAACCTCGTTCCCTTCCCAGTGATTGGTTTAAGAAAGAACATGTGACTCAATTCTGGCCAAGAAGATGTAAAGAGCCATTCTCTAGGGTGCGGAAGTTTCCTCATTCCTAAAAGAGATACATGATGCCCTGCCTGGATGTGATGCTTGGTACTGTTGCAGCCATTCTGCCACCATGCAGAGCCAGTCTGAGGGTATACCAGCACATAGTAGATGGCAGGGTGAAGTGACAGTAAGAACCTGGGCCTCTGATGATATCACTGAGCAAATTAACCTCAAAACTTTATCTCTGAACTTACATTATGAAAGAGATAAACTTTCCCTATTGTGAAAGGCAATTTGATTCAAGGTTTTCTTGGGGTTCTACTTGCATCTAAAATATATTCAAACAGTAAGACTGGAAAGATGAGTCAGAATGGATTCTTGAGGGCTCATAGGCAGGTTCAGAGGTCTAGATTTTGTGCTATGGGCAAAGAGACTTTATGAAGTAGGAATGTTATGAGAAGGAGTGGCATTGTTGATTTTAAACTGCATGGCAAGAAAAAAAGGGTTGGGTTACTCATCAATAGCTCATAAAAGCTTTAATTCCATAATCATCTTATGGGGCACCAAAAGTGATTGTGAAAAAAGTCAAGATTGGGCAGAAAATGTACAGAATCTCATAAAATGTGGAGGGAAAGAGCCAAGTTACCTCTGTGTATTTGCTTTGCTACACATCCATTCTTATTATCTGCTTTGATGAGGCCTCCCTGTGATAATCAATTAGAAGTTAAATTCTCAATGTAGCTCACTGGAATGGACATATTCCTCTTCCTTCCCCCACACATAGAAGCAGTCAATGTGCAGCTACACAATTAATTTTAAAAAACCCATCCAAAAGGAAGGCCTTGCCCTGTGCCCTGAAGGTTGCTAAAACTGCACATGAAAGAAGTTGTAAAAACTGCACATAAAAGTTATTAAAAAAAAAAATTACAAGCTGCTTTACTTTGCATAAAACCCCTATCTGCACCAGTTACAGTACATGTAGTAAGTAATTATCTTCTCCATGGTCCCAACAATTATCTACTCTAACCAGTTTTTAAAATATTTTCCATTCTACTTTCCTTGTAAGATTAACAATACAGTTCCTAAACCATTGATTCCTATAACCTCTTCTCTTAGGGCCCCAAGGTAAAGTCCAATTATCCAGACAAATAATTACATGCTGTGGATATATCATAACAGAGATCAAAATCTAGGAGCATGGAATTTCAATAATATTTTTGGCCAAGAAAATCTGGAAAAGCTAGCTGCCAATATAGGATATTAAAGAAAATAAGAATTCTGAATATGAACAGGAGTTCACTGCTACTGTCTAAGGTTTGACTACACCTAGTCAAACATCACTTCCTTTTCAGCCAAACCTTTATCACGTGACTACTAAGGGCTATTTACAATCCTAGGAGACAAGGACTAATGACACAGTATTTGTACTCATGGAACACAGAGTGATGGGAGGGAAGTTATTATGACATACTAAAATTTAGCTGTGTGTTAAATATTTATCCTAGCGGTGTGAGCTACAGAACCACAGAGCAGCAGTAGATAACCCAAACTAGGATGTGGGGAAGGGTTATCAGAGGACACCATCTCCGAAATGAGTCTTAAAGATGAGTAAGTTGGCCCTGAAAGGCAGGAAGTACAGTCTTCAAAGACGATGCAGAGCAGATGCACAGGGAAGAGGAGACCACAGGATGGGGTGTGTATAGGGCAGTTATGGGAAATTAAATATGCAAGGGATGGGTGACTAACCATTTTGTATGCCAAGCTAGAGAGCTGGTTTTGATTTTGAAAGCAATGGGAGTCACTGAAAGATACCTAAGCTCAGAAGCCACAGGACTGGGTTGATTTTTAGGAAATACTGCTCTGACTGAAGTGAGGAAAACAACTTGCCTAGAGGAGAAGGAACATGGAGGAAGGAGGCCCTTAGGGGCTGTTCCAGTGAGGAGGCATAGAGAAAGAATTAGGAGAGAGGTCTGGGCTGGAAGTATACACAAAGAACCTGCGTGCGTGCGTGCGTGCGTGCGTGCGTGCGTGCGTGTGTGTGTGTGTGTGTGTGTGTGTGTGTGTGTGTGTGTGAGAGAGAGAGAGAGAGAGAGAGAGAGAGAGAGAGAGATGGTTGAGCCCAAGGTTATAATTGATGGTCCTCAAGGAGAGGAAAGAAGTCTTAAATTTTGATGTGGAATACCATGAAGACCATGAAATGTTCCTGGTTAAGGCTGCCTACAGGGGAAGTCCCACAAATCCTGGGATGCTAATGATGGCATACAGCATTTCTTTTCTGTAAACTTGCATAGATAAGTCTGTTTGCTGGGCATAGACCGTACTGCATATTTAATCTATTTCCAGCTCATTTGCAAATCCATGTCCTTTGTCTCAAAGGCAAAGGAGTAAGAAAATATTTGTGGTGCAATGCAAAACATTAACACTGAATAGAAACAACAAAAGATGCATATCACTCCTAGAACTGCTTATACAAGGATATTTGTTTCTACCAGCCAGTCATACCCTCACTTTGCCTTTTTGGTAAACAATCAACAACCAAACTTGACTAAGCTTTCTGCAGCCTCTCACCTTCCACCTGAAATGAGTCTATGCTTTTGATTATTACTTTTATTCTTACCATCATTCCCTTTGTTCTTTTTTTTTTTTTTTTTTTTTTTTTGTTTTGTTTTGTTTTGAGACAGAGTCTCACTTTGTTGCCCAGGCTAGAGTGAGTGCCGTGGCATCAGCCTAGCTCACAGCAACCTCAGACTCCTGGGCTTAAGCGATCCTACTGCCTCAGCCTCCCGAGTAGCTGGGACTACAGGCATGAGCCACCATGCCCGGCTAATTTTTTTTTTGTATATATATATTTTTAGTTGGCCAGATAATTTCTTTCTATTTTTGGTAGAGACGGGGTCTCACTCTTGCTCAGGCTGGTCTCGAACTCCTGACCTCGAGCGATCCACCCGCCTCGGCCTCCCAGAGCTAGGATTACAGGCGTGAGCCACCGCGCCCGGCCCCCTTTGTTCTTAAAGTGAATGCTCATGTTCCACTTATAAATGAGCTAATATATGCAAAGTGCCTAGTACAGTGCCTGACACAGAGGAAGTACTCAGTAAATAAGTTATTATCACCTGCTGTTTAAAACACTTTCTTCTCTCCAGGTCATTGATCAGGGAGTCCATTAGTTTAATTCTCTCCACTTTGTTATACTGATTCTCTGCATATATGTACACAAGGTGCTAGATCTATAACATGTTTGCTCTATGGATCACAACCATGAAGCACTATAACTGAGCTGTTTGGGATCTTCACTGGGAGAAGGGAGAATCAGGTGTCCTTTGTTATTTGTATTTGCTTCAGGGACTAGTACATTTCTCTCAGGACATGTGTTTAGATATTTATAATTTGTTTGCATATGATGTGTCTTACAGGAGGCACGAGAATAGTTAAGTTACTGAATCAGAAAATGTCATCGCTTTTCCTAGCAACTCATCTGAGCAGATGGCAAATGACTATTTTTATGGCTTGTTTCTCTATTACATGTAGAAATATTTATTAACATTGTATTTCTGTCACATGTGTGCAACCAGCAAGAAACCAAGTTAGGCAGCTGCCCCAGTGGCTGGGGGAAGGGAGAGTGAATGGTGGTCAAGTCTAGCTTTTGTCTCAGCAGGTGAGCAAGCGGAGCCTTGGCTTGGGGGGAGGAGGAGCAAGGAAAACCTGCTTGTTCCTAATGCCAAAAGGTTCCAATCAAGGCAACCCTATCAGCAGCCAGGAGCCACTCTCATGAGGTAACACCATCTTTCATCAAATCTGAGATGTCACCGACCACAAGGTGTACATTATTTTATGCACCACTGAGAAGGCAGAAGCATCCAAGATGGGGAGTTGAACAGGGAAGCCCCACCTGAAGCTGGGGAACCAAAAGGCCACAAAGAAATAAACCTGCCAGGCAGAAATGGATGGCAAAGAGATGCGCATGTTTCAACCTGGGCACTGGGCAGAGGGAAGGAGAAATCTCCCCTGAAGAGTTGAACCAAAAGCCAGAACTCACCTAGCTTTGCATTCTGAGTCCCCACCACCACTTGGTCTAAAAGCCCCCAGGCAGGGAATCTAAACTTCCATCTTAGTTGGGTAGTGCTCCTGAGGACCAGCAGAGGCAAACTCTCTGGAAGAAGGGGACTGCCATGGCAGCTCTCAGCTGCATCCTGATTTCAGATACATTAATGCATAAAAATATATACATCTGGGAATAGAAATACAGGAACCCTCACGCACTGTGAGGCCAACTTGGGAGTTGCCTGGGGTCTGGAGCTAAGAATATCAAAATCAAGAAGAGGGAAAGATAGAAACCAAAGTTAAAAATGCAAGACAAGGTCCAACAGCTGACAGACTGAAGGAAACAAAAGCAATGGGAGACAGGCAGAGTCACTAGGGACTCTGCACCCAGGAGCAGGTCAGGGACAGCTAGGCCTGGGCTACAGCTCTGCCCACTTGTCTTCTGACTTTAAGAACCAGGAGAGGCCGGGCGCGGTGGGTCACGCCTGTAATTCTAGCACTCTGGGAGGCCGAGGCGGGTGGATCGTTTGAGCTCAGGAGTTCGAGACCAGCCTGAGCAAGAGCGAGACCCCGTCTCTACTAAAAAAATAGAAAGAAATTAGCCAAACAACTAAAATACATACAAAAAAATTAGCCGGGCATGGTGGTGCATGCCTGTAGTCCCAGCTACTAGGGAGGCTGAGGCAGAAGGATCACCTGAGCCCAGGAGTTTGAGGTTGCTGTGAGCTAGGCTGACGCCACAGCACTCACTCTAGCCCGGGCAACAAAGCGACACTGTCTCAAAAAAAAAAAAAAAAAAAAAGAACCAGGAGAGACCCTTCCAGCTTCAACTCCTCATCGATAAAATGCAGAAAATACCTTCTCCAGGATTACTGAGGAAATGAAAAAAGCAACTATATCTTAAAAGCATTTTACATACTATAAAAGCACTATGCCAATAAAATGATACTTATTATTCTTAATTTAAATATTCTGAATGCTCCTTTAGGCAGATCCTGTGTTTTCTCAATTTTTTTCCCCTAATTTTCACTTAGCAAAGGTTTGTACATAAATCAGGCCCTTAATACACTCTTATTAAGTGACTAACTAAATACTGCCAACATCTGGCCCCAGCCCTATTCAGCCCCAAATTCCTGAGGGCTGGTTACCACAACGGCTGAAAATAGAAAGGGAGGGAAAAAAAAAAAAAGCCACCAATCCAAGACAGAATGTATTTGTGTTTAAACAAGTACACAGTACTCACACACCCACCCTTAGTCTCCCTAAAACTCACACCTACAACAAAACCAAAATACAAGCTGGGAAGACATGATGTTTTCACAACAGCAGGCTGCAGTTAGACTCCAGGAGGCAACTTTAGAGTGGATCAAACAGAATAGAAGACAGAGAACCTCAAAATGAAAGGACTGTTCATTACTGGCAAAAAAGACCTTCAGTATCATGAAAGAACACCTTAGGAGAAGTGACCAAAGTCTACGTCTCCTGGAACACCCTGGTGTCTGCTGCCCAAGCTTATTAACAGGGATAGCAGGGAAAGGAGGTCCTTGCCAAGACACAGTGGTTCAAGTGAGAGGGGAGATGAGGTTCATGGCTGGGAGTGAGAAATCGGGGGCTGAAGATTTGCAACCTGAGTAGCCCTGTGTCCTCAAACGGGGCTTCATGGTTCAGGGAGAAGAACTGGAAGGAATGGAGACTTGGGTTCTTCCAGGCTCTGCCCTCACCCATCACATGCCTCTGGGTGGACTTGTCCATATAAGAAAAAGTTGGACAGGATGATCTAAGCCAGTGTCCCCAACCTTTTTAGCTCCAGGGACTGGTTTTCATGGAAGACAAATTTTTAATGGGGGTGGGGGGTGGGTAGCAGGAGATAGTTTCAGGATGATTCAAGTGCATTTATTGTGCAATGAAACCTCTCTGCTAAGGATAATCTGTATTTGCAGCTGCTCCCCAGTGCTAGCATCACCACCTCAGCTCCACCTCAGATCATCAGGCATTAGATTCTCATAAGGAGCAGAACTAGATCCCTCGTATGCACAGTCTACAGTAGTGTAACAGAGTGGTCGCCCCTCCTCCCACAGATATGGAAGGGAAATATCGGGAGTGGGGAATATGTAACAGAGGGAAAAGCCTGAAAACAAAAAGCAAAAATATTTTCTGTCTCTTTAACACATCCTGCACTCCCCTTTTTGAGAACTAAAGCCTATATCCCTGCCTCAGGCTAGTGGTTGGGAGGAGCAGGGTAAGTTTTTTGTTATTAATATTTGTGCAACAAGAGATGGCCCAGCTTGGACTTGCTAAAGGGAGGTCTTGGGTAAAGGTCATGAGATTGTCTTCAGTGGAGATGGGACCATCAGAATCATCAACTGTGGTTGAACAGCAATCGCCTGAAGCTGAGAGGCCATCCTTTAAAGGTTCTATATTTCTGCTTATTATGAGGACTAAGGCATTTCAGACGGGAGTCTCCATCTTCCTCCTTTGCTGGCAAAGTAATAAAATGTCTCTTTCCTTCCTCCTCAAAACACTTGTTCTTATTCTTCTGATGCGGCCTTGAGGACAAGTGGCTGAGTTTGCAGTAACACCAGGGTTAGAAAATCGAATGTCACTGCTGATCTGACCGGAGGTGGAGTTTAGGTGGTGATGTGAGCAATGGGGAGCGGCTGCAAATATAGATGAAGATTCGCTGGCTCGTCCACTACTCACCTCCTGCTGTACAGTCTAGTTCCTAATAGGCCACAGACCAATCCTGGTCTGCAGCCCAGCCGTTGGGGACTGTAGCAGTATCACCCCTAAGACAACACACCCAGAGACTGATCATTTTAAAGCAAAGGTCTATATTTGGCCAAGGGGCCTTATAACTTCTTCCATTCATTTCATTCTGAACATTTGTTTCAGTAACCATTTCAGAATATTTCTATGGGGGCTGTCTCAGTTAACAAACCAGAGAAAGGTAGAAACTTGCCCAAAACACAAGTTTTTAAGAAGTGGTCTCAAGTTCTGGCCTTTTCCAGACATTCCTTGCACTTTTAACAATGGATAACTATCAGAATCCCCAACCCACAAGTTTCCTGTAGATTAAAAGAGAAATGAAAAACAAAAACATGGAGGTCCAAGATTTGCCCAGTAATAAACAATTTTTCTGGGAAACTGGAAACGGTTTATTTCACCTCAGTCAGGATGGTAGCCAGTATTTTTGTTGGACTCAAATTCTTACAGACTTAAATATTTCCTATTTTCAATCTTTGGCTCACAGCTAAATAGTTAAGGATTCTTATCTGGGGGCCCCCATTTGATCAGGATTTTGGAAAACGTAGTTCTAAAAAAATGCTTAAACAAATCTTTCTTGTGACAGTAGCAGTCTTTTCCTTCATAAGGAAATCTGGCCGCTAGAGCTAATCTGCAGGAATTTGCTGCCAAAGACGACAACCTCTGTGGGTTTGTGGGGTTTGCCTTAGACATTAACAGTCCTAACTGCTGAATGCCCCAAAGACTTTCAGACCCTGGTGCATCTTACTAACACAATTTTGTTAGGTTCCACTGCTATTTCATAATTTATAAACTAAAGAACAAAAGAGTTAAATAGCTTACTCAAGGGCATAAGTAAATCCCAGTCAAGATTTAAGCTTTGAACTGAAGACTGTCTTTACGCCCCTTGTCCTCAGAGGCAGGAGTTCACTGCTGGTTTGGTAAGAAAGCTTTCTCTTTTAGTTACATTGTTAAAGGAGATATTGGTTTGTTTTCAACCTCATTGTTTTTTAATGCAACTTTCATGATGCCTCTAGGTTTTTTCCCCAGCTTTACTGAGGTACACTAGACAAATAAAACTTATACATATTCAAGGTGTACAATGTGGTGATTTTATATACATATATCAAATATATAGTGTATATCGACTACCACAATCTAATCAACACATCCATCACCATACATAGTTACCCTTTGTGTATTGGGGGGGGCGGGTGAGGATGCTTAAGATTTACTCTCAGCAAATTTCAAGTAAACAATATGGTTTTATTAACTATAGTCACCATGCTGTATAGATTGTCAGAATTTATTCACCTTGTAACTGTGAAAGTTTGTACCGTTTGACCAACACCTCACCATTTCCCCCATGCCCCAGCCCCTGGTGACCACGGTTCTACTCTTGGCTTTTGTAAGTTCAACTTTTTTAGATTCCACATATAAAGTGAGATCATATGGTATTTGTCTTTCTGTGTCTGGCTTATTTCATTCAGCGTAATGTCCTCCAGGTTCATCCAGGTTGGCATAAATGGCAGGATGTGCTTCTTTTTTTAATGGCTGAATAGTATTCCATCATACATATATGCCACATTGTCTTTATCCATTCATCTGCTGATGGGCAGTTAGGTTGATTCCACATCTTGGCTATGGTGCATAATGCTTCCATGAACATGGGAGTACAAGTATCTCTCTGACATACTGATTTCATTTCCACTGGATATACACTCAGAAGTAGGACTGCTGGATCATATGGTAGTTTTATTTTTGAGGAAACTTCATACTGTTTTCCATAATGACCATGCTATTTTTATTCCCGAACAGTGTAAAAAGGTTCCCTTTTCTCCATATTCTTGTCAAAATTTATCTTTTGCCCTTTTGCTAACAGCCATCCTAATGGGTATAAGGTTATATCTCGTTGTGGTTTTGATTTGCATTTCTCTAATGATCAGTGATATTCAGCACCTTTTCATATACCTGTTGACCATCTGTATGTCCTTTTTTTGGAAAAAATGTTCAGGTCCTTTGCCCATTTTTTAATTGGGTTGTTTTTTGGTATTGAGTTGTATGTGTTCTTTATATATTTTGGATATTTAAAACTCTTATCAGATATATGGTTTGCAAACATTTTGTCCCATTCTGTAGGCTGCTTTTTCATTTTGTTCACTGCTTCCTTTGCTGTGCAGAAGCTTTTTAGGTTGATGTAGTCCCACTTGTTTATTTTTGCTTTTGAGGTCATATCCAAAAAAAAATCATTGCTAAGGCCAATGTCAAAAAGCTTTTTCCCTATGTTTACTTCTAGGAATTTTATGGTTTCAGGTCTTACATTTAAGTCTTCAATCCATTTCAAGTTAATTTTTGCATGTGGTATAAGATAAGGGTGCAATTTGATTCTCTGGCATGTGGATATTCATTTAATGAAGAGACTGTGCTCTCCCCATTGTGTGCTCTTGGTGTCCCTGTCAGGATGTTTCTATGAAGCTCTCCAGGTATATACTAGAGCCATTTGCCATTTAAGTGATCATTTATGCATTTACCATTTTCTCCCAGTGGATTTTAAGCTTCTTCCCAGGGCAGGGACCATGCCTCATTTATCCTGGTAACCATCTTTTGCCACACCCAGAGTCCCAACACAGAGCCTGAGGAGAGCATAAAGTGATGAGACACACAGATTATTAGCTTTTTTGTGTTCCAAGGGAAGCCTTTCATAAAGACTAAAAACACAAGTCATCAGTTCCAAATAAAGTTATGTAGGTTTCAGGTATTCTCTTACTGGCCCAAAGTAGACTACTTCTTATCCCCTATAAATTCTCATGACACAACAGAGCAACAAAAGCTCTAAAAGCAGACTGTATTGTAAAAAAGACCCTCAACCTATAAGCTTAAAGAAGAGCTGGAAATTTTTATATGAAAAACAAACTTTATACAAACTTCCTTCCTTTCCAAGAGGCTTTAGCAACACCAGAGATTCCCAGGACAAAGGCCTCCTGGCGGAGCATTTGGATTTCTTCATCTCCTGTGTCTACACTGCACCTCTTACACTGGCAAGGGCAAAGTTCACGTGTGAAGGCCAACAGCAAGAAGCCAGGATGAGTCACATGGGGGTTTAAGAGTAAGGGAGTGAGTAAGCAGGGCTGGAAACTGGAATTTGAGCCACATTTGTGCTAGGTTCTGCTTAGGAGATGGGAGGGCAGCACATGCTCTTGCTGAGAGGAAAGGAAAGAGGAAATCACTGCTGGCTGGAGGAATGTCTATTAGTTATGGGAAAGAAAGGAATGGATTATGATGGAGTTTCAGATTTTTTTTTTTAATCTCTAATTGCCTAGAATCTCTGTTCTTTGCAGATTTAAGAATAAAATAGATACACCAGTAAAAAATGATTGAGGTCTAAGGCCTTTTAAGTTGTGTGTGTTCTTCTCCCCTAGTCATGGGCCACATGGTCAGAAATCTGTGTGGACATAGACTTTTTCGGTAATGATGACTTGAGAATTTCCACACTGGCCAAGTCAGTATTACTTGGAACTGTAACCTGACTCAAGTGCACATGAAGGCTTTGCTCACAATTGTTTTACTATAGTCAGTAATGCTTCATAAGGCCCAAGTTTAGTGATATAATTTTGGCAGAGCTAATATAAGTAGCTCTAAATTATTAATTTATCTTTGGGTATAATTAGTAACCATTCAGTCTGCTAACATGTTATCTGATGCCTTTATCAGATGAGGCCCCAAAATAAAATTTTTAGCTTAATATATTAGGCTTCCCAAAGGGTCAGGTGGACTTCAGGTAAGAAGTCTGAAAACAGAGGAGATATTGGATTAAATAGCTTAGATTTTCAGTATTGGTCATTCTGAAAGCATTTTGGCAGTTTAGTCCTTAAATGAGGATTTAGACGAGATGGGATATTATAAATTAGAGAATTTTATTGAAGAGGCTTAACACTGATTAATCAAATGATGACTAATTTCCAATCTGGAATTTGATCAAATCAATTAGCAAAACTGGTACCCAAAAAATGGTCTAAAGTAAAACTGCTAAGAGGGCTGTAGTCATTGAAAAAAGAGGTACTATTATATTTTACTCCATCAAACCTTATACTGCTAAATTCTATTCTATCCTAATATTTAATTTTTAAAAGTTATTATTATTATTTTTTTTTGCAAAGGATTACTTGTTCATCTTGGCCCATGAAAGCAGGTTTTACTTAGATGATGGGTTGTTTAGGAGTTAATGTCCCATTCCAAGACAGGCCAGGAATGGAATGGGATGTGGTTAATGGCACTGAACAAGAAAGAGTAAGAGCATTTCGGAAGACACCAGTGTGCCTGAGTGAAGTTTTGTGGCCTGCCTAGACCTGAACTAGACAACTGAAAATACAACAAAAGAATTTAAAAATACTTGGAAAAATAATCCCATCCAAAGAGAAGTTTGCTTAAAGTATTTTACAATTATAGCAAATAGTCAATATTTTAATAAGTTTCAACATTTTATTGTGGGAATATATTATAGATGAAACCCGTGAAAATTACAGGAAGGCTGATTTGAGAAACTGTTCTGTTGTCTGTATCCACCCACAAATCAAAGGTAAAATTACTTGTGGATCATCCCATATCTTTATCCCTAGCTGAATGCTGGAAAGCTATTAAGATTATATAGTAGTTCATTTGATTCTTAAAAAAATGACAGATTTAGTTATTTTGAACTAATGTCAGCTATTCTTTGGGTAAATACATGCTTTCAAAAGATAAAGCAACTGGGCCAACCAAATCTGATGATATATGGAAAGGGACAATATGGATAGTATTTGTCTGAACGAGAAGACTTCAGCCTTGATTTAATACTACTATGTTCTCCCTCAGTCCCTCTTCCATCCAACTGGATAAACTGAACAGTGGGATGCTTCTATTATAAGTACCGTATGGCTTGAAAAGTAACATTTATACAAACTATTCTTCAGACATGGATATAAGCATCCTCTCCAAAATTCAAAAGCACCGTAAATCTCTCCTATTCCTTTGAGACAATAATTAACTCTGAAGCAAGAACTGAAGATTCTGCCCTCCTAGGAAGCTTTCACCTGACCTGGGTCAGCATTTAAAAAGAGAGACTTACACTTAGTTATGGCTATTTTTCCTCCTAAGGGTGCTGTGGGTTTTCACCAACAGATACTGAATTTAAGTTCAGAAAATGTTAAGTCCACATTTAAAAACAACATTTTCTTAAGTCACCAGGTACCTGAATAAGCAAAGTTTGGCCAGTAGTTCTCTACTGCTCTTCTTTAACAAGTTTATTCTGTGTTTTAAGGTGGCAGGTGAGTTTGCTCAAACTACTCGGAGCAGTAGATTGTACCTGGGATGATGTGGTGGAGACAATTTGGCCTCAGGGCAGATATCAGACATTAGGAATGGGAGGAAAAAACACTGCCTCTCCACCCAGAGTGCATGAGCTTTCTTACTGAATTGAAGCATCGCTTCTCACATGACTGATTTGAATGTTGTGGCTAGAGTTTAAAAAACTGAGCAAACTCTAACATCATTTAAAAAAATAATTTCATGGATGCCTACTGTGTGTGTAAAGCGGTGAATCAGATGCCTAGGAGTGAATATAAAAGGATACAATTTTTGTTTAAAAGGAATTATGTCAGGCCGGGCGCAGTGGCTCACGCCTGTAATCCTCGCACTCTGGGAGGCCGAGGCGGGTGGATTGCTCGAGGTCAGGAGTTCGAGACCAGCCTTAGCAAGAGCGAGACCCCCGTCTCTACTAAAAATAGAAAGAAATTAAACTAAAAATATATATAGAACTATATAATATATATAGAAAACTAAAATATATATAGAACTAAAAATATATATAGAAAAAATTAGCCAGGCATGGTGGCGCATGCCTGTAGTCCCAGCTACTCGGGAGGCTGAGGCAGTAGGATCGCTTAAGCCCAGGAGTTTGAGGTTGCTGTGAGCTAGGCTGATGCCACGACACTCACTCTAGCCCGGGCAACAAAGCAAGACTCTGTCTCAAAAAAAAAAAAAAAAAAAAGGAATTATGTCCTGATAAACATTTTCACAAGGAGACAATATCTGCTTCTTGAATTTTAAAATGTGATCTGGAACTGAGAACACTACTTTTTTCTCAATGAATGCCACAGTTTTACATTACATAGGGTCTAACCTGTGTATTTTGTTCTTGGGAATACCGTGCTTTACCCAGAAGAAGGTGAATCCCATGGTTAGCATTAGAAATGATCTTCAGGATGACGCCTGGTGTGGAGGGGGATTACCGCAGGAGGCAGGTGGGCCAAACTTACTTCTTTGATAACTGCCCACAATAAGCTTGGCATCCGGAGAGCAGTTCCATAAATATTGTTGACTAACATCCAGGATTTATTTCGTCCTCCTCTCTGCCCACACCCTCTTTCCCTAAAATATTCCACTCTATAAATAGACATTTTCTTTTTTACAAAATAGATAATCTTAACGGAGCCTAGTCCCGTGAGAAATCCGAGCAGCAAAGAGGAAAGCAGAACAAGCCATTCGAAGTGCGTACATGTATGCGTCAGGAACCGGCCTGCTGATCTGAGTTTCTGCCAAGGAAGATAGGTGCAGAGTGTCAGCCTATCTGCCTAAGTGGATGGTGGGAAAACTTCAGCCCAGGAAGTAATTTTTCCTGCCAGCCCAGTTTGGTATGCCTCCCCCCACAGCCAGCTGAAAGAAGAGAAGCTGGCACCTTATCACCATCAAGCAGCTATAAAGGTGACACTGGGCTCTGCCTGCCAGGCTGCCTTCAGGATCAGACAAGACGGGGTAAAGCTGCGGGGTCCCGAACCTCTTTGGCCAGAGAGCAAGAGTAACTACTTCTCAGACTAAGCAGATAAATCCACATGAACAAAGGCTAACATTTTTTGAGAAAATTAATGAGGAAATAAAACCTAGGATATTAGACATTTGCCACCCCTCATTCCTTCTCCCTGATCCTTCTCCTGATTCCATTTATGTTTTAAAGACAAAAGATATGTCTGGTTTTGAAAAATAAACATTTAACAACAAAGCCAGTGACAGTTGTAGAAGACAAATTGTTAAAGAAATTAAGCCATTGTTAAGTAAATTGGACACAGTGAAATAAATCTAAAGACAGTTCAAATGTTAATAAGGTCTTTGATATACTTTATTAGACATAATAGATTCCTTGCAAAGAGTGGAAAAAAAAAAATCAACCTAACTGACCCACCATTCACTTATGGTACTATATTATAAAAAATAAAAATTATTCTTAAGACTATTAATCTTCCAGGGCAGGGATTACATTTTAGACATGTGATAGATTACATTACTATTCATCAAAATGTCCTGCTCCTTCCCAAAGGGGATTACATATCCCTACCCCTATCGAACTCATAAGTGGCCATGTGACTTGCTTTGGCCAGTGAAATATTAGCAGAAAGGCCATGCATCACTCCCAGGAGGAAGCTGAAAGAACTACACTGAATGTCACCTTGCTCTTTTCCTCCTCTGCTACGTGAAGAGTAGCTATGATGTAAATAAATAGAGGCTGCTCCATCAACAGACTGAGGTCAACACTGAGCAGAGCTGCAGCTGACCCACAATGGACTTGTAGCGTGAGTGAGAAATCAGGGTTTGTTGTTGAAAGCCACTGAGATTTTGGGTCATGTGGAATAATTACTATCTTGATTGATATTGAGTGTCTTACATAGGGCACTTAATAAAGCTTGGCTGGATGGATGATAGAAAGTATTCAGAATCCCAGTGGTCAAATCTGGTACGTATTAAGTGAATATAAACTAAATATTTCTTTACAGGGTGTGAAGACAAGCAGCTTTTAGGTTAAATGACAGCAGTGAGACATGACCAAAAAAAATAAAAGAGGTTTTATAAACTAAGGATCTGGGTTATGCAGTTTGATAGTAATTTAAGCAGTGCCTAACGTGCCTAGTCTAACAATCAGCACAAGACCTGCCATCTATAATCCAAGCTGCTCCAGACGTGAGTTGATAGAATATTGTATAAATCCTGAGGATTCATTGAACTGGCTGCCAAAATGACTTCACTCTAGTCCTTGCAGATGTATCTTACAATAGGTACGTTCTAGGGATTGGATGAAAGTTAAAAGTACAATAACCCAAACAAGTTCCCAAGTTTACCTAACCCTGAAAATTCTGTCTTGTTGACCAACACCCTTTAGTATTAAACATTTCTGTATTGAGCTTCAGTGGGGTGTGGTCCCAGCTGAAGCTGGGTGGGAAGGTGACACTGGGCTGACAGTTGCAGAAGAATCTCTGCTGATCCTTAATATGGGAAATTTTCCTTAGGCTTTTGTGCCTGAACAGGCTTGTCTGGGCAGGCAAATGGCATCAACCCAGGTGCCGAACATATACTATCAGCTAGCATTGCCTTTGGATCATGGCACACCAAGGACCAGAAATAGGCCAGCATTCTCCCACCTGGATCCAGCAGTTGTTTTCCCTGTTCTCTCTTTCATTCCTCATGGGTCTTTAGGTAGGTCAAGTATCACTTGCGATCTCCTCTATCACTATCTTCTGTCTTAAGATGTCAAAGGGAATATTTAGGAACAGTTTGTTCCTAATGTCTTGGACATACTTTACGGTAACCTAACCTGTATCATAGGCTGGTGTTAACTGCACTAACACAAAGACTAACCAGGGAAAGTAAGTTGAGAACACGCCAATTAATCAGGTCTTTACCTGGAGGATATACTGTGGGACTGGCCCTGTGCTAGGTAGCATAAGAACAAACGGGAATCCTACATTCCAGCCCTTAAGCTAAAGTAGCTTTTTTAGTCTAGTTAATGAGAAAAGAAAAAGAGAAAGGAAAGATTATTCCTCTTATTCTCCACTAGCGCAATTTAGAAATGTGGATATGGAAACCATCACAAGTAAGGCTTCCTCCACCCAGTGAACTTTTATAGGAGGATAAAAACAGGGAAGTCTGGCAAAAAAGAAGAGTGTTTGACACCAGATGGACTAAAAGAGCAAAGAATACAACGCATTCTCAGGTGGTCCATTAACAGTTTCAATTAAAATGGTAATAAAAGATACTATATAGATCAAGAAAATGATACAAAAATTCACATGAGAAGAAACAATTACAACTTTCAAAGAAAATTATTTTAAAAGGGGAGGGGTAAGCAGGGTGGAGGAGCATGGACAACCCCGACATGAAGTGTAGGCTAAACAGAAATGGATACAAGGAAAAGTACATAAGGTTGTATAAAAAGTATGCCATAAGATTTTATATGTACAATTTTGTACTATGTAAAAACTGTGTTTATGTAGAATTAATCACAATCAGAATATACAAATAAATACAAATGAATAGAAGGTTAAGGTGATGGGCCTTGGTTGTGATTTTTTTCATATAAAGTAGATTAATATACATTTTTTTAAAAGATTATACCCACTAAATTCCACAAGCCCTACACCTCACACCAAAACCTCTAGTCCAGCAGTTCTCAATACTGGGCAGTGCAACGCCCTCCCCCCACCCCAGGAGGCACATGGAAACGTCTGGGAGTGTTACTGGGGAGTCACGTCTGAGGCGCACTTCTGGCATTTAGCAGGCAAGGGCCGGAGTCGCGGAACCCTGCAACACACGGGACAGTCACACACAAGGAGGAACTCTCCTACTCAACACTCCAGCGGCACCATTAAGAAACTGTCACTAGCAATAGGACAAAGATCAGTTTTTCTAAGACTTTTCAAGTGCTACCCAAGATACACTATAAAAATTCCAAAACTCAACCAAATACCATTAAGTTTATATCATTATGATTTTAAAATAAATCCAATTTTTTCATTTAAAAAAACTGGAAAAGTATGTAATCTCTCCTCAAAGATGGAAATGGCTAAAAGATTTTACATGAATAGAGAAAATCGCCTCATTTCCTGAGAGAAGTCATGTCGCTTTCACGAATAGAAACAATAACTAAGCAGACACTGACTAAAGTTTTGGACCTTATCAATACACTATTATCCCCATGGCTGTTTTGTGAACTATTATCAGTAACTCCTGCCCTGGTCTGCAGGTTCAAAGAGAAAGCAGCAAGGAAAAGTGGCCTGAAATCCTGCAGCCACTGTCATGACCAAGAGCTGAGCACACTGCTGGCAGATTTGCTTGTGAAAAATGGCCTTCCAGTGCTTGTAGCTCTTCCCCCTGGCCTCAAATAAGGAGGGCGGGAGGAGAAAATGGAAAAATACTCTTTCACGTAGGCTGCAGCAATGAGATGCTGTATGCTCAATCAAATGGTTTTCCTACTTTCATACATTTTCAGTACCTGAGAACTGAGATCATGTTTAACTTCCTAAAGGTTGTCGATGCTGCCATCTAGTGAATAGTCCTTTTTACAACAGGTCACAAAAATTTAAAAGCTCATGAGCTTATATTTCAAAAGGATGTATAAATATCCTGTTTTTAATGTTATTTGCACTATCATTTATTTTAGATTAAGAAGAAGAAAAACTAATAGGAAGTTTGCACTCTGTGGATTCCCCAATAGGAATTAGGAAAACCTCAAAAATGAGTATAATAGGGGCATATAATCAAATTCTATTTTCCTGTAAAGGACAGAAGCTCTGCTCCGTCTCCAGCAGTGACTGCTATAGCTGTACTTATTATCAGTGTGCTGCAGACGGCATGCCCACTCCGGAGCTGCCAGCTTATCAAACCTTAGAGACCCTGTGAACTCTGTATCTGGTCACAATTCCTTCTTTGTCTTGGCTGCTAGGGAGCATGGAGCCAAATGAGTGGCCTATTTCCAGCGTATTAAGAAGATCTTACACATACATGCTATCTCTATCTTCACTCCCCATTTCCTCTTCTTGCTGTTTTCCCTCTGTCTCAGTATCTACACTCACTAATTTTTTTTTGTATGCTCTCTTAAGCCACCATAAATTTTTGTCTGAAACAAGGTTGAGCATATATAAGCAAAATACATTAGTGTTATCTGCTGCATGTAAGATGCTCCTGCTGGGAGCCTCATCATATATTAATAACCACAAGCATATGGCTCCCAAATAGCACAGGCAATGGTGATTCCTGTCTTATGTGACTCTTAGGATCTCTTTCTACTTGTTAAAAGTCTGCATTAGCAGAGCTGCTGCTTGTCTAAACCAGGGTTCAAACTAGTGTGACCATTAACTCAGTTATAATGGCTGTCTTTTTCACATTCCAGTTTGGCCTCCTAGGACGTCTGTTTTAAATTCCTGCAGCTTCCTCAAATGAAGGGACTGCTTCTTTACTTCTCATCCCAAAATCCACGCTGTCTCTTTGTTTCCACGCTTTGTCCCATTCCTGGACCTAGTTGACCCATATATTCCAAATTCTTTTGAATAAAAGTTTTTTAAATATAAAGTCTTATTCAAAGGCAGAACATGAACTGTTATAGAAAAAGGCATGAAGATAACAACACTGAAACCCTGAGGACTCTCCCTCAAAAACTCAGGCTGATGTGGGATGCCTTATCACCACTTCAGCACCGTCATCCTTCTCCAAGAAGTGGGGCCCACATGCTGTTGAACTGCATTCAGTCAAGTTTAGATAATGACGCCCAGTGAGAGTTCATCACTGGGACATCTCAGGCATTGTGTTGAAATTCCCTTGCTTATCTCCAGTCATTGGCTATTAAAAAAATACACATTGCAAAAATCACATTCTCAGTCCTACACCCAAGAGCCACAACACTCGGCTCTGTGTATTTTCTCCAGAACTGCCAAAAGCACAAAACAACTGGTAGTTTCCTATTAGCAAAGTACAGTGTAGGAAGTGTGAGTGGGTTGGCGTGGGAAATACTATGGGTAATATGTGCATTCATTATGCAAATGAAAGCAGATTTTTAAATGTTTTTTCATATGTACAGGCATGCGCACACAAGAATTAGATGGTCGAGGTGAAGAAGATAACTGAAATATTTCTGGGAAGATAAACTATCAAAAATGCCTGGGAAACCGAACAATATCTTCTGAAAGTTGATAATTAACATCCAATGTTCTGAATTTTATACATACTCCTATCTCATGCAATAAACTATTTTATTAAAAAGCAAAGCGAAACATAACTTCCTCCATGGCTTCCTTGTTTGGAATCCAGCTCCTATGCAGGGAGTAGGCACTAAGACACGCCTGAAAAGCATGACAGATAGGGGACGTGGGTCTCATGGTTTGTATTCCAATTTCAGTCATCACTTGAGACCTCCACACCTTCCCATCTGTGTCCTACACATAATGCTGGAGGTAAGTCTAACCACCCAGGCTTCATAAGTAGGAAACTAAGGCACAGAGTCAGTGAGGAACTTGGCCAAGTGGGCTGGACTCTCGGTTCAGTGACAACTATCTGTGACTTACTAAAAGATTTCTTAGTTTGCCTGTTGTTTTTAGTAGAAAGCTGTAGACTGGGCCCAGTATTAGCAAATAGAACTCCAGGGACTGACAGTGACATCACTAAAGGCCAAAAACCACCAGGCAGGTCAGGCCAACCTTCCCTTCAGATGTGGGGATGGAGACAGGGCTGGCAGACGGTGATAAGTTAACCTAATTAGAATCAGGCCAGGGGAATGAAGCGAGAGTGAGCACATAAAGGACACAGAAGACGCCTTCGGTCAGAGACAAAGAATTCAAAACAACCCAATAAAACCACCAAATGGGAGAATACCATTGCATTCTTCTTCTATGGGCTCATGGAAGAAGTTAACTGTTTATAAACAGCAGTCTTGCATATCGTCCTCTTTCCCTGTGCTCAGCCATGATTCCCAGAAAAAATGGGAAAGACCACAAACTTGATTTCTGCCTATGGGTCTACAAGATAAAATCAAACATCAAAGGTACTCAGGTCAAGATGTACAAGCCAAAAGCTGTCTCAACTTACCCTCCCAGCTTTTCAAAGCTAGCTATCCCTTCAGAGCCTAAAATATACAATTCCTCTCTTATCTGCAAGGATTCTTCAATGACCCTTAAACCCAGGAAAGCTGGGGCCTGCTGGTTCCAGTCATCTCTTGATCAGAGTCAAGGGGGCATGGACATCTCTTAACATTACCTGACACAGGAGCTGCACTTTGTCAAACCAGCTGCTGTATTAAACCAACACTGGACACCTCTACATCTTGTTCAAAGAGGGAACTGCTTGGATGCCATTTTTAAATCACATGGCTAAACCAGTACTTTATTTCATTTTACTTTTTCAACTACATAGTAAGTATACCATCATTACCTCCGTATCACTCCACTCTTCAGAAATCTTTTCTCATTCTATTCAACATCTGCTTAAGGCTTCATTAGGGTTTACTTTGGAAGGTAGGACTTAAGTCCAGAGAGAAATTTCTTTTTTATCTTACATATTTCAATACTATTCTAATTTATATTCTATCTATTCTAAGAGTTTTTGGTAAATATAAAGTGTTTAACCAAATCAAAGCATATTCATACCTTTAACCTATTCTTGTGAATTTATCCCAAGGAAATAAATTATTATGACCTGAAGATTTCACGGCAATGATTATCTAAAGTAGCAATGAATTAAACACAATCTACATTTTTAACATTAGAAAGATGGTTTATAGATCACATTAATCTGATTAAATATTATTTATCATTAGAATTGCAAAGGCTTTGTAAATGAGTGAAACACTCTAACACCTTAAGTAAAAGCAGCATTCCAAATAAAAATTAAACCACATAAATAAAATGTAAATGAAATAGATAAGATAAAAAATTGTCTATGAGAATGGTAAAATTTATCTTAATAGGTAATTTGAAAATATTTTGTTAATGTTCTTTAATAAATATAAAATACTTGCTAACCCATCGCCTGAGAAAAATTAATTTTGGCATAGTTCTAAACTAAGATACTGGCCAAACTAAGATACCTCTCCTTTATTTAGAGTTAACCTTATTGGAATTTATAAGCTTTGCTAAATGTTATAGAAGTCCACTAAAGGAAACAAAAAGAAGTACCAATGGATTAAAAAGCAAAATATGTTAGCGGGACTAATGGCTACTGAATCTATTTAAAATGGACTTGAGGTAGCTAGCAATCAAGTTTAAGGAATGCCCAAAGAATTTACAAACAAATCCATTTCACTTAGAAGGAATAAACTTATCAAATGCTTTCTAAATTAAAATACTATAGTGGCATCATAACACTACCAGGATTATCAGTTTAATAACATAGTAAATTATACTAGTCAAAGCCCACTGCTATTTGTGGATAGTTTTTCTTTCTTTCCTTTTTTTAACCAATTAAAACTTTCTGAAAGGTTAGGGGTCAAGTTTTCTTCCCTTTGGGTTCTTAGAACATGAGGATTTTTGATGATCTTAAAGACCTTCGGTCCCAATGGGTAGCTGGGCAAGGCTGGAGCGTAGGAGGCCAGCAGTGACCTCGAAACTAACCAGAAGCGTGAGTACATGCCCATGTGTTATTTCCCAAGCTTCCATCCAAGAAAGTGCTGTATTGAAGCAATGTGTATGAATGTGTCTATTATGCGTATCACCATGGCCTTATCCCACTCAAAGTCTTAGCACTGGCTTAATTCACCTCCCTTGGATACAATCTAGACCATCACTGGGGTGGAGGCTCTTAAGTAACTTTATGAGTTGGCTTCATCTTGATAGCTTCTCAGGTGTGGTTCATCAACCACACCTAGTAACTGACAACCTTTGTGAACAATTTTTCAATTCTGTTTATCCCTTTGGCTTGATGAAAGACAGACTGACCAAATCAGCCTGGGTGATGACTGCACTATTCGAGAAGTAGAGGCTTGCAGAGATAGCCCTTCCTTGTAACTTCAACTGCCTTCACAGGTTCCATATGCAAATACACTAAAGTTAACCATCTTCATCTCACATGCTCTAAAACAATGACCTTTTTCTATATATAACACTGAAATTTTAAAAAATTATTCCTTTTAGCTAATACACAAATATTGATGAAGGAGAACTGGTCTACTGTCATGTAGAATGTGATACACATCAAATGAAGTCATTATTGTTATAATTTTGAAAGTGTTATACCCTTTCCTTCAAAGATTCTATGGTATTAGGTAAATTATACACACACAGATTTTTCACAAGGAAAAACAAATGTTACAATAGAGACAACCAGGTAAAGATATCAAGAACATGAAAGAGGGTTGCTAAGGTGCTTCCAAGAGATCAGCCTAATTTTAACACCACACTCATTTCAGTGTTTTTTTCTTTGCCTAAAACCCTCGCCACCCGACCATGATATTCCCTCAGAGTACCAGTAAGTTAGGAGAATAAGGAAAGGGAGAAGAGATTCCCTACAGGTCTGGCAACAAATTTTTCTAGAATTCTATTGCTGGGCCAAAGAGAACAGGCTGGCCCTCCTGGACGGGGGTGAGGCATGTGTGCAGGTGTGTGCAGGTATGTGCAGGTATGGAGTGAGGTGGAAGCAAGAATCTGCACAAGAACCAACAAGCCCACGGGAGAAGTACCCAATCGAACCTGTGTTTAGCAGGCATAACCATCTGTTTTCAAGTGGATTTTGATAAGCCAAATTTAACTTTAGTGCCATTCTGAATGACCCAACAGCGTGCAAAGGAATTAAGGAAGGTGAAAGAGTATCATTGTGCTAATTAGCAGTCTAGGACCCTGTTATAAAGAACGACCCATGAAAACTCATAAAATTAGAATTCAAGTTCCAGCCCCGAAGTTTCCCTTGGCATAAAACACTTAAAACTAAAAGTGGACAACTATATCTCACCAGCTGCTTCTTAGTTTTTAAACCCACTCAGTAGCCTGCCTTATCTCTTTCAAACCTTCTGAGAGCAGGGACTTTGTCATATGAAAGCACTGACTTACATTGCATCTTTTATTTTCTAAAAACATATTTTTTAAAATTTTATATATATTTAAATTCTATTTTGTGTGTATATATGTATATACATGTAATTCAATGCTATATACTGGGAGAGAACTTTATGGTTTTTCTTCCCCTATAGTATTTCAAAGAGGGGAAACATATTAATATTAGTTTGACAAAATTGGCTGAATATGAAAACCCAGAACCAGAATTGAATGTGTGGCAGAGTTTGTTTAATCGCCACGTGTTCTAATGGGAAGGAGGTCAGAACACAGGGCCACTGGACAGCACAAACTCAGCTTTCCCCTTAAATGCCACCTGGTGTGTGCAGACCAGTTAGTCTCATTACCACTCTCCCCCATCCTGGTCACTGCCCAACGCATAATAAAGTAACTCTCACCAGGTATTCATCCACTTACAAAACCACAGGAGCATACCATTATGGGCACAGCAGCTGTCTTAAGTGCTCATTTCCCCATATTCCAAAGTACTAAGGGAGACTGGGCCGCAGGGGAGGTCTCCATGTCTATCTCCTCCTTCCCCTGCCGCTGTCCTCAACCCCACTAGCCTAGACCACCCATCCCGTTCAATTCCTGGGTAAGTAAGTTTGATCATGTTTCTTTTTTTTAAAACCCAGAATTTTACTATGGCATGGCATTCACAGCCATTCCTATTCATATCCTTTTCTATTATAAACAATACAACAGTTAATCTTATACTTATATCAATGTATACCTGTATGAGTATGTCTTTAAGGTAATAAGAATTGCTAAGGCAAAACATATGCACATGCACCTATTACCTTTAAATTAAAAAAAAAAATTTAATTGTATTAAAATACACATAACAATTTACTGTCTTAACCATTTTAAAGTGCACAATCTGGTAATGATACTAGCAGAAAACTGGATGGAATGCTAATAAGGTCTGCTGTTTAATTAGAAGTACCAGAGCAATTTAAGTTTCCTGATTTTGATAATTATATTATGGTTATGTAAGACTAACATCAGGGGAAACTGGGTAAAGAGCATATGTGAACTCTATACTATCTTTGCAATACTTCTCTAAATCTAACATTATTTCAAAATAAAAAGCTTCAAAAAACTGATGGAAGAGGAAAGCAACTGTGGCTACTCTTACTCCTCACTTCCATCTTGCTTTCCTTGGGACATTCTACAAAAGCATTTCTCTCTTCTTTACTTAGTTAATCATGGAAAAAGCACAGAAAGGTATGAGGCTCAGACACACAGAACATCACAGTGACCTTACTGAAAAACGAATTGTCTGCCTTCTGGAGTGTCGCTAAACTTTTCAGTTAGTCCTCAACAGAACAAAGTCTTTAGATTTAGAACATATTAGTGAATTCCCAAACTGGTCTTTCTTGGATGATGCCAAAGAAGAGAACACTGGGTGTTCACAGTATCTGTCAACAAAGCAGAAGATCTTCTGGCATGAAAGCCAAAGCTATTTAAAAGTGACTGCCAGCAATGGGTGGAGGGATAATGAAAGGTATGTTGGGAGTGGGGTGGGGTGTATGGAAGGTAAGAGAGCAAAGAGCCCAAGACCACATATGTGCTACTAGCTTCTTCTTCACCTAACAATATTAAGTTGGGCAACAATGCATTTAAAAACACCCTGTTAACACAGTTCATACACATACCCAAAAGGATCTTATGGTTCACATTCTGTTTAGATTATTATATATGTTACCAGATTGTATGGGCATAAAAAGAGTTAAACATGCCCCTCTTTTCTCCTTTCTTTCCAAGCATTTAATTACTCAGTGTGATTCTCTTAGGTAACAGTGGGTACCATCTATGACCACAGCAAACAGGCTCTTTTAAAAAGAAGAGGGGGAGGGGTGGAGATTTCCTGCTGTTCACAAAAGGCAGTATGTGCTATAATGGAATATTATCCAGCCTTAGAAAGGAACGAAATTCTGACACGTTATAGTACAACAGGGATAAACCTTGAAGATATTATGCTAAGTAAAATAAGCCAGTCACAAAAAGACAGATACTGTATGATTCCACTTATGTGAGGTAGCTAGAGTAGTAAAAAATCAGAGATAGAAAGCAGAATGGCTGCTGGGGCGAGGGGCATAAGTTGTTGTTTAGTGGATACAGAGCTTTCGTTCTTCAAGATGAAAAAGAGTTCTGGACACTGGGTGCACAAAGTGAATGTAAATAACATTACCAGACTGTGCACTTTAAAATGGTTAAGACAGTAAACCTGTGACAGGTTGCAGTGAAAACATTAACAAAACTTTGTTTCATGCACAAAATTACTTAAAATATTGTATAAAATTACCTTCAGGCTTTGTGTATAAGGTATATACAAAACATAAATGAATTTCATGTTTAGACTTGGGTCTCATTCTCAAGATAACTCATTATATACATGCAAATATTCCCAAATCCAAAAAAAAATCTGAAATCCAAAATACTTCTGGTCCCAAGCATTTTGGATAAGGGATACTCAACTTCTAGAAACTGTTATCCTTTTACCAAGCTCTAGAAATTAACAATTCCCTATTCTCTCATCATAAATCTTCTGATGAGTAAGCTATCTAGGAGAACACCCTAAACCCCAGCAGGCCCCCTCTGCAGTCTCCTCCTCGGATTCTTATTCTGTTTGTGGTGGTGAAGCTGGGGATTGGGGTGTTCCTAAAGAGGCATTAGTTCCCCCCTTCAGAGTGCTTTCATGGCAATAGAAATTCACATCAGAAAAAGCACTGTCCTTGTAGCCATTTATTTTCTGGGCCGTGGGAATAACTCTTAGTTAACCGTTCTCTCAACAGGTACCAATCATCAAATTTTATTATTTTCTTAAGAGACAGGGTCTCGCTCTGTCACCCAGGCTGGAATGCAGTGGCACAATCACAGCTCACAGTAACCTCGAACCCCTGGGCTCAGGTGATTCTCTTGCCTCAACCTCCAGAGTAACTGGGACTAAAGGGACATGCCACCAAGCCTGCCTAATTTTTTTATTTTTATTTTTTTGGTACAGACAGGGTCTTAGAGTCTCACTACATTGCTTAGGCTGGTCTTGAACTCTTGGCCTCAAGTGATCCTCCCACCTCGGCCTCCCTAAGTACTGGGATTACAAAGTATGACCCACCATGCCTGGACCCAACCATCATATTTTAATTTAAGCTATTTGTTTTGGGCATTTCAATGTGATTATTAGGAAACAAACAACAGAATTTCAAATCGAAAGGCAGCTTTTAAAACTTCTTAAAATTGAATTGTTTCTATTAATATAATAAAGGGTGACATAAAGCACCCATATTTGTTTAAATTCCTTTGTTTGTAATCAATGTCATCATCAATACAAAGTAGTAGCTAAATCAAAAGAATTCATAAGTTAGAGGAGGCTGGAAGAGAAAGGACAGGGAATCCGAACTCTCCAAGTTTTTATATTCAGTTTTTAAAAACTTTTCTTCATTTTAAGTATCATTATTAAAAATTACTAATGTTCCATTAAAATTTTCTAGAAACTAATAGTTAAGACCCCATTCAGTATTTTTGAACATTCAAAAATATCTATACTGTGGAGTTGAGTTTAGGGAATGAAAGAAAAACCTCATGAATTCTCTACTTCATTATATTTTAAGCCATTTTACAAAATATAAATAATCTCAAGCTTATTAACAATTTAAGATTTTAGAGTGTTTCAGGCTCTCTTTAGCCTTTGGCAGGGCTGGTTCCCATCTTGAAATCAGAACTCTATATTAAGGTGGAGGATTTAGAGACTTACAAAGTCAAAAAGAAATCATAACTCCTACATTTTTAATCATCCATCCTTCTGGTGTATGATTTACCCCATAATTCCCACCAGGAAATGAAGAAAGTTTTGAAGAACGAGTTATTCTCAATGTAAATCTCCAGCCAGCCTCTGTCAATCATGTTAGCCTTCTTCCCCTAGTTAGCCTTTCTCCACCTCCTGCCTGAAAACTACACTACTATTTAATTGCTTTGTGACTTCACATTTTATTAAGAGGCAGAAAAACATAAAGAGCTAAAACAAGGAGATAAGCTCATTGCCATAAATTGTCCCCTTAAGCAATGAAACTCACCTCTCTAGTGTAATAAGGTGGGCCCTGTGGAAAACCCCAACAGGTGCAATTCTGGGTAAGTCCACAGCCCCCATCACTTACAGCAGACCTTACCGTTCTCTGCACTGCAGTGCCATAGATCAGACCCCCGGCAGTCAGCTGCATGCTTTGCAAAGCCAGTGTGCAGGGCACAGCTCAGGGAGTCACTTTGCTCTTCACCCTCACCCACCCCACGTTTATCTTCTCTTCTCATGGGGTCAGGGGAGAAGAGAATGAGGAGAGACAAAGTTACAAAAAACTGTATAACCTGACAGCACCTCATCTACTATCCCATTCCCTGGAAATCAAATGACTTATTACCACCCAGGAAAAACATTTTAGCTAAATTTTCACCCTCATGAACTTAGAAGAATTCACTCCTGTCCCACCCCACTGACTTCCCTTCCACATCCCCATTCCTGCCTCTGTAGTGAGATGGAAATCAGTATCAGATTATATCACATTCCTGCATGTGCCCAAACACCCCCGCCCTCTGGAAGATTATACTCAATGATTCGCACAAACTACAGGGGGCTTGGTATTTAAAGCCCTCAGAAAACATCAACTGGTAACTTCTTTAAGATGGGGCCTGCCAAAAAACAAAGGCTTCAAGTGTTTTAAAAGTGCACTGATGTGTGCCAGAAAGTGGGTTTATGATATTGTTCAGAAAAACCATGCAAGTATACGGGGCTGGGGGGGTATGAAGATCTAACACACAAGCATAAAAAGGGTCTGGAAGGATCCACAATAAACTCAGCAGTGGTTATATTAAGGGTGGGACTAGAAGGTGGATTCAAATGTCCATTTTTCTCTGTATAAATGCTGTATTGTTTAAATATGTGACAATGGGCACATATTGCTTTTATCAGTAATTTTAATTTTAAAAGAACTAAACTATGGAAAGGAATGGTGACCAATATTTCCAAACCAAAAATTAGAACACATAGTCTGCCAAAGCATTTTTGTTCCACATCTAGATGCAAGAGGCAGTTTAGGAAGAGCAATTCAGTCACTGAAATATTAAAGTTTCTCAAATTTTGGGCTGGATAATTTAAAAAAAAAAAAAAAAAGAAAAGATTATTCAAGTTTTTAGGTTTCAATAGTTTAAAAAATGGCAGCTAGCATTATTGAAAACAAGATTGTCTAAAATATCTAGCAGGTTTAGAAGCATTAGATACTGAGGAAATGGTACAAGTCCCTAATTCAGTCACATTATGTCTTCTTCCTTCCTCTCAGAAGCTAGGCCAGGATTGCCTTTCTTGGTACCTAGCCAGCCTGATCATGAGGAATTTGGTTCAAGTCAATGAACAGTTTCTGCATTTACTTTGTGCACAAAGGACTACCCAAGGAGAGAAAAACAAACAAAAGAAATAACAGTATCATAGTCCCAAGGGCTGTAATTTGAGTTGGGACTTCTCTTAAAGGAATTACAAAAATTTCAACTGGCTATTCATTCGGGGAAAAAAATTAATCTTGATTCCTGTCTCAAATCATATTTCAAACTAAGTTTCATACAGATGAAATATGTTAAAATGTGAAACAAAACCATAAAACCACAATAAGAAAATACAGGTACATTTCTATGCAATCTTGTGGTTGGAGATGTTGACACTGATTCACTCCTTCCATAAAGTATATGCTAAGCACTAGAGACTTCATTCGGGACAACACAGACATGGTCCCTTGCCCCTCTGGAGTTACAGAATAAAAGGGAAACAGGGGAAAAGTAAATAAACAAAAATAATAATTGCATACTGATAAATGCTCAAAGGGTATATGTGTGTACATGCATATGCACGTGTTCCAAGCAAAATAGCACCTGCAGACTCCCAGGGTCAGGAGAGAGGTTGGCACGGTCCCAGGTTGAGAGAAGGCCAGTGGGGCTGGAACATAGTGTTCGAGGGTGAGTGGCAAGAGGTGGGGCTGGAGAGCAGGCAAGGCCAGATCATGCTGGGCCTTGCAGCCCATGGTAAGGAGAATGTCATGACGGGCTCCAGCAGGGCTGTGCCAGGATGTGCTCACACTTGAAAGAGATTACTCTGCCATGTGAAGAGCGGACAGTGGGGAACAAATGCCAAGGCATTCTTGCTTCCTAGTCTATAGGGAAACCCCAAAGGAAAAGATTTGAGTACTCAAAATTAAATACTTACATACATTTACAAGTGGTACATAAAGTTCAAGGGCAAACAACTAAAAAATTAATAATATTTTTATAATAAAAGATATTTTAAAATAAAAACACTCTGCAAATCAGTTAACAAAAATAGCAAATGCCCCTCTGGAAAAATGAACAAGGGACATGAACAGAAAATTCACAAATGAAGAAATATAAGTGGCATATGAAAAAATGTTCATCTGTCCATAAAACTGGGTAAGGTTTTTGATTTTTTACAATTCCACTATCCAATGTTAAGAAAGGTGTTAGAAAAGAGATCTCTTGCATACTGTTGGTGGGACTGTAAATTGGTTCAGTCTTAAAGGTAATATATATATATCAAAACCTCTTTTCTTATTTTATAGGAAATAATTAAGAGCAGCCTCAGAAATATAGGTAAAATGTGCATTAACATACATGTCCAAAGTGAGATATGTTAAATAAAATACACTCCTAAAATCAAGCTTCATTAACCTTTGATAATTACACAGCAGTGACTATTGATAAGAAGAGAGGTTTGCAATTTATCAATTGAGAAAAGCAGGTTGCATTTTTGTATTTCAGAATCTTAAATTAGGCACATATAGAAAAATCTCTAGAAGAATACTAACAGTGGTTATTTAATGGTGGTAGGATTACACATTTTTAACAGGTCTTTTATTTGTTGATACATTTTTAATCTTTCTACAGTCAATAAACTTTGCTTTTAATAATACACAAAGTCTCTAAGCAAAAAAACATCTTTACCATCATAAAATAAAAATGGAGACATGCTAAACTGCCTAGTGAAGGAGGTGATGGACAGGAGACTCAGTGTAGACTGGAGTTGGATCAGAAAGTGGTAATGTTAGAAAAGGACTTCGAGGAGCATCTACCTAGCGACTAGATTTTAGTCCAACTTTTCGTTTCACCGATTAAAAAACCATCCACCATCTCCTCACTTTACCCACCTGACTATAACAAAGGCTTTTTAGAACCCAAAACAGAACTATTGCTCCTCCTTTCTCCACTGATTCAAAAACTACACACCCACTAACAAGCAGGCATAAATATTGTCACTGCAACACTTCACTCCTTAGCAAACGGTACCCAGGACAGGAGCACAGCCTGACAGCCTCTTTGGTATTAGGAAGCAAGAGGGTTATCGTAGAGTGTCATTTCTTCTTGTGTCATAGGCAACTGAGGAGTTTTCCTTTCCTAATATTGACCTTGTGCCTATCTAGCCCTGAGCTCACAAAGAAACATCCTCAGACAGTTGCAAACATCTGGCCAGCATACCGTCAACACCCCTACAGCAGAGGTGCTGCACTCACATAATCCGCCAAGTTGGAGCCCAGACATTACCTGGGTTCTGCCTCATGCACAGTGGAGGTCTCTGGCAGGCACTGCTAATTCCTTGGCCCACTTCCCACAACAGATATTCTAAATAGTTTCCCTCTCTCAGATGTGAAACCCCAAACCTACCACTTCTCCTCTCCACAAATACTTCTTTCTTTATGCAGGACTTTTAGCCAGGGCCTAATTCTTCAGCCCTCTCAATGTTCCTTTCTACTCCATCTCTTCCTTCCCTCCTGGCTCAGAGGAGGCATCCCTCCTATCTCAAAAAGGAAGCCCTCCTCCCTCAATCTTTTCAGCCAGCCCTATGGGCTTCAAGTCCTGGCCCCTTCGATTTTCCCCTGTCTTTATGGCTTCTTCCCTCTCTCTCCCCACACTGGGTACCCCCACCCTTTTAGCACATCCAAGTTTCCTTACCCCAACTCTGCTGCCTTCTCCCAGGTGGCATCATCTTTGGCTCCTTCTTTTCCAGCAAATCTCTAGACCTGGGTATCTACAGCCACACCTCCCTGGATTATCATTATGTCATGAAACATCAAGAGTAAGGATTTACGGCCAGAAGGCCTAGAGTACACACCCAGCTCTGCCATTGACCATTTCCAAGCCTTAAGTGAGCAAGTCACTTAATCCTTCCAGTCAATTTCCTCCTCTGCAAAATAAGGTTAATAATATCTGCTCCATCTCCTTTACAGGTATGTTGTGAGGATCAAATGAGATAATCCATGGGGCAATGCACTGGGAGCTACAAAGCACTTTACCATTCTAGTTAGTCCTGTTACTACTCACTCTTTATCCTTGGCCTCTCGGCAGCAACTGAGGCAGGGATGGTTATTTGTGCTCATCAGGCTGGTCACAGCATTAACACTAATACTACTACAATGTCAACACTTTAGTTTCTACTCTGTATTACTAATAATCCTATTTCATTCAAAACAAGCATAACCCTTGGGTTTTCCTGTTTTGTTTGTTACCCAGACTGGAGTGCAGTGGCACAACCATAGCTCACTACAACCTCCAACTGCTGGGCTCAAGTGATCCTCCTGCCTCAGCCTCCCAAGTAGCTAGCACTATAGGTAAGCAGCACTATGCCTAGCTAATTTTTAAAATTTTTGTAGAAACAGGGTCTTGCTATGCTGCCCAGGCTGGTCTTGAATTCCTGGTATCAAGTGATCCTCCCACTTTAGCCTCCCCAAGTGCTGGGATTACAGGCATGAGCCACTGCACTTGGCCAACTCTTGTTTTTTTTTTTTTTTTTTTAACTATATGAGTATGGACATCTGGAAGACAATAGTAGTAGCCAACAATTATTGAGCACATACCAAAAGTCAGGCACCATTCTAACGTGCTTTACACCAAAGAGTTTTGTTACTATTAATATTTTCATTTTACTGATAGGGAAACTGAAGCAGAGGACAGTCATGACTTGAACCCAGGCATCTAACTCTAGAGCCCATCCCCTTACCCACTGTCCTACGATTCCTTTAGCGACAAGTCGGTGCTGGAGTCATGGCTGCTACAGTATTAGAGGCAAAAGATAATATGGACCCAAATAAGAATACCTGGAATCTTTTTAAAAAACAAACACAATTTTTCAAATTGCTAACTACCAACATTGCTCAGGGTCACCAGACACTGCTATATACAGCTACTTGGAATACAAACTGGTACAACCTTTTGAGAAAACAACCGGCAGAGTGCGTCAAAACCTGAGAGCTACATTCCATCAGTGCCCAGCAAGGCCACTTGCGGTAGCCATTTATCCTAGGGAAACAATCATGAATGTGCACAATGGATGTTCACTGTAATTTCTAAAAGTAAATAAAGAGAAATAATATAAATGTCCAACAAAAGGAAATGGGGTAGAGACACCACTGCACATACCCATATAACCGAACACCATGCAGCCATTTGAAACAATGCTGTAGAGAAAAAGGAATAAGCATTTTGTTAAGGAAAAGAAGTATGTCAAAAAGCCCACCGGTATGGGTGCTGGTGCCTGACTGGTTGAAGTCCTGAGTGGGTTTACCAGTGATATGAGCATGGGCAACTCATTTAAGTTCTCTGAGCCTCAATTTTCTTATGTGTAAATGGGGATAATAAAACTACTAACCTCACCGGGTTATGACAGTTAGTAAATTAATATACATAAAGTGCTTGCTACAGAGACTGGTATAGGGCAAGCATGCAATAAATGTTACTCATTTGTAAAAATTTAGCAAGTTAACACACACAACACACACTTTACAAAAACAGTACACTAAAATTTTGACATTGATTATATCTGGAAGTCAAATAACATTTTTTTCTTTTAAATTCTCTGTATTTTTTACATTTTCTTTAAATAAAGTCAGCAATATATTAATGTTTAAGTATCTCCATTTTTTTTCAAGTCACCTTAAGAATATTCCTTTTGATCTAATAAGCTTCTCTAGTATAATCCAGTCTGTGCATATTGTGTTTATGGAAATGGGGTACTTTTATTGATTTAATCTGAAGAGTAATACATTTCACCTTTATTCTTCAAACAGCTTGCTCATATTTCATCCTATAAAAGTCTTTTCTGCACTCACACATTTGCAGATTAAGAGCATTCTGAACAGACTATTAGAGCAAAAAAGGTAGGGGGAGAGAATGGATTCATGTTTTTAAAAGGGAACGTTAGAGGAGACAAACGTGACAACTTCATGAGAGTTATTAGGAGAAAACTATCCCTTACCTTAATTGTGTAAGGCCAGAAATTACTGCAATAAATATTTCAACTCCATGGACAATTTCCTAGTATGGTCAAAAGATGGAAGTAGTTCAATAGCTCAGAAGTCCATCCAGTACAGTGACTACCACTCTGAAAGGAAAAAGAATCTTGTTGAGGGAAATGAGATGGAGCAATACTCCTTTCTAGGCTTGAGACCCACAAGAGGGGAATCAATTATTAGAGACAGCTATATATTTTAGAAATCAAAGTACAGCTCAGCCACTTTCCTGCTGGGGGCACAGGGGCAGGACTGAATAAAAGGGAATCCAGGATATCATGTAAGCAGTCGCCTTTGCTTTAGGCAAAAGCTAGTTGCTCACCCTTGCTGTGACTCACCATCCCTGCCAAGAAATGCTCTGGGTCTCTCACAGGCTTCCACCCTCAGTTCTATTACTGTTCTCCCCCTCCATGTGTCTGATAGTATATACACAAGTCAGCTCATGCGTAGCACCCAATTTTTATGTTTTGTTATCTTTTACTCAGATTCAGATCACTCCGTAACACATGGCCCTTCTCTTAAAATTGTAAATGGCAGTTCCCTGGGATTAAAACCTTGGGACTGTTTTCAAATCATTCCTCTCTGTCATTACCCATTCCAGTCAGCCC